>NC_037357.1:87184627-87502828 GCF_002263795.3 Bos taurus
GTGGTTGCTGCCATTAGGAGCACTCCCCCTCCTCTTCCCTCTCTCACTAAACCCTACCTATCCTCCTGGCCTCACTCCTACCACTCTGGTCTGGGTCACCATCACCTTTAGCATGGACTGCTGCTCTCCTTGCCTCCACCGTTGCTTACTAGTCTGTTCTGCTCACAGCAGCCAGAGAGAGCCTGGCAAGTCATAAGTATCATCCCTTCTCTGCTCAGAGCCCTCTCATTGCTCTCCTCCCACTCAGAGTAAAAGCCAAAGTCCTCACCATGGCCCACTTATGACCTCATCTGCTACCCTTCCCTCTCACTCATTCCACTCCAGCTACACTGGTCTCCCTGGTGTTCCTCAAATGCTCCAAGCAGAGTCTACCCTTAGGATCCTTACATTTCCTGTTCCCTTTGCTCCTCATCTTCTTCAGATAATCCCAGAGTCCAAAGGTACCTTTTCACACCTCAGTATTTGGATTCATTTGTCAGTGCTTCCAAAAAGAACAGAAGGAGGAAGGGAGAGGCGACAGACCTCTAGTATACACACAGACTTTTCCTGCTGGTGCAGGGAGACAAGCCCTGCAGACAGGGCAATGAGAGACTGGGGAAGCGGGGAGGTGAGGGGCCAGCTCACTGTCTCAGCCTGGGGTTCGCTGTCTGTCCCTTCTCGGTTGGGGGTGCATCCTTTCTGGATCATGGGGATAGCAAGTGTGGGGTCGACACCTGTATTCTCTCTCTCCTCCAGAGACTTCTTGGATTCTGAAGAAGAATGGGAGGGAGCAATGAGGTCCCACCCTCTCCTTCCATTTTCCTCCCGTTCTTCCTTCACTAGGGCAAGGCAAAGGAGGGATTACTCACCCTCAATGAGCTCCTTCACAGCCTGGGACAGCATCCCATCCATCAAGACCTCAGTATGTGTGGATGGCCCAGGGGCCTGGGTCGGTGGCTGCCTTCGATGGCCATTCTGGATCAAAGGGATGACAAGTTCCTTGGGGGCTTCTGAGGGCTTCACACTGATGTGGACACAGAGGAGTGAAATTGGGAGAGTAGCACAAGCAGTGAGTCCTGAGCCACAACCCTTCACTCAGAAGAAACACAAGAGCCACACTCACCCCCAGCCCCATAGATCATGCCCTCCGTTCTCGTGTTATACCCTAGTGGTGCTTTCTTTGGATTCTCTCCCCCACACAAACTCTTTTTTTTTTTTTTTTTGGCTGCACCTGGTGACTTGCGAGATAGTAGTTCCCCAACCAGTGGTCAAACCCCGCCCCCCTGCAGTGAAAATACGGAGTCCTAACCACTGGACCACCAGAGAACCCTCTCTCCCCACCTCTTAAATGTCAGTGCCTTCGTGGAATCAGTCCTCAGTTCTGGACCTTCTGTTCATCCCAAGACCCAATTCTGTGGCTTCCACAAGGACCTAGAAATCACCATCTTCAGCCCAGACTCTCTCCCCCCAGTTCCAGGCTCCACACCAGCCTCCTGGACGGTTGATTCTCTTCTGGAAGCCCCTCCCTCAAACTGTCCATTTCGAATTAAGCTGATGATAGCCTCCCCCCAACCTGAATCTGGCGCTCAATTCCGGTTCCCATATCGAAGAAGCCTCACCGCTCCACCTGGGCCACTAGGAGTCCTGTCATTCTCATTCCTTTTCTTTTTTCAGAACACAAACACACGCTCCGCAGGGCCCCTCGACTCCTAAAGACACTCTCTCTCAGGAATACATCCTCTCCTCTCAATCCCTTCGGCCAACAGATCCAATTTCCCCACCTGTCTTACTGACTCCCGACTTTTCTCCTTCACAGATTTTCTCCGGCTCTCCCTCAGACTTCCCAGGCCACTGTCACCAAGACATGAACTGGTTCCACCCTCTCGCAGGCACCCACCGCACCAGTTTCCAACGGATGAAAGACCCAGTACTTCACCTCTGCAGCTCCCGGCCTTCCACGGTCTTCAAGAAATCCTTCTCCTCCGGAGCCGCGTCTCCCGCTAGCCATCTCCGGGCGGACGTGCGATTGAAGCTGAAGGAAATTGGGGCAGTGGAAGACCCCGCCGGCCGCAAAACACCATCTTCGGCGTCCGCCATCTTGCCCCTCTTCCCAGGCCGTCGCGCTGCTCGCTGGGAAGCTTAGTTTACGCACACTTTGCTGGGGCCTTGAGCACGACCGGTAGAACTACTCTTCCCATGAAGCACTGCGGCACTGCGAAGGCGGATAGGGACCGTAGGAAGTAACTGCCGCTCTTTTACGTCACAGGAGCGCGTGACGCCAAGCATAGAGGGAAATGTAGTTCTTAGGGAGGCTGTATGCGTGCTAAGTCGCTTCAGTCGAGTCCGACTCTGCGACCCTATGGACCATAGTCTATAGGCCAGACTCCTCTGTCCGTGGGATTCTCCAGGCAAGAATACTGGCATGGGTTGCTATGCCCTCCTCCAAGGGATCTTCCTGACCCAGGGATGGAACCCACGTCTCTTACGTCTCCTGCGTTGGCAGGTGGGTTCTTGGGGAAGGTAGGCGTGATAGAAGATGGGTTCGTTCTTGCCAAGTATTCATTCCTATGTGTGGGCATTATTAATCGCCTGCTTTGCCCTACTGGTGTGGGAAATTAGGTAAAATAAATGATTAAGAAAAAAAAATCTGTTAGTGCCAGTTGTGTACAATAATAAATAATACACTTCAAGATGATAGATTTAATAGTGCACAAACTCTAGATTCAAATACACATGACCTTTGGATTACATGGGTTTGAACTGTGAGGGTCCATTTATACGTGGATATCTTTCACTAAATAACCTACTACATTACTACATGATGTGAGGTTGGATGCAAGGTTGGTTGAATCCGAGGATGCAGAATCTGGAGGGCTGACTCTAATGTTATAGGAGGATTTTGTTTTATTTTATGTATTTATTTTTTTTTTTTGACAGTTGAAAATAAAATTCTAATTTATTAATCACAGCAGAGTCTGCATTCATTTTTAAAGGAGTGGTATACAGATGCTGCTGCTGCTAAGTCGCTTCAGTCGTGTCCGACTCTGTGCGACCCCATAGACGGCAGCCCACCAGGCTCCCCCGTCCCTGGGATTCTCCAGGCAAGAACACTGGAGTGGGTTGCCATTTCCTTCTCCAATGCATGAAAGTGAAAAGTGAAAGTGAAGTCGCTCAGTTGTGTCCAACTCTTCTCGATCCCATGGACTGCAGCCTACCAGGCTCCTCCGTCCATGGGATTTTCCAGGCAAGAGTACTGGAGTGAGGTGTCATTTATTTAGTCTACAAACAACAGTGACTCATATGAAACAAAAGTGTTCATATGAGTTTGTCGTCGCAATACTTTCACAGCAAACACACCCACCCCAACTTGGGTCCTCTGTTTAAAGGCTAAGAACCCGGAACTACAACACAAACGCTCCAAATCCTTTCTGACACTGACTCTCCACAGTTCTGCTTTCTTTAGATGGTTGTTAGGATTGTTTACACATGAGTGACAATTCTTTGGAAATAGACTTTTAATTCTGCCTCCTCAACCAGCCAGCCAACCAATCAACCAACCAAACAATCAAATACACCAAATACACAAGTTAGTTAAGTCGCTCAGTTGTGTCTGACTCTTTGCGACCCCATGAACTGTAGTCCATCAGGCTCCTCCACCCATGGGATTCTCCAGGCAAGAATACTGGAGTGGGTTGCCATTTCCTTCTCCATATAGGAGGATTTTGGACTGCCCTGCATTGTTGCCCCTAATCCCTACATCGTTCAAAGGCCAGCGGTATTAACAGTCTGGCTTCCTCTCTTGAGACTCTGGGTCTAGTGGAAAACAATGACTCTCAAAATGATAAAAAAATGTTTCTACCAACTTTACATGTTGTGAGAGCCACCTCCTAAGGCCTCAGAAGATTAATGAGACACTCCTCTGAGTAGGACCTTAGAGTTTGTAAAGTAGAAGACCGATACTTAAATAATCATAAGAAAGAAAACTAAAAATCTAAAAATTTATCCCAAGGAAACCATCCAAGATGTTAAAAAGTATATCAGAGTATTATTTATTGTAGCAAAAGCTTGAAGACCACTAAAATGAACAACAAAAGGGGATGGGCTAAATGAATTAGAGCACATGGTTTGGATGGAACCAATACAGAGCTTTTAAATGTGAAGCTATAATTAAATGAAATGAGGACATAGTCACAGTGTTTGGAAAGTAAATAATAATTTAGTGGGTTATAGGAAGCTCTTGAAAACAGGTAGCCCAATATTCAATCAATTTTGTGGCTATGCTTTCAGGTTTATAAGCCCTAGGCATCCTGCGATGGGCCCTGAAATCTCAAGAGAGAAGCCATTGTGGTTTTCAAAATATACAACAACAACATCTTTTTTTAAGTTGTGGTATATGGGATCCAGTCTCCTGATCAGGGATGGAACCCAGGCCCTCTGCATTGGGAGCAGGAGTCTTAGCCATTGGACCCCCAGGGAAGTCCAAACAACATTCTATCTTATTACTAATGATGTGAACATTGCCTGGGAGGCTAACTGTCCCTGGCTAAAGTGATACCCACTTCCTGAAGCAGCCACCTGAGATAGTGTGCACAATACAGGCTTACGCAGGCTAGGGCCAGAGGTCCCTGAGAATCTTACCTTCTCAGTTGGTTCACACCTGATTTGTGACTAACTCTTGACATGTACCACAGAGATCATGCCAAGCTATGCTAGTCCTGATGCAAAACTTCATGGTGAAAATATAGTGGGAGAAAAGACACTTTTTTTCTGTTTTTCCTTTATTCTGAAAACAAAATCAGGAATTTTTTTTCTATTTGCAAGCATTAAGAAAAGTGTTTGCTTACCACGCAGTGTAAGAAGACTATAGGAAAGTTTTGCACATTCAACCATTTATTCTTTTGTTCATTGAATAAACATGAATTGAGCACCTACCTTATTACATACTCTTCCCTCCAGGTACTCATATAGGATAATGGGACAATCCATGGTTCCAAGCATGGTTATGACTGCAGACATACAGGACTGTGGGAAGGGGTGGCTGAGAAGACAGAGGGGATTAGTTTACATGATACCACTTCTAAGATGGGATGAAGATTCAGAAAGCATTCTGAAAGATGGCAGGAAATGAAGCTGGAGTGATGGGCTGGAGTTTGGCTACCTCACTACAACTGACTCAAATCCTCAAATTAAAGACTTTCTGCTGCATGTGATAAGGGTGCCATTCGAAGGTTATGTGACATGACAAAATTTGTATTTTAGAAAAATAATGTATATCAAAGGTATAGAGACAATGTGCTCAATACACAAAGCGCTCCTGTAGTTCAATAACTATAAAAGGAAAGCAATTCCCAACTGAAAAATGGGAGCAGACAGAATTAGATGGTTCACGAAATGAGAAATACAAATAGTCATGAAGCACATGTAAAGATTCTTAACCTCACTAATACTCAAAGCAGAGACTTCCCTGGTGGTCCAGTGGCTAAGACTCTGGGGTCCCAATACAAGGGACCCAGGTTCAATCCCTGGTCTTGTAGCTAAAGATCCCACATGCTGCAACTAAGATCCGGCACAGCCAAATAAATAAATAAACACTCAAAGCAATGCAAATAAATAAATAATAAAATGCTGTTCTTCTCTTAACTCACTGGTAAAATAAAAAAGACAAACACTTCTACTGTGAGTTCTCTATGCCAATTGCCCATCTAAGCACTCACTTAGTCCCCCAAGGATTCTGTGAGGTAGGAACTATTTTAAAATCCATTTTACAGGTAAGAGAACTGCAGCCCAGAGAGGCTGAGTTGGCCAAGATCACAAAATAGTAAGTACTATGGATGAATCCTAGAGCTACTAAAGATAGAAGAAAACGGGCACATTCATACACTGCTAATATGGGCACAAATTGATTCGACATTTATCCAGGGCAGTATAATAATATATATGCCTGCCCTGACTCAGTGATTCCATTTCTAAGAATAGATCTGAAGGAAAGAATGGAAAATTGGAGCAGGAAATTCTGTATGCTAATGAGTGAATCTACATTATACCCTGACTAAAAAGGTTTAAAAATTCTTCATGGTTTGACAAGGAACAATAGCTACAGTATTGTGTTAAATGGAAAAAGCAATTTGAGGAGTATGTAGGAATTTCTGGAAAATTAATAATGTTATCTTATTTAACCTAGTGAGAGTTACACAGGTATTGATTTTACAGTTTGTCAAACTGTTAGTGTATGCTGTATGTATGTTCTCTATTAGGTATATTTCACCATTTTTTAAAAATAGAGAATTCCAGAATAGTAGTACTAGGAGCTTGGTGGGCCTTATCCTCAAAGCAACCAACACTAGTGAACTTTTTTACTTCTTTTTATTCTTTATTAGAAGATAAATGTTTTACAATGTTGTGGTGGTCTCTGCCATACATCAACGCAAATTCTGAGCCTCAGTTACCGCCCCACATTTCACCCCTCTAGGTGGTCACACAGCATCAGGCTGGGCTCCCTGTTATATAGCAGCTTCACACAAGCCCTCTAATTTACACATGATAGTGTATATAAATCAATGCTACTTTCTCAATTCGCACCACCCTCTCTTCCCTTGCTGTGTCCACAAGTCCGTTCTCTCTGTCTGTGTCTCCATGACTTCTTGGTAAATAGGTTCATCAGTACTATTTTTCTAGATCCCATATAAATGCATTAGTATATGATGCTTGTTTTTGTCTTTCTGACTTACTTCACTCAGTATGACAGACTCTAGGTTTATCCACCTCACTACAAGTGACTCAAATTCATTTCTTTTTATGGCTGAGTAGTATTCCATTGTATGTATGTACTATATCTTTATCCATTCAACTGTCAATGGACATCTAGGTTGCTTCCATGTTCTGGCTATTGTAAATATGTAAATAGTGGTGCTATGAACATTGGGGTACATGTATCTTTTTGAATTATGGTTTTCTCAGGGTATATGCCCAGTAGTGGGATTGGGCTTCCCTGGTAGTTCAACTGGTAAAGAATCCGCCTGCAATGCAGGAGACCCCAGTTTGATTCCCAGGTCAAGAAGATCCCCTGGAGAAGGGTATGGCAACCCACTCCAGTATTCTTGCCTGGAGAATCCCCATGGACAGAGGAGCCTGGCGGGCTACAGTCCATGGGGTCACAAAGAGTCGGACACGACTGAGTGACTAAGCACACACATGGTAGTTTTATTCCTAGTTCGTTAAGGAATCTCCATACTGTTCTCCATAGTGGCTATATCAATTTACATTCCCACAATCCATGCAGTGGGTTTTCCTTTTCTCCACATCCTGTCCAAGATTTATTGTTTGTTGTTTTTCTTTTTTATGATGGCCATTCTGATTGGTGTGAGGTAATACCTCATTGTAGTTTTGATTTGCATTTCTCTAATAATGAGCTATGTTGAGTTTAACCAACCCCGTAAAGTCTTTGGGAATTGCATAAGGGCATATAGGAAATGGAGAAACATTTGTTCAAGAAAATCCAATAAATCACTATGAGAACACCAAGAGTCTGGCACTTTAATTATGACTTGCTCCCTCCCTACATGCCAGCTCAGTGTGATAGAAGCTCTACTCCAAGAGTGTGGACAAGAACATGGGGCTCTTCCCCTGCCAGCTCCTGGTCTAGGACAGTGATTTCTCCTCAGGAGGGGCAGGTAACCAACATGTCTCATCTGCTCAGCCCCATATTATAGAAACTCTATTCTGGGAAGGCATGACTAAGAGGCCTGGGGCTCTCTTCCACCACCCAGACCCTGTTCATAAGGATGAAACTGTACCCCAGTATGGCAGACCAAGAATATTGGGCCCCAATTGCCCACTCCATAGCTTACTATTAGAGTGGAGGTTCCACACTGGGAAAGACAAGCAGATAATACCAAAGGATATAACCTCCCCAGCTCCCTGCTCATAAAAGAGGAGTGTTGGTCATTCCAAGAGGGGTGGGCTTCTGATAGACCTGCAACTCTTGAGGGAGAATATAAAGAACAGAGAGTTTAACAGCTTTCCCTTAGAGGACTGACTTTATTTGAAACAGAAAGTCAAGAAGTTGAAGAACAAGAGCTTTAGAAGCCATTAAGATAGCAACAGGCAAAACAGGGAGAAACAGCTGACAAGAGTCCTTCTAGGGGCAGAGCAAGCTACAAAGACTGCTCTCAAGAAGAAAAAAAAAAGCTGTTCTGAAAGACTACACCATGCTTACACCTTAAACATTGTAAACCAACTATACTTCACTTAAAAAAAAGATTAAAAAGACTACCCCATATTTTAGTTGAATAAGGGGCCTGACTTTAATGGAATAAGATTTTAATTGGTTAATTAGAACAAGTTATGGAGAAGGCAATGGCACCCAACTCCAGTACTCTTGCCTGGAAAGTCCCATGGACGGAGGAGCCTGGGGGGCTGCAGTCCATGGGGTCGTGAAGAGTCAGACACGACTGAGCGACTTCACTTTCACTTTTCACTTTCATGCATTGGAGAAGGAAATGGCAACCCACTCCAGTGTTCTTGCCTGGAGAATCCCAGGGACGGGGGAGCCTGGTGGGCTGCCGTCAATGGGGTCGCACAGTCAGACACAACTGAGGCGACTTAGCAGCAGCAGCAGAACAAGTTATGCCCCAGAGTATTGTAAAACTTCAGTGGCAGTTAAATTAGGTATAGTATTGATAGCTTATGGTGAATGATGTCAGATTCGTGATCTCTAAAGAAAAAGATTTAGATTTGGGACCAGAGACCAGGCTTGACCACTCAGGGCTCTTGTGTGGCAGAAGTTTTGTTACAATGAAAAGGGACAGAGAAAGCTTCTACACTGACATCAGAAAGGGCTGGAGAGTACCCCACTTGCTAGTCTTAGCTAGGGAGCTACATACTTTTTATATTGGTTATTATTGCTAAGTCGCTTCAGTCGTGTCCGACTCTGTGCAACCCCATAGATGGCAGCCCACCAGACTCCGCCATCTCTGGGATCCTCCAGGCAAGAATACTGGAGTGGGTTGCCATTTCCTTCTCCAATGCATGAAAGTGAAAAGTGAAAGTGAAGTCGCTCAGTCGTGTCCGACTCCTAGTGACCCCATGGACTGCAGCCTACCAGGCTCCTCTGTCCATGAGATTTTCCAGGCAAGAGTACTGGAGTGGGGTGCCATCTAAATCAAAATAATATCTCAAGGTTATAAAAATCTTCCTAGACCCACTCCCACAATTTACATTTTAAGATTACAGGATTAGAACTAACAATAGAAAGATCTTACCAGACCCACTATCATAATATACATTTTAAGATAACAGGGTTAGTCAGAAGGTTTTCAAGAAGGAGAAACTATCCTCAAGCAGGATACATTGTTATCTAATCCTTGAAAGTGAAAAGTGAAAGTGAAATCACTCAGTCTTGTCAGACTCTTTGTGACCCCTGGATTGTACAGTCCATGGAATTCTCCAGGCCAGAATACTAGAGTGGGTAGCCTTTCCCTTCTCCAGGGGATCTTCCCAACCCAGGGATCGAACCCAGGTCTCCTGCATTGCAGGTAGATTCTTTACCACATGTTGTGGTAAAGAATGAGCCACACGGGAAGCCGATATAATCCTTAGTACCTTAGTACGAAGTTTAAGCTGAGTTGTTTTTTTGTGTAATCATCAGCTCTGGGCTTAAAGAAGAAAAACCATTTTATGTGACTAAGACTCAGAATGTAGCCTGGCGGTCTACACCCCATGGGGTCACAGAGTCAGACACAACTGGAGCAACTAACACTTGGACCTAACATTCCAGGTTCTTATGCAATATTGATCTTTATAGTATCAACTTTTACCTTCACCACAAGACACATCTACAGCTGAGCATCATTCCCACTTTGGTCCAGCCATTCATTCTTACTAGACCTATTAGTAATTGCTCTTCACTCTTCCCCAGTAGCATATTGGACACTTTCTGACCTGGGGGGATTATCTTCTGGTGTCATATCTTTTTCCCTTTTCATACTGTCCATGGGGTTCTCCAGGCAAGAACACTGGAGTGGGTTGCCATTTCCTTCTCCAGTGGCCCAGGTTTTGTCAGAACTCCTCCCTATGACCCATGTGTCTTGGGTGGCCCTGCATGGCTCCTAGCTTCACTGAGTTACACAAGCCCCTTCACCATGACAAAGCTGTGATCCATGAAAGGGACTATGTTCATGCCCAAAGCTGAACCCTTTGAAGAAGTTTATAAGGTGGAAACAGATTTAACTAAATTAGTCTGGTCAAGCCACTAAACAGTAAACAAGGAAATTATAACAAAAATGGACAGCTCTAAATATAGAGTTGCTATGATATATTATACAAAATGTTTAGTTTTCAACAGAAAATTATGAAACATGCAAAGAAACAAGAAAAGTGGCAGGAACAGCAGGAAACAGAAACTATTAGAAGACTCAAATGTTAGACCTAGCAGATAAACTTCAAAGTGAAACAGGAGGAAAGAGGGCAGGGCACGACCTTTAAAAGAATTACATACCAGTTGAGGATATGACATAAAATGACTAGAACCAACTAGGTCCAAGATGGCAGAATATTTGACTTCCAGTAGACTTTGAGCCTCATTATATGCTCATTTTAATATATTAGCATGCTAAATGGCACACTTACAGGCACCATAACAGTTCTCAGATCAACCATAAAAAAGCAAAAAGTGGGGGTGGCCCAAATCCTGGAAATCCTTGCCCCTTCTCCAAAATAGTTGGAATAATCCTCCCAGTCATTTGTCTATGAAATACTCAGCCCATGAAAACTAACCACACCTTATTTCAGGGCCTCTCACCTTCTGAGATGGTCCACACTCTGTCTGTGGAGGGTGTTTTTCCCAAGGCCACTCTTGCCTTTTGAGATGGACTCCATTCTGTCTATGGAATGTATATCTCTAAATACACCCATTTTTTACCTATCACTTTGTCTCTCACTGAATTCTTTCTGTTATGAGACATAAAGAACCTGAACTCCATTAAGTCCTGAGACCAGGTGTGTGATTTCAATGAGAAGGCTATAGGTTTAAGGCCCAGTCTGGGTCTCAGCTGGGTTTGAGTCCCAATCTGAGATGTGCAGTTTCAAAATCACCTATTAAATTTGCTCAAAGAAGTAAGAAATCATGTATAAAGATGTAAGGGAAAGTATGAAAACAATATCTCATCAAATAGAGGATATAGTTACAAGGCTTCCCAGCTGGCTCGGTGGTAAAGATTCCACCTACCAATGCAGGGGACACAGATTTGATCCCTGGTCTGGGAAGATTCCAGATGCCATGGGATAACTAAGCCCATAAGCCACAACTACTGAGCCCTCATGCTACAACTACTGAAGCCTGTGCACCCTAGAGCCTAGGCTTCACAACAAGAGAAGCCACAGCAATGAGAAGCCCATCTATGGAGTGTGTATCTCCTTAAATAAACCTACTTTCCCACTTAATTCCTGGGGTAGTGGCCCTTGCCTGCACGCTTGTCTCCCTCATAAGAGTCCTACATTAATATGCCTACTTCTTGCCCATTGCTTTGTCTCTTTCTGAATTCCTTCTGTGCTGAGACATTAAGGAACCCGAGCTTCAGTAAGTCCTGATGCCAGGTGAGTGATTTTGTTAGGGAAGCACTAACTGAAACTTCCTGCCCTGGCCAGGCACACAGTAACAACTTGCATGAACTATTTTAACAACAGGAGGTCCTGGTAAAGAACACAGAACTAACAAGCTACCAACAACCGAAATAATTCAGGAAAGGTGTAAAGGACAGAGGGGGATGCCAGTCCATATATCCTACCAACCTCCCAGAAAACGTCTTGCTGGAATCTATCTTGGCTGAGCAATGTGCATGCCATGGAGGAGGGACCCTGAGTCAGAGTCATGGGCCAGAGATAACCCAGAAACTAACCGCAGTACCATAAAACCCGAGATTGTGAGCCACGTAGCAGAGTAGTTCTCCTGGGTTCCCTTACCCTCCTGCTCTCCACCCAGATGCCCTTTCCCAATACAGTCTCTTGCTTTGTCAGCACAGGGGTCTCCTCAGACAATTCCTTTCTGAGTGAACTATCTAACAAAGTGTTAGACAAGAGCCCACTCTGAGGCCCTGGAAGGGGTCCTCCTTCCTGCAAAAATTTTAATTAAAAGACAGCGGGTTCAAGCATCAACAAGACAACTCCTTAAAAGACAATATTCTTTCTTGATCTTGTAACATGACCTACCATGATGATGCTTAGATCTGGATTATGTAAACCATCATACATCACTTGATGTATAGCCCTCTGTCTCAAAAAACATATAACTGTATCTTGACTTCTAAGGGCCAGAACAGTTCTCAGAGCTTTCTGAGATGCTCTTCTCAGGTTATAATCCTCAAATTTGACTTGAATAAAATTTTTCATTTCTTTTTTGGATCAACCAATTAGTTTTTCATCTACAGGACAATAACCAAAATGAAAAAAATAAGCAGAGGGACTAAAAGTAGCTCTTTGGGGCTAGCAGAAGAAAGGAGCAGTGAACTAGAAGAGAGTTCAATGCAAATTATGCAATTTGAAGAACAGATTGTAAAAGGAATGAATAAAAAAATGAATAGAGCATCAGACAAATACGGGACACAACTAGGTACACCAGCATATGTGTAATGGGGAAGCACAAGTGGAGACAGAGAGAGGAGCCAAAGAATTCAAAGAAGTAATAGCTAAAATCTACATGACAAGAAGCTTAACCAACTCCAAGCAGGATAAATGCAGAGAGATAGATACCTAGGCACATCATATTCAAAAATGTTAAAATCCAAAGAGAAAACCTTGAAAGAACAAAGAGAAAAATGACTCATCTACAAGGTAACCCCAATAATATGACAAGCAGTCTTCTTTTTTTGGTTCCACTGGGTCTTCATTGCTGCTCACTGACTTTCTCTAGTTGCAGTGAGCGGGGGCTATTCTTCCTTGCAGTGCACATACTTGTTACTGGGATAGCTTCTTTCACTGCGGTGCACAGGCTCTAGACACAGGGGCTTGAGTAGTTGCAGCACTTGGGTTCAGTAGTTGTGGCTCAAGAGCTTTAGTTGCTCCTTGGCATGTGTGTCAGGAAGGGCGGCGGTGAGGAGACACCCCTCGTCCAAGGTAAGGAGCAATGGCTGCGCTTTGCTGGAGCAGCCGTGAAGAGATACCCCATGTCCAAGGTAAGAGAAACCCAAGTAAGACGGTAGGTGTTGCAAGAGGGCATCAGAGGGCAAACACACTGAAACCATACTCACAGAAAACTAGTCAATCTAATCACACTAGGACCACAGCCTTGTCTAACTCAATGAAACTAAGCCATGCCCGTGGGGCAACCCAAGATGGGCGGGTCATGGTGGAGAGATCTGACAGAATGTGGTCCACTGGAGAAGGGAATGGCAAACCACTTCAGTATTCTTGCCTTGACAACCCCATGAGCAGTATGAAAAGGCAAAAGGAGAGGATACTGAAAGAGGAACTCCCCAGGTCAGTAGGTGCCCAATATGCTACTGGAGATCAGTGGAGAAATAACTCCAGAAAGAATGAAGGAATGGAGCCAAAGCAAAAACAATACCCAGCTGTGGATGTGACTGGTGATAGAAGCAAGGTCCGACGCTGTAAAGAGCAATATTGCATAGGAACCTGGAATGTCAGGTCCATGAATCAAGGCAAATTGGACGTAGTCAAACAAGAGATGGCAAGAGTGAATGTCGACATTCTCGGAATCAGCGAACTCAAATGGACTGGAATGGGTGAATTTAACTCAGGTGACCATTATATCTACTACTGTGGGCAGGAATCCCTCAGAAGAAATGGAGTAGCCGTCATGGTCAACAAAAGAGTCCGAAATGCAGTACTTGGATGCAATCTCAAAAACAACAGAATGATCTCTGTTCGTTTCCAAGACAAACCATTCAATATCACAGTAATCCAAGTCTATGCCCCAACCAGTAATGCTGAAGAAGCTGAAGTTGAACGGTTCTATGAAGACCTACAAGAGCTTTTAGAACTAACACCCAAAAAAGATGTCCTTTTCATTATAGGGGACTGGAATGCAAAAGTAGGAAGTCAAGAAACACCTGGAGTAACAGGCAAATTTGGCCTTGGATATGGAATGAAGCAGGGCAAAGACTAATAGAGCTTTGCCAAGAAAACGCACTGGTCATAACAAACACCCTCTTTCAACAACACAAGAGAAGACTCTACACATGGACATCACCAGATGGTCTACACCGAAATCAGATTGATTATATTCTTTGCAGCCAAAGATGGAGAAGCTCTATACAGTCAGCAAAAACAAGACCAGGAGCTGACTGTGGCTCAGACCATGAACTCCTTATTGCCAAATTCAGACTTAAATGGAAGAAAGTAGGGAAAACCACTAGACCATTCAGGTATTTCCTAAATCAAATCCCTTATGATTATACAGTGGAAGTGAGAAATAGATTTAAGGGCCTAGATCTGATAGATAGAGTGCCTGATGAACTATGGAATGAGGTCCGTGACATTGTACAGGAGACAGGGATCAAGACCATCCCCATGGAAAAGAAATGCAAAAAAGCAAAATGGCTGTCTGAGGAGGCCTTACAAATAGCTGTGAAAAGAAGAGAAGCGAAAAGCAAAGGAGAAAAGGAAAGATATAAACATGTGAATGCAGAGTTCCAAAGAATAGCAAGAAGAGATAAGAAAGCCTTCTTCAGAGATCAATACAAAGAAATAGAAGAAAACAACAGAATGGGAAAGGCTAGAGAGCTCTTCAAGAAAATCAGAGATACCAAAGGAACATTTCATGCAAAGATGGACTCGATAAAGGACAGAAATGGTATGGACCTAACAGAAGCAGAAGATATTAAGAAGAGATGGCAAGAATACACAGAAGAACTGTACAAAAAAGATCTTCATGACCGAGATAATCACGATGGTGTGATCACTGACCTAGAGCCAGACATCCTGGAATGTGAAGTCAAGTGGGCCTTAGGAAGCATCACTACGAACAAAGCTAGTGGATGTGATGGAATTCCAGTTGAGCTATTCCAAATCCTGAAAGATGATGCTGTGAAAGTGCTGCACTCAATATGCCAGCACATTTGGAAAACTCAGCAGTGGCCACAGGACTGGAAAAGGTCAGTTTTCATTCCAATCCCAAAGAAAGGCAATGCCAAAGAATGCTCAAACTACCGCACAGTTGCACTCATCTCACATGCTAGTAAAAGTAATGCTCAAAATTCTCCAAGCCAGGCTTCAGCAATATGTGAACCGTGAACTTCCTGATGTTCACGCTGGTTTTAGAAAAGGCAGAGGAACCAGAGATCAAATTGCCAACATCCACTGGATCATGGAAAAAGCAAAAGAGTTCCAGAAAAACATCTATTTCTGCTTTATTGACTATGCCAAAGCCTTTGACTGCGTGGATCACAATAAACTGTGGAAAATTCTGAAAGAGATGGGAATACCAGACCACCTGATCTGCTTCTTGAGAAATTTGTATGCAGGTCAGGAAGCAACAGTTAGAACTGGACATGGAACAACAGACTGGTTCCAAATAGGAAAAGGAGTACATCAAGGCTGTATATTGTCACCCTGTTTATTTAACTTATATGCAGAGTACATCATGAGAAACGCTGGACTGGAAGAAACACAAGCTGGAATCAAGATTGCCAGGAGAAATATCAATAACCTCAGATATGCAGATGACACCACCCTTATGGCAGAAAGTGAAGAGGAGCTAAAAAGCCTTTTGATGAAAGTGAAAATGGAGAGTGAAAAAGTTGGCTTAAAGCTCAACATTCAGAAAATGAAGATCATGGCATCCGGTCCCATCAATTCATGGGAAATAGATGGGGAAACAGTGGAAGCAGTGTCAGACTTTATTTTTCTGGGCTCCGAAATCACTGCAGATGGTGACTGCAGCCATGAAATTAAAAGACACTTACTCCTTGGAAGGAAACTTATGACCAACCTAGATAGCATATTCAAAAGCAGAGACATTACTTTGCCAACAAAGGTTCGTCTAGTCAAGGCTATGGTTTTTCCTGTGGTCATGTATGGATGTGAGAGTTGGACTGTGAAGAAGTCTTAGCACCGAAGAATTGATGCTTTTGAACTGTGGTGTTGGAGAAGACTCTTGAGAGTCCCTTGGACTGCAAGGAGATCCAACCAGTCCATTATGAAGATCAGCCCTGGGATTTCTTTCGAAGGAATGATGTGAAAGCTGAAACTCCAGTATTTTGGCCACCTCATGTGAAGAGTTGACTCATTGGAAAAGACTCTGATGCTGGGAGGGATTGGGGGCAAGAGGAGAAGGGGACGACAGGATGTGATGGCTGGATGGCATCACTGACTCGATGGACGTGAGTCTGAGTGAACTCCGGGAGTTGGTGATGGACAGGCAGGCCTGGCATGCTGTGATTCATGGGGTTGCAAAGAGTTGGACACGACTGAGTGACTGATCTGATCTGATCTTCCTGTGTGCTATTCTGGATCTGTCAGGAATCCTCTGTTCCTTATTAATTCCTAAATATTCAGGAATTAAGAGGAGAGGCAAGCCTCTCCCATGGCTGAGGGATCCAGGCATTTCCTTCATTAGTTTTTCAATATGATGATAAATACCCTCTTTCTTCTTATGAATCATATGGTAAAACTGATTGTTTACAACTCTCTCTTTAATATGGATCGCCTATGTTTTGTAAGTCTGGAATTTTAATCTTTATCTTTGCTGAGAATAACTACAGTATATATGCCCAAACCATGTTGACTAAAACACCTTTGCTCAATCAGAGCTTTGGTCCCTGTGTCTTTCTTTCTTTCTTTCTCTCTCTATTTCTGGCTGATTTCCTGGAACGCGAAAGCCGTCTGTAACCCAGGAAATATTAGCCTCTCTCCTTCTTTCCCTTTCTCATCATCGACTCTGGACCACCAGGTTCCAGTCCATTAAAGGACATCAACACATGTGGAATCTTCCCGGACCAGGGATCAAACCCTTGTCCTCTGCACTTAGCAGGTGGATTCTTATCCACTAGGCCACCAGGAAAGTCCCAAGTAGGCTTCTTATCATAAACAGTGGGTCCAGAAAACAGCTAAAATTTTACTCAATCGTGAAAGTCTATATACTTTGTACCCATGATCTGGAATAAAACAATGTCTGCTCTTGCTACTTCTATTCAATATTGTACCTAAAATTCTAGTTGGGAAAAGTAGGCAAGAAAAAGAAATAAGAGGCATCCATATTGGAAAATGTTGATAAAAGAAAGGACAAGTGAGTGGTTCAGCAGCAAAGAATTCACTTGCAATGCAGGAGACTGTCTGCAATGCAGAAGACACATGTTCAGTCCCTGGGTCAGGAAGATTCCCTGGAGAAGGAAATAGCAACCCACTCCAGCATTCTTGCCTGGGAAATACCATGGACAGAGGAGACTGTTGGCTACAGTCCATGGGATCCCAACAGTCAGAAAGGACTTAGTGACTAAACCACAATTTAAACAGTGAATTATTTCTGGGAAGGTCACCTTCCCTTCGGGGAAAGCAAGGGAGGATGTCTTAGGCAGATTACCTCACTAGTGCTGACCAGGAAAAAGAAAACCTCACAGACTAATTGGCTTAAAATTCAATTCCTAGGATAGCCTGCAAGTACAATTTGGTTAGATATTAAATATCAGTGGAGCTTAGCACAAGTCACTCCATTTTGCATTGATTGTTTCCTTTTTAACAAAAGAAATAAAACCATCTCTGTTTGCAAATGTCATTATATAGAAAATCCTAAGGAACCAACTGAAAAACAATTAGAACTAATAACAAATTTCACAAGGTTACAGGATAGAAAATTAAACTACAAAAATCAATTGTATTTCTATAGACAAGAATGAAAAAAAAAAAACAAAAAACTCCATTCACAACAGCCTGAAAATAATAAAAATACTTTCGAACAAAATTAACAAAAGAAGCATAAAAATTGTACTCTAGGAAATGCAAAACATTGTTGAAAGAAATTAAAGAAGACCTAAATAAATGGAGAGACATCCAATATTGACTCAAGGCTTGTGCTGGATTCTCAGCATGGCCCTGTTCAATGCTCTCCTGCAGCTCCCATCCTTCTCTTCCACCCTCTCTCCCAACCCAAGAACCCAAGATTCATGAAGGAAATCTTGGCAAGATGGATGGTTCAAGCTTCTCAAAATTACACGTGTTTTTTTTTTTTTAATACTTATTTATTTGGCTGTGCAAGGTCTTAGTTACTTAGGATCCAATTCCCCAAGGTAACTGAACCTGGCCCCCTACATTGGGAGCCTTGAACATTAGCCACTGCACGACCAGGGAAGTACAACGCAAGGCTTTTAAAACCGACTGTACTTGACATGCCAGGAACTCTTCCTAGGAGGCAAGGGCATCTTGGGACAAATCCATGATGTCATTGTCCTTCTGGTATTCTAAGGGCTAAAGAATAAAAGAGACTAGTGTTAGTCGTGCAGTCCTGTCTGACTCTTTGCGACCCCATGGACTGTAGCTGGCCAGGCTCCTCTGTCCATGGGATTTTCCAGACAAGAATACAGCAGTGGATAGCCATTCCCTTCTCCAGGGGATCTTTCTGGAATCAAACCCAGGTCTCCCACATTGCTAAAGAAAGTCTTTAATGATGGTCCTGTGAAACTGGATAGGGCTCTCGCCCTGTATAAACATTCTAGCAGCTTCTCTTTGAATTCACATCCGGGTTTCACCACTCTTAGTATGTAAGCCGAGACCCTCAAGAAATCATCCAGGCTCCACCCACCCGAATAACCATCCTGATCCCACCTTAGCTAACAACCCTAGCAACAAATATTCAAGCAATCCTACCTCCCTCAAATAAAACACAGATTTTGCCCCTCATTTTAAACCCTTAGGCCCACCCTACACCGTGCTTCTCCAGAATTCCAGGTCCTGCTCTCTAATTAGCCGGGTTTTAGTCATTAAGTCTCCGACTCATGTACTATAGCTACCCCATGCACTATAGCCCTCCAGACTTCCTCTGTCCACGGGATTTGGCAAGAATACTAGATGGGTTGCCATTTCCTACTCCAGGAGATCATCCCACCCAGGAATCGAACCCGGGTCTCCTGAATTGCAGGCAGATTCTTTACCCACTGAGCTACAAGAGAAGACCAACTAGGCTATAAAACCTCAACCTATTATTCCTGACAATTCCAGCCACACTCCCAGTGCGTTTATAGACTCCGCCCCCTTGACTAACATTTCAGGCCTGCCCCTCAGCCACTGCCCGCCCCCAACCCTCTCCAGGCCTGGCCTCCTCAGAAATACCACTTGAAACCCCGCTGACGTAAGTAAATATCAAGCTCCGCACCCACAGCTAATCTTACAGCGTTCAACTACTCCAATAACCCTCTCTATGTCACCTCCTAGAGGAATAGTCT
The DNA here is from genome assembly GCF_002263795.3 of Bos taurus. NCBI lineage: Eukaryota > Metazoa > Chordata > Mammalia > Artiodactyla > Bovidae > Bos > Bos taurus. The sequence continues at coordinate 87,203,995 of NC_037357.1, forward strand.
AGGCTAATACCAGCACCCTCCAATCACAGCCGAGCGCGGGCCTCCATATTCACACTCATTGGTCCCACCAAGAGAAGTGAAGTTGCTCACTCGTGTACGATTCTTTGCGATGCCATGGACTGTAGCCTACCAGGCCCCTCCGACCGTGGAACTTTCCATGAAAGAGTACTGGAGTGGGTTAGCCATTTCCTTCTCCAGGGGATCTTCCTGACCCGGGAGCGAACCTAGGTCTCCCGCATTGCGGGTAGACGCTTTACCCTCTGAGACACCAGGGAAGCCCTCCCACCAAGGGGAGTAACTAATAATCCTGGGCCCGCCCCCTCGGAACCAGGCTGCACTCCGACCACGCCCCTGGAAGGCCACGCCCCATCACGCACCCTCCTTGGGGCGCAGGCGCAAGGTGGCGCCGGCCCTGCGTACCAGCGCCGCCACGTCGGCCGCAGCTCGGGCCGCCAGGGGGCGAGCTTTCAGCCGCGCCAGGAACTGTCTGGCGCTGGCATCCTCGGGCTGGGGACCGCCACCGCCTGCGCGAGTGAAAAGAACAGATCAGGGCCCACCCTGAGTCTCAGCGAACCCTCACGGGCCCCTACGATCAAAGACCTAGAATCCCCCTCAAGATCCCCGAGACCACTCCTTTTTCATAGTCCCGAAGGTCACCGACTGTGCCTTTCACCTCCCTGGACCCCCGACTATCACGGGAATGCCCGTGGACCCCCGCCTGCTCCCACGATATCGCCGGAGAGCTATTTAACTCCAGCACTCCTGGACACCTCCTAACACCCTGGGAATATCTCGAGGTTTCTGACGGCCCCCCCGACACAACCCCAGATTCCAAACTCTTCCCCCCAATATCCAGAAGGACCACGATTCTCCCAGATGTCCCAACAGAACACGGTCTGCTCCCTGTGGCCCAGGCACCCCCGATTCCCCTCTAGATGTCCTAGGTAGCCCTGCTGGTCCATGTAGCCCCGGATGGCCCCTCCACCTATCCCCAGAGGCTCCAGCCTAACCTCCCACAATCCACCAGACCCCCGCCTCCCCCCGCCCAGTGCCCAGGTGTCCCCAGTGACCCTGGGCAGACCCCTCCAGCACACCTCCCCCGAGACTCCTTGGAGTCCCGGGGTCTGGTGCGCCGCCCCGCGGCGCAGGTGTGGGTGTGGGTGTGGGTGCGGCTCCTCGAGCCCAGCTGGGGTCGCTGGGCCGCTGCCCTCCACCGCCGCCGCCCCCGCCGCTCGCCGCCGCCGCCACTCGGGCGCCAGGGCTGCTTTGTTTACCACCTGTCAGAAGGAGAAGGTGAGGAGCAGACAGGAGGTGCGAGGGCTGGCAGGGACGCACCCACCACCCTCCCACCCCGAGCCCGGTACCTCCTTTGCTTCCCCTAGGGTCCGTGCCGCCCCCAGGGCGCCGCTCCATGACCTGTACTTGGCCTGGTGGACGCACGGCCGCCCGCGACGCGTTGGGAGCGCTCGGGAGCGCTCACCTGGTGGCCAGCCGGGGCCTGGACGTGGCTGAAGCCGGCCGGTCCCGTGCTCAGCGCCCCAACCAGCGCAGTGACCTACCTGGCAGCCGCCAAGGTGTCCTGGCCCTTGGAGCCAGCGCGCACTCTTGGCCTCTCCCTGCCTCAGCCGCTGCCTCTCTTTCCACCCAGGGGATGTTGTTATTCCAGTGTCAGAGGGGAAAGTCAGGGCCCAGAGAAGTTAAAGGCCCCACCTGAGCTCTGACAACTAAAAATGGGGTGCAAAACCGGAATCCAGGTTTACCGAGGTGTACTGCAGCCTCCAGCAGAGCTTTCCACATCTTACGTGGAAAGTCTCTCAGTCGTGTCTGACTCTTCGTGATCCCATGGACTGTAGCCCGCCAGGCTCCTCTGTCCATGGGTTCTCCAGGCAAGAATACTGGAATGGGTTGCCATGGCCTCCTCCAGGGGATCTTCCCCACCCAGGAATCGAACCCGTGTCTCCTGAGACTCCTACATGGGCAGGCGGATTCTTGACCACTGAGCCACCTGGGAAGTCCCTTCCACATCGTAGACACTCAGTCAATCTGCACTGAATGTTTCCCTACTGGGGAACTGGAAGAATATGGTGGCCTGAGCAGTGGGGGCACCCTGGGAGTCTTTGGGAGCCCTGGGAGGTGTCAGGGCCCTGAGCATGATAGGGTTGGGGGACCCCAAAAGTAGGGAAGGGCAGGTCTCCTGGAGAGTGGAGGGGCAGTAGGAGCCTGGACTTGAGGAAGCTTTGAAGGCATAGGGTGTGTGTTGGGGCGGGGACACTAGCCAATGAGAGGGGAGTAATGAGGCTCCTCCTAGGTTTGAAATGGGGCAAGAGTGTCTGGAGACAAAGCCCCCAAGATGGAAGCCCATGGGCAGAGTGCTACTCTAGTGACAGGAGGAATGGGGAGGGGTGAGAGAAGGCCTGTGGCCACCACTTTGTGGAGGAAGAAACAGGCAAAAGATGTGAACACAAACTTTACCAAAGAACATATACAGATGGCAAATAAGCATGTGAACCCTGCTTAATATGATTAGTCTTTAGGTAATACAAGTTAAAATCATGGCAAAATGCCACTACACACATATTAGCATGGCCAAAGTTAATTAAATGTCTGACCATACCAACTGTATGTGAAGTTGTCCAGGAAATGGAACTCTCATATACTGCTTCCAGGTTCAATACTTGTTCAGGGAACTAAGATGCCCCGTGGGGCAAGAAAAAAAATCGAGCACCCCTCTTAGCTGTAGCCATTCCTGAAAATAATTCTTTTGCCCCTTTTAGCATCACTTGGTTCATGGATGTAGGTCAGTCCCTCTAACAACCCCACCCAATTCTTATTAATTTAAGCAAATCTTTCTTTTCTTTAGGAGATTGTGGGTTAATTGACATAAAATTTCATAGGTTTTGAACCTGTGACAAAACCAGTTTCAATTTGCTCAACATGCAGCAAGTCAAATGATGAGACACCAAGATCTGCAGCAGAGAAAGGAAAGTGCCTCCCAAAAACAAAAGACCCTGATGCTGGGAAAGATAGAAGGCAGGAGGAGGAGGGGATGACAGAGGATGAAATGGTTGGATGGCATCACCCACTCAATGGACATGGGTTTGAGCAAGCTCTGGGAGATGGTAAAGGACAGGGAAGCCTGGCATGCTGCAGTCCATGGGGTCACAAAGAGTTGGACATGACTGAACAATTGAACAACAACAAGTAAAGTGCAAACTGATACACAGTGCAAGAAAGTATATCAGTGTCGGGGTGGGAGGACAGCAGTAAGGAAAGAAGAGTCACACGGGGCAGGAGAAAACATTTGGCAGTGAGGATTATGTTCCCTGTCTTGAGTGTAGTGATAGTCTCACAGATGTAAACACTTTGAAACTGTGCCCCATAGGGTCAATGTTTCTGTCCTGGTGACAGAGATTCTTGAGCTTGTCTTACAGAACTGCAGATTTGGGAACAGCTTGTTAAAGATCGCTCTGCTTTGTAACCTGCCTTCACTGACCAAACTTGCCTTAATTATTTTTTGACTCCTTCACCACTCCCTATTATCTATAGGTGTCACCACACCTCTGACATATGGGTTGCTATAATAATGAGGGCTTTGTGTTGTTTTTCAGGAAGTTGGAGTTAGATCTTGTCCAGTTCAAACTGGCTAAGATTGGTTAGCCAACCCCAAACTGGGCCTGCACAGGGGTATGATGAATAACCTTTGCACATCACATGGTCCACCTTCAGATCATGGTGCACCTCCATTTTTGCACATGCATCCCCTGAAGCAGCATAAAACTCATACACCTGCACAGAACACCTGTTAGGTCACCTTTTCCCTACCTCTAATCACTTTTTCCTGGGTCAAAGACAACTCTGCTTCTTTATTTCATAAATATCTCAAGCCCTGTGCCTTTTGGGAGGCACTTTCCTTTCTCTGCTGCAGATCTTGGTGTCTCATCATTTGACTTGCTGCATGTTGAGCAAATTGAAACTGGTTTTGTCACAGGTTCAAAACCTATGAAATTTTATGTCAATTAACCCACAATCTCCTAAAGAAAAGAAAGATTTGCTTAAATTAATAAGAATTGGGTGGGGTTGTTAGAGGGACTGACCTACATCCATGAACCAAGTGATGCTAAAAGGGGCAAAAGAATTATTTTCAGGAATGGCTACAGCTAAGAGGGGTGCTCGATTTTTTTTCTTGCCCCACGGGGCATCTTAGTTCCCTGAACAAGTATTGAACCTGGAAGCAGTATATGAGAGTTCCATTTCCTGGACAACTTCACATACAGTTGGTATGGTCAGACATTTAATTAACTTTGGCCATGCTAATATGTGTGTAGTGGCATTTTGCCATGATTTTAACTTGTATTACCTAAAGACTAATCATATTAAGCAGGGTTCACATGCTTATTTGCCATCTGTATATGTTCTTTGGTAAAGTTTGTGTTCACATCTTTTGCCTGTTTCTTCCTCCACAAAGTGGTGGCCACAGGCCTTCTCTCACCCCTCCCCATTCCTCCTGTCACTAGAGTAGCACTCTGCCCATGGGCTTCCATCTTGGGGGCTTTGTCTCCAGACACTCTTGCCCCATTTCAAACCTAGGAGGAGCCTCATTACTCCCCTCTCATTGGCTAGTGTCCCCGCCCCAACACACACCCTATGCCTTCAAAGCTTCCTCAAGTCCAGGCTCCTACTGCCCCTCCACTCTCCAGGAGACCTGCCCTTCCCTACTTTTGGGGTCCCCCAACCCTATCATGCTCAGGGCCCTGACACCTCCCAGGGCTCCCAAAGACTCCCAGGGTGCCCCCACTGCTCAGGCCACCATATTCTTCCAGTTCCCCAGTAGGGAAACATTCAGTGCAGATTGACTGAGTGTCTACGATGTGGAAGGGACTTCCCAGGTGGCTCAGTGGTCAAGAATCCGCCTGCCCATGTAGGAGTCTCAGGAGACACGGGTTCGATTCCTGGGTGGGGAAGATCCCCTGGAGGAGGCCATGGCAACCCATTCCAGTATTCTTGCCTGGAGAACCCATGGACAGAGGAGCCTGGCGGGCTACAGTCCATGGGATCACGAAGAGTCAGACACGACTGAGAGACTTTCCACGTAAGATGTGGAAAGCTCTGCTGGAGGCTGCAGTACACCTCGGTAAACCTGGATTCCGGTTTTGCACCCCATTTTTAGTTGTCAGAGCTCAGGTGGGGCCTTTAACTTCTCTGGGCCCTGACTTTCCCCTCTGACACTGGAATAACAACATCCCCTGGGTGGAAAGAGAGGCAGCGGCTGAGGCAGGGAGAGGCCAAGAGTGCGCGCTGGCTCCAAGGGCCAGGACACCTTGGCGGCTGCCAGGTAGGTCACTGCGCTGGTTGGGGCGCTGAGCACGGGACCGGCCGGCTTCAGCCACGTCCAGGCCCCGGCTGGCCACCAGGTGAGCGCTCCCGAGCGCTCCCAACGCGTCGCGGGCGGCCGTGCGTCCACCAGGCCAAGTACAGGTCATGGAGCGGCGCCCTGGGGGCGGCACGGACCCTAGGGGAAGCAAAGGAGGTACCGGGCTCGGGGTGGGAGGGTGGTGGGTGCGTCCCTGCCAGCCCTCGCACCTCCTGTCTGCTCCTCACCTTCTCCTTCTGACAGGTGGTAAACAAAGCAGCCCTGGCGCCCGAGTGGCGGCGGCGGCGAGCGGCGGGGGCGGCGGCGGTGGAGGGCAGCGGCCCAGCGACCCCAGCTGGGCTCGAGGAGCCGCACCCACACCCACACCCACACCTGCGCCGCGGGGCGGCGCACCAGACCCCGGGACTCCAAGGAGTCTCGGGGGAGGTGTGCTGGAGGGGTCTGCCCAGGGTCACTGGGGACACCTGGGCACTGGGCGGGGGGAGGCGGGGGTCTGGTGGATTGTGGGAGGTTAGGCTGGAGCCTCTGGGGATAGGTGGAGGGGCCATCCGGGGCTACATGGACCAGCAGGGCTACCTAGGACATCTAGAGGGGAATCGGGGGTGCCTGGGCCACAGGGAGCAGACCGTGTTCTGTTGGGACATCTGGGAGAATCGTGGTCCTTCTGGATATTGGGGGGAAGAGTTTGGAATCTGGGGTTGTGTCGGGGGGGCCGTCAGAAACCTCGAGATATTCCCAGGGTGTTAGGAGGTGTCCAGGAGTGCTGGGGTTAAATAGCTCTCCGGCGATATCGTGGGAGCAGGCGGGGGTCCACGGGCATTCCCGTGATAGTCGGGGGTCCAGGGAGGTGAAAGGCACAGTCGGTGACCTTCGGGACTATGAAAAAGGAGTGGTCTCGGGGATCTTGAGGGGGATTCTAGGTCTTTGATCGTAGGGGCCCGTGAGGGTTCGCTGAGACTCAGGGTGGGCCCTGATCTGTTCTTTTCACTCGCGCAGGCGGTGGCGGTCCCCAGCCCGAGGATGCCAGCGCCAGACAGTTCCTGGCGCGGCTGAAAGCTCGCCCCCTGGCGGCCCGAGCTGCGGCCGACGTGGCGGCGCTGGTACGCAGGGCCGGCGCCACCTTGCGCCTGCGCCCCAAGGAGGGTGCGTGATGGGGCGTGGCCTTCCAGGGGCGTGGTCGGAGTGCAGCCTGGTTCCGAGGGGGCGGGCCCAGGATTGTTAGTTACTCCCCTTGGTGGGACCAATGAGTGTGAGTAGGGAGGCCCGGGCTCGGCTGTGATTTGAGCGTGCTGGGGTTAGACTAGAATATTCCTCTAGGAAGTTACATCAGTCCGTTCAGTCGCTCAGTCATGTCCGACTCTGCGATACCATGAATCGCAGCACGCCAGGCCTCCCTGTCCATCCCCAACTCCCGGAGTTACATAGAGGGGGTTATTGCAGAAGGTTAATGCTGCAAGATTAGCTGTTGGTGCGGAGTTTGATCTTTACTTTCTTCAGAAGGGTTTAAAGTGGCATTTTTGAGGAGGCCAGGCCTGGAGAGGTTTGGGGGCGGCCATTTGGCTGAGGGGCGGGCCTGGAATATCAGTCAAGGGGGTGGAGTCTATAAATGCACTGGGGCAGCGGCTCGAATTGTCAGGAATAGGTTGAGGTTTTATAGGCTAATTAGAGAGCAAGGCCTTATATCTTCACCAGCTGGAATCCTGGAGAAGCACCGTGTAGGGTGGGCCTAAGGGTTTAATATGAGAGGTAGGATCTGCATGTAGGAAAGTTTGGGGAATACTAGAATAGCTGTTGTCAGGGTTATTAGTTAAGAAGGTGCAATCAGGATAGTTATTCATGTGGGCGGAGCCTAGTTAAATGAATGAGCAAGTCTGTGCATCCTAAAGGGACGGAAATGAGATGAGGCTAGAATATTAATTCAATAGACAGGTCCTCGTTTCTTTATAGTACCCTTCCGACTGCCTTTTTCATCCCCCAGCCATTAGCATGCTGTATTCTGCCGAGATAGAGGTCACAGACAATCGCCTTCCTAATGCCAATTTCGTGGAACAGCGTCCACAGGTACTACCTTGTCCTCCTAATCAAGGCCACCTGCCTCAGGACTGGCAATGTATGTACACTTGTGTCCTTACTCCAGCATCGTCGGTCAGAGACCATGGGTATACGTACCGCGCCGCCCCAAGTGACCCAGGGTAAAGCTCATCCTCCTTTGAAGTCACCCCAGGCCTCTGGTCAGTTCTCTGTTGAACTCATTCGCAGTTCCGCCGGCTTTGGCTTCACATTAAGTGGAGGCCGAGATGCAGGTGGGGATGCTCCGCTGGCAGTGCGCCGGCTGCTGAAGGATGGACCAGCTCAGCGCTGTGGTCGCTTGCAGGTGAACCAAAAGGCACCCTCCATTCGATGGTGCCAGCCCTGTCCTCTCCCGTTGGTGTGCTCTCCATTTTGACCTTCCTACAACACCCCTTGCCTTGCACTCTTTCAGGCCGGCGACCTCGTGCTTCACATCAATGGAGAGTCAACTCAGGGCCTCACTCATGTTGAGGTCGTGGATCGGATTCGTAGAGGTGGCCCCCGGCTTTGCCTCGTGCTAAGCAGGCCTCCTGAAACCCACCCTGGCAAGCCTGAGGTGGTAGGAAGGCCCCAGAAAGAAGATGGTGGGTTTCCTAGGGGAGAAGGGTCAGGGATCTGTGAGGGGAAGAAGAGGGTCACAGAGTGGAGAGGCTGGGGACCTCGTTAGAAGGGTTTGGTAGTCTCAACCGGGAGGATCGGGGCTCGGTGTCTGAGGGTCATGGTATTTTCAAAAGGGGAGGGGAAGACCGGGGTCCCAGGGTAGGAGTAAGGGTGGATTTCAGAGCGAAGGGTTTTGAGGTACTGGGAGAGAAGAGAAAAGATGGTGTTAGGGGTAAAAATGGGTGGTCAGAAGGAAGAGTTGTGGTCCTCAGATGGGAAGGCAGAGTAGGTCTACGCGGAGAGGGGATGGGATAGGGAACCAGAGGGTAGGGAGACTAGTCCCAAAAGACGAGAGATCCATTAGGGTAAGGGCTGGGAGTTGAGGATGATGGGATGAGCAAGGAGAGAGTCTGGGATCCTAGATGGGAGGGTTTGACTGCATTTGGGGGTTGTGGGAATTGATTTCTGAGAGGAGTGTTCTGGATCCAGGAAAGGAGGGGAAAGGAAGCATCAGGTCTTGAGGTGTGGCCCCATTCCCGGAGTGCATGTCCATGCCTTTGTCTAAGTACCAGGGTCTTTGTCTTTTGCAGCCCTTAGAGTCTGCAGGCCACCCTCGGCCAAAGAGCTCCATCCCCATTGCCCACCCTATCGCCCAATCTTATCCGCAGTCCTGCCATCCCCAGATCGCATTCCAGATCCTGGGGAGCCAGAGATGACGAAGACTCGCAGCGCCAGCACTTCCTCCCCACTTCAGCATCCACGACCCCGTACGACCCCCCAAAACCGGGGCAGCCAGGAGCCTCGCCTAGAAGGGGCGGCCGACGGCCCCGCGGTTCTTGCTGCAGAGCGCCGCACGGAGGACCCCAACGACCAAACTCCGGATTCTCCCGGACCCTGGCTGACGCCCAGCGAGGAACGGCTCTCGCGGGCCCTAGGGGTCCCGGGGGCCGAGCAGCTCGCCCTGGAGATGGCAACCGGAAGGCGGAGGCACTGAGCGTGCAGCAGAAGGTTCACTTGGCATTCCCCAACCTACATCTGGCGTGCTGCCCCCGCCGCTCTCTTAGCATCACTGGGAGAACTTCCTTGGTCTTGTTCCCCACCCCCGCACCCCCCGCATCTTGCTTCGCAGTCGACCCGCCCGCGCTCCCCTTGTGGCGTCAGTGGTATGGCCCTTCCCAACCGGCCAGCCCGGCGCTTCTTGTTTCGGGGCCGGGGAGGTAATAAAATGGTTCAATCCAGTCTTGACTTGTCAGGTGCTCCAGGCCAGGTGGGGATCCCAAGTCCCACACGTGAAGGAGGGGGAGGGTCGATCTGGTTTCGAGGAGGGCCTCTTCAAGCAACCTTTGGCAAGCTTACTTCGCGCTGTTTCTTTCATGCCTCTAAAGAGCTCTTTGCTTCTGCCGGCGCGCATTGGACCCACTCCGTTCCCACTTTGCCAACTCCTGGTTCTTTCCCCATTCATTCATTTCACTTTTTTGGAGGTGTACAGGGCTCACAGCTAATTATTGCGCATGGCGTGGGGAATGCAGAGGTGGGCCTGTTGTGGCAAGAGTGCACCAGTTTACCCTCAACCCCGGCGGGCCGGGAATCGTCCAGACCCTCAAGTGCACTAGATAGCAAAGTTAGAACCTAGCGGCTTCCTTCGCCGAGAGCCTGCGGTCACTCACTTCCGGCCTGGTCGGCCAGCTTTCGCTGGCTGTAGACTGCCACCCTCAAGGCACCGGCTGGGGCCCCGGAGCCCCCTTCGGGGCGGAGCCAGGAAGGTGTGAGTCAGCAGGCTGGGCTAAAAACGGCTGTTAGAAACTTTGGGCCGCGCCCCCCTCTTCCACAGATGGTGACGAACTGCAGCCGGGCTTGTGTGCACACGCTACACGCTGGGCGTTCCCAGTCCTGGAAGAGGCCAGAGTTTCCTCCGTCCTGGGAACAGAGCCCCAAAGCCCGGTCTTATATGGCGAGCTGGGCTCTGATGTAGCCCCAGTGCCAGCGCTTACTGAGATCAGCAATGTCCAGTCACCTCCGTGGTCACCACACTCACGACACTTGGCCCTATCCCCCCAACGAAGGAAGCTGTGGTCTGGAGGGAATGAACAACTCTCACCTCTATGGGGAGGGGCTGGAGAGGTGGGAGGAAGTAAAGGACCCTCGTGGGAGTGTCCAGGGCGGCGCTGGAGAAGAAAGAGGGACTGTAAAACTAGGCTGGGAGTTGGGGTATAAAGAGGTGAAGAGGTGAACCCTTGAATGATTAGTGCTGTAGCAATTGTGGGAGAGTGCACTGGGGCTTCTAGCTGACCCTTACTCAGCTTGATAGAAGGTGTGGCTCTAGGGAAGTCAGGGAAGGACTTCAGAGCCTTAGTCACACCCAGGAGTCTTAACAATAGTAACCCCAACCACCATTTACTTGGTTTTATCCTGGCTACCGGCTTTACTGGCACTATTTCCACTTAGTTACACATTGACTCAACAATCCTGATGCGTCCATTTCACAGAGCAGAGAAATGAATCCCAGTGAGTATAAATAGCGTAAGTTGAGGATTGAAGCAAGATTTAATCTTGCCCAATTCTTTGACAAGTATTAACTGAACCCCAACTGTTTACCTTGCACTGTGATAGGCACTGATGAAATGTTGGAGGGATGAAACATAGATTTCTATCCTTGTGTATCTAATGTAGTGGAGGGGGGTAGATTGATGTCAGAAAAGACACAGGAGATGAATAAAAGAATTTCAGAGAGAAGTGAGAGTTATGAAGATAGCAAAAGGTTATGGTGGGGGAGGTAATGATGGTGGGCTGCTGACCTCTTTGAAGACATAGTATTTGATCTGGGACCTGAGTGACCGGAAGCTAGATGTTTGAAGGGGCGGGGTGGGAGTGGGGGTGGGGAGGAGAAGGGCATTGAAAGCAGTGGGAGAAATAAGTTCAAAGGCTCTGATGTGGAAGAGAGTTTGTTCTGTTCTAGAAACTCAGGCATGGCCTCACATAGTTGGAAAGCACACACTCAGCCCTGGGAAAGGTATGCTTCATGCCTTCCACTATCCAATCTCTTTCAGCCACCTGGACTGAGGACAGCCCCTTACTTGGTTTTGTGGGACCCAAGGTTCAGGGGGGAAAGCAGGCAGGCCCTTGAGTTGAACCATCCTGGCCTTCCAGCCATGGCTCTCCTCACCTCAAACGAGAATGAAACCAACACCCACTCTGGAGAGAGTGTGCCAGAGGAGCACACCTTGGGGGAGATCCTGATTCCATTACCAGGTGCAGGTCTCAGACGCAGAAATTGAGACTGAGTCAGGAGAAATTACTTGCTCAGGATAACTCACTCTTCAAATGTCATCAGCCTTTTCACCCAGTCTGGCACCCAGGAGCCTTCCCCTCATTGTGCCAAGCTCACGGCAATAAACAAAACTGTGCTCCTTCCGCATTCTTCATCTAAGACCGGGCTGACAGCCCCTCTACTTAGAACCAGGAAACAGAAGCCCAACACTTGGGGCCAGGACCTCCCTAGAATTGCAGAACAGAAACAGACTCTGGGCTCTGACATTGTTAATAACATCCACTCTTCATTTATGGAGCAGCATGATGCTCAGCAGGCTTTGTTCTCTCTCAACCTGGCAAGGTCTCATCCCCATCTAAGGGGTTTATTCCATGATCCACCATCTTTTATCCACAATCCTGAAATCCAAAAAGCTTTGGAAACCAACAGATTTCCCACAAGTTGGGCACCATTTGGTTACAAAACTTGACCTGACTTAACCAGGAACAATTTTTTGGTCCTGTCTTATCCCACTTACTGTGAAGGCTGAGGAAATATTAAGATGTGTATGTTGCTTTTTTTTTTTTTTTAATGAGGCAGTCTCAGATCCCGCTGAGAGTGTTCAATAACACCTTGTATGCATTGGGAAAATTTTCCAAAATCTGAATTATTCCGAATTCTGTAAACATACCTGAGTTTAACCTTGGCCTGGGCAGTTTTTACAGCTAAGGAAACTGAGGCATTCCCTCCCAAAGCCAGATCTCCACGGTTCTGAGGCAGTCCCAGGCGCACTGGTATTCTAAAAGCGTGAAGGGTCTCTCTATTGCAACACAGTTCTGGTTCGCAGAACTGCCAAACCGCAGAACTGCCAAACTGGCGCCCCTGAAGACTGGGCGCCTCAGGGGCTGAGAGCCCGGCAGGGAGAATCCTTGGCGGGCGGGGCGAGGGGGCTTCCGGGGCGGTGGCCACCTGGCCCGACCCGCTTAAGCCCCGCCCGCTTCTGCTCTGCGCGGTGATTCACTCCCTCCTTCGCCCCGGGGGCCCCCTTCCCGGCCAGACGGCTGGCAAGACAGCTGGGTGTGCAGCGTCCTCGAAAACACGAGCCAGCGAGCAGGTCTTTTGCGCCTCTTGGGACTCGGGTCCACACCATGGCGGATTCCGAGCGCCTCACGGCTCCCGGCTGCTGGGCCGCCTGCACCAGCTTCTCGCGCACCCGAAAGGGATTTCTTCTGTTTGCTGAGATTGTGAGCGTCCCGGGACTGGCGGGTGGGCAAGGGCGGGGTGGGGTGGCAGCAGCACGCGGAGCGGGCAGCTCCGGGGGAGGCAGGCGCACGGCTGGGGGCTCTCGGCAGTGGGGCGCCAAGTGGGTGGGTTGATGGCGGAGGCCCGAAACCAGGGGCACACGCAGGGCCAAATCAGTGAGGTCTTGGAGAAGGTGGTCAGGAGCTGCTGGCCCACGCGGTCAGGCAAGAGGCCCACAGGGCGTATGGCGGGCCCGGTGGAGAGAGACCCAGTAGACTCATCGGTGGACTCCTCGAAGGTGTCCCCAGGTCCTGGGTGTTGGGGGGACATCCCGTGGCAGGGCGTGGCGCGGCCTGGGCACAGGCAGGCGGGCTGGCAGAGGGCCCAGGGGCGGGACCTGTTGGGGTGGGGCCCCGCGAGCTCTTGTCCCGCAGGGTAGTGTGACTAGCTCTCCCCCAGTTCTTCCTAGCCCCTCTGTGGTGGGGCGGAAGGTCTTTAGCTATCTGGGTCGCTCAGGAGCCTCGGTTTCCCGTACTCCTCAAAGTGGGCGCCTCCTTTGAGTCCTTTGTAAAAGGTGCAGCGCCTTTAATGGAGCCCTGCCCCTCTGGTGTTACTCTCACCGATTTCCACAGAGGTTGCTGGGGGAACTGCATGTCGCGCCCTGTCAAAGCCCTGAAGCTGGTACCCTGAGTGCTATAGGCAATACTCCCCAGAGGGCATCCTAGAAGGAAAAAGATGGGAAACCGAGGCACCCAACTTTACCTATTAGCTGGGTGATTGTGATAAGTCACTTCACATCTCTGTGCCTCACTTTCCTCATGTATAAAAAATAAAGGTACTAGTAATAGTACCCAGTTCACTAGGTTATTGTGATGATTGAGTGAATTAATACTTGTGCAGCTCTTAGAACAACATTTGGAACACAGTGTGTACACACTAAGAGTTTAGCTATTGCTATTTGTCATTTTGCCAGTCCTGAGTTTGAGATGACCCTCCGCCCCCCGCCCCCCCAATTGAAACCATTCCCCTCAGCCCTGGGAGTTGACTGAGGCCCCCTTTTACATGTCCTTCCAGATACTATGCCTGGTGATTCTGATCTGCTTTAGCACCTCGACATCAGGGTACTCTTTCTTGTCGGTGATAGAGATGATCTTTGCCGCCATCTTTTTTGTTGTCTACATGTGTGACCTGCACACCAAGATACAGATCATCAACTGGCCTTGGAGTGTGAGAAAGGGGCCACAATGGCAGGGCTAGGGAGGGATACAGGAAGTTGTGATTGTGGGGGGCAATTCTGAATGCTGACTTCGCTCTTCTCCCTACACCTCACAGGATTTCTTCCGAACCCTTGTAGCGGCCATTCTCTACCTGATCACCTCCATTGTGGTGCTCGTTGAGAGAGGAAACGGCTCCAAAATCGCTGCAGGGGTAAAGGCTGTGGAGTCAGCTTCTAAGCACAGAGAGAAGGGTTTGAGGATCCTGGGGCTATTTCTGCCTCTGCTTCTGCCAGAAAGTGTGTGACTCACAGTAGGTTACATTTGTCCTCAGGGCCTGCAGGGAAGTCAAACTGAGGCCCTGGTTTTCTTCCCCAAATCATCATTTGCTGTAAAGAGCCATCCCTTGTCTGACACAAGGATTTTTGTGAGAAGCACATAGAGGTGGAAGCACAAAGCACTATCACTGTCAATACATTAGACTAAACCATCTGCTAGAGCTTTGTTTCAATGCACAGTATGAATGCCATCCCCTATATGTGGGGCCTGGCTTCCCTGGTGGCTCAGTAGTAAAGAATCCGCCTGCAGTGCAGAAGACCTATGTTCAGTCGCTGGGTCGGGAAGATCCCCTGGAGAAGGGAATGGCAACCCACTCCAGTATTCTTGCCTGGGAAATCCCATGGATAGAGTCGGACATGACTGAGGAACTAAACAACAACAACAACATATATGGGGCCACTGTGTCGCTGTACTGTGTTGAGATGTACTAGGAAGAAGGAGGGTGGGGTAGAATCCAGTCTCTGGTCTTTCCCCAGGGCTCTCTGGGATCCCCACCTGCAGCTTTAACCATAATCCCTGCATGGGCTAGTCACTGGAGGTGGTGGATACAAGGAGATAGGAGGCTGGGTAGGCTGACCAGTCTAATCTACGTGCCCTCACTCCCATCCCTAGGCGCTGGGCCTATGCGCTGCAGGCCTCTTTGGCTATGATGCCTACATTACCTTCCCCTTGCGGCAGCAGAGACATACAGCAGCCCCTACTGGTAAGTGTGTGGGTGTGTTGGGGGTGTTGCTAAGGGGGCTGAGAAGAAGATGGGTTTTCCCAAGGGGCATGAATGCCAACTCTGTCTCTTGTTGGTACTTAAGGCTTTAGTGCCAATAAGTACCATAAGTTTCAGTATTCTTATCTGTAAAACAGGCATATGGATCCAACCAATGCTTTCTCTCTTTTCCTCTTGCAGATCCTGCAGATGGCCCGGTGTAGGTGAACTCTCTTCATTTCTCTCAGCAGTCTGCAAATAACACCTCTATTGAAATAATTCCTCCCCACCCCTATAACACTCCCAGTCAACTCCCAGCTCCCTATTGAGGTAAAAGTGCCTTTGTCATGGAATTTTTCTTCCAGCCTGCCAATCAACCCTCCTGGGTATGGCTACCTTTATGGGTGTGCCTAGGGCCCCCTTCTGCAGTATCCAAACAGAGACATCAGTTCTGCCTGGACAATGTCCCACCTAAGTCACACGGAAGAGGGTACCTCATATTTCAGACTCCAGGCTCCATGTTGTAACCCACTCTAAATAACCTCCTCAGTGTGTGTAGGGGGTGGGGGTGTTCTGTGGAGCAATAAATAAATACTATGCAGATTATTAGAACATATGATAGTGAATAAATTAATCCTTTGATTAAATGTAGATAAATTTCAAGCATCAGTAGAGGGAAAATTGGGGAGGAGGGATGCTGGAGCAAGGAGGTAAAGAAGACAAGCCTGTTTTACAACAAATATTAAATTACTTCAGTAATACAAACAGACAAAGGAGGGAGGAAGGAAGGGGATCAATGACTTAAGTTGGGGTGTAGGTCTTCATCTACACTGACTTGAGAATGAAGCCCCCCCCAGAACTGTCACTCCTTCAAGCCACGATGCAGTTCTTATCTCTGGCCTGTCGAGATATTCCTGGGCGAGAGTTCCCAGGGAGCTGTGGAGATGGGGAGTTGGTGGTCTCAGCTGCAGTGTCTTGAGCAAGCACTGGCCTGCACAGGTGCGGGGACAGCGGGATGCGTTCCCCTAGGAAGTAGCCGTCCTCCTCTGAGGACTCGGAACTGGAACTGGAGGGTGAGCTGGAGCAAGATCCTGAGTCTGACCCTGATCCCAAGTCACATTGATGGTGGCGACGTCTGCCAAAGTGGCAGCGGTGGTGGTGGTGGTGGTGGTGATGATCGTGGTGGTGGCGGTGGCGGCGACGACGCATGGGGCCCCTGGGCGGGGGGCTGCGTGGTCTGCGGCGCTGGGCTGGGGGCGCACTCAGGGTCCGCCGAGGGCCTCCCTCAGACACCAGAGGGTCGCGAAAGCTGACACGAGGGGCGCTCTGGCGACCAAAGGCACCATCTTCTGGTCGCGGATCTGGCTGGCTGGGAGGCCCCAGGGGTGGTTCAGGGACACTGCGGAGCCCCAGCTCAGGCATGGAGTGGCGGTGGGGGGCCCCTCTCAGAAAGTGGGTGGGTTCCTCAGGGTCTGCAGCTGGAAAAAGATGGAGAGTCGCCCTATACCTCCTGCCCCACTCCCACCCCACCCAGGAGAGGCCTCTGGAAAGGACCTTCTCTCTCCCCGATCAAGACTGGGAAAATGGGGGCAGGCATCGGGGTGGGGTAAAAAGGTGGGGAGTCCAGGAAATATGAGGCCTTAGGCAGGTTCTGGGTGGAGGTGAAAGCAGGAGTAACAGGACAGGATTGGTGTATGAGGTGTGGCCCGGGTGGGGGCGTGGCCTCTGGTGGAAGGGGCGTGGTATAGGATGGAGCAGAATCCGGGCAGGGCCAAGGAGCAGAGGGTGAGGGGTCAAGGGTTTGGAGGAGGAACTTGGGCTCAAGCTGGGACAAGTTGAGGTAGGGGAAGGGCCCTGCACAGAAGTGGGGCAGAACCAGGATTCACGTGGGGTGTGGTTTGGGCTGGAGATTAGGCCTGGAATGGTTTGGGGATAGAGCCAGGACTGAGATAGGGGTAGGGTCAGGGATGCCAGGATGCCAGGGCCGGGGCTGGTCAAGGGGAAGGGACAGGGTTGGGGGAGGTGGGGTGGCTCACCAGGTGCTGCCTCGGTGTTGGTGCCTTTGGTGGTAGTCTCAGATGCCCCCTCCACAGCAGAGAAAGAGGCTGTAGAGGCTGTGAGAGGTGTGGAGACCGTGCTTGTGCTCCAGCTGCGGCGGCTGTGCGCTGGAGCCATGGGCTCAGAACCCAGGCTGCAGGCTCGTGAGCAGAAGATTAGGCCACGGCGTGGCAGGAAGGGGCGGCCCAGGAGAGCTCGCCCGCAGCGACTACAACAGAAGCAGCGCTCTGAGGCATGCCAGTGCTGGCCCTCATAAGCCATCTGGCCTTGGTCCAGGCCTGCAGGGATGGACAGGAGGGGAAAAACTGAGGCAGAGCCCTCAGGCATATCCCCGACCCTACTGAATGGGGGCCCTTCTTGGAAATCTGGGGCAGGGTTCCTGGAGATGCCCTCTTGCCCCACCTCTCCAGACTGGGGCCCTTCCTCACCCTCCTCTCCTGGAAACTGGCTAATAAATGTCTCCTCTGCCTCCCTTTCTTTCCCCAGGTGGCCCCTCCCAGAGTGGAGGTGGGTATTAGACTCTAAGATGCGGGTCAGGCTTAGACATTAAGAGGTGGCTTCAGGTGGAGGGAGAATGGAAGGTAGACCTGAAGAAACCTGGGTGGTGGCAACAGGACAGAGAAGGTAGGGCGTGGCTTTGGTGGGAAGGGAGTCGATCTTAGAAGGTTGAGTCTGGCTTAGAAGGTAGGGTTTACCTAGGCTGATGGAGGAGAGTGTGAGAGAACAGGGCATAGCTTAGAGTAGGGGCTAGGTTGAGAGGGTAGGAGAGTAACTTGGGAGGCGGGGTGCTAGAAATTAGAGGGCACTCTGGAGGTGAGCCTAGATATGTAGTGGTGCCTAGTGTAGCTGAGTTTAGAAAAGATGGCATGATGGGGGACATCAGTAATGGAATTGCAATGAAGGGTATAGGGCTACAGTGCTGGGGCTAGAATTAAAGTATGGGGTATAATGGGAGATGGGGCCTGGAAGACAGAGGAATCCTGGGGGTGGGGCTATGACCCAGCTGTCCATCCATCGCCTAGCCAGTCCCATGTTCACCCACCAATGTGCTCCCCGCAGCCATCACAGTACTCCGCGTGGCGGGCCTCATAGCAGGCACAGCAGTGGGGGCGACTCTGACGCATGACATAGCGCTGCCCCCCGAGCGATGCTTCACACTCAAAGCAGCAGAAGTGATCCATGTGCCAGTGCCGGCCCTCAGCTTCCGTGCACTCAGGGGAGAAGATGATCTGGCAGGCAAAGGCCATCATGGCCATCAGAAGGGTCTGCCCCTGGCCCTGCCCACCCTCCATTCCCACCGTTGGGCAGAAAGACACAAACCTCGTCACAGGCTTGGCAGCGTGGACGCAGGCGTTCAGCATGGTGGCGACCACAGTAGACCTTGCCAGCATGGTAGAAGTAGATGAGGTCCACCAGCAGCTCCCGGCACGTGGAACACACAAAGCACTGTGGGTGCCAGCAGGCACCTAGGCCTGCACGGCTGGCAAACACAGCAATGTCCCCACCTCCAATCTGCTTCCCACACTGTGGAATGACAGGTGAACACTGTCACCATCACCAAGAGGGTCAGATGGATGGGGGTCAGCCAAGGTGTGTCACACCTGGGCCTTCCCCATGGTCTATGTGACCAGCCCCATCCAGGAGGTAACTTCAAGATAGGCCCTGCCTACATGGCTGGGGGTAAAGGTGGGAGCAGGAACCTTTAGAGAACAACCCTGCTCCTGGGGAAAACCACAGAGACAGGCCCTATCTCTCGTGGGTGGCCTCAAAGGCAAGTCTCACCTTTAGGGGGTTGGGAAAACCATAGAGTCAGGTCAGGTCCAGTTGGGGGATCTTAGCAACAGACCTCACCTAACAGTAAGATCTAAGGTTAGGGTCCACCCACCAGGGGGGGGCCTCAGAGACAAATTCCACCCATTGCCCAGCTCTGAAGACATGCCCTGCCACTGTGGGTTGGTTCTTAAGAACAAGTCTCGATCATAAGAGGGCCAAAGAGATAGCCCACATCCCATGTCCACAGCATGGAAGGGAGAAAATGAATAGAGAAGGTCTACTAGGCTCTCCTTAGAGGCAGACCATACCTGACATGGGATCTGAGAAACAGGCCCCAGTCCACCAGGGGGCCCTACAGACAGACCTGGCTGGTCAGGGAGGCCTTAGATATGGTCCCTGCCCAACAGCAGAACGTGAGGAAAAGACCCCACCTACCAGAGGGGACACTAGACAGACCACTAGGGCTTAGGTGGCCAGCCTCATCTTCCCAGGGCATGGGAGATGGGTCTGCACCCCAAGGCTTGGAGCAAAGGCACTACTTACTCACTGAAGCCCTCCATGGCTCACCTCCTCGCAGATGGCCCCAGTGATGGTCACGGGGAAGATGCGCACGGTGCCACGCCCCAGATTCTCCCGCTTCCGCTGCTGGCTGAAGGCTCTGAGCTCTTTCTTCTCCTCCTCTTCCAGTGCCGTACAGTACTGTACCTGGAGTAGCAGGGGTCTTCCAGGCTCTTCCCCTGATGCCTGCCCCACCCCGACCTTCTTCCAGATTTCATCCTTGCTCAGAAAGTTTACTTCTAGGCCTTTGTACAGGTATCTCAAATACCCACCCCTTACCTCTTCTCCCAAGGCCCAGCTGTGGTTTTTACCAAGGAATGTCCCCTGATCACTCCTGCCTGTTTAGACCTGTCCCCTCAGATCAGTTCACCTTTTCTCCTCTGAACCTGCCCACTGCTTTCCAGCTCCCAGCATTTGTCCAGGCCGTGCCCCCTACCTGGCATGCCCTTCCTGTCTTCTGCCTCCTTACCTCACTGTCATGTGGGGGCAGCTGGTGCAGCAGCTGCTTGATCCTGTATTTCTCCCCAGGACTGTTCACATAGGGGACCTTGTCTTCTGGGAGGCAGCTGAAAAATTGGTATACCTGGAGGGACATAGGGGATGGCTGAAAATAATTGAGACTAGAGGCGATGCAGTGGGGTGGTTGTTGTTCAGTGGCTCAGTCGTGTCTGACTCTTTGTGACCCCATAGACTGCAGCAAACCAGGCTCCCCTGTCCTTCACTATCTCCCAGACTTTGTTCAAACTCATGTCCATTGAGTCAGTGTTGGTGGAGCCCTACTTTTCTGAGAAAATTAAAGTCATCAGGAGGGAATTTCTACTGACCCCCCTCCATCTCTCCTTCCTACAGGCCAGATCGTTCCTGCCACATCTCTAACATACCGAGAGTCCCTTAATGTCTTGACCCTTCATCTGCTGCTTCACTTTTCTTTCCACATTTACAGCAAAATTCCTCAAAAATGTATGCGTTTGCTATCTCCATTTCATCTCCTCCCATTCTCTCTAGACCCCACTCCAGTTGGGCTTCTCTGCCCCCTCTGTCTCTGTCCCTCCTCCAAAGCTATTCCTGTCATAGTCATTGATGATATCCAGATTGCTAAACTCATTTCTCAGGTCTCAGTCTTCATCCAGTTTGACCCATCAGTAACAATGGACACAGCCAATCACTCCCTGTTCCTGAAAACACTCTGTTCTGTTAGCTCCCACAAGACCACACAGCCCTGGGTTTGCTTCCTCCTACCTTATTGACTGCTCCTTCTCTGTCCCTCTTTTGGTTCCTCCTCAGCTAGTTGATCCCTAAATGTGGGAGGGTCCTTGGTCCTCTTCCCTCTGTCTACCTTCAGTTCTTTGGGAATCACATCCAACTTCATGGCTATAAATACCATCTCCTGGCTAATGCCTCACAAATGCATACCTCTAGCCCTGTGACTTCTTGTTGAGTTCCATTTTCATGTGACCACTCAGATGTCCAACAGGCATCTCAAACTCCAGACAGCCAAAACCAAATGTATGCTCTTAGCCTTCAAACCTGCTCCTGCCTTGGCCTGCCCCATATCAGTCAATCCATCCATCCTTTGTGTCATCTTTGACTCCTCTCTCATACCCACAAGAAAATCCTCTAAGCTCTAGTTTCAAAATATAACTAGACTCTGACTACCGCTCACTACTTCCACTGCCAATGTCATGATCAGGATCAGTCACCTGGACCACTGCAGTTGCCTCCTCTTCACTAATCCCCTGCTTCCACTCTCACTCTCACAGTCCATTCTACACTCAGCAGCCAGAGGGATCCTGTTAAATCCTAAGACAAATCACATCCCTTCTCTGCTCACAATCCTCTGGTGTCCTCTCCCTCATTCAAAGTGGAAGTCAAAGTTGTGTCCATGGCCCCCACCATCTCTGACCTCATCTCCAAACACTGGCCCCATTGCTCACTATGCTCCACATACACTGGCATCCTCACTGTTTCTCACACATGCCAAGCACACTCCTGCCTCAGGGCCTTTGCATTCGCTTTTCCCTCTGCCTGGATTGTTCTAACCTCTGATATCTGCATAGCTCACATTCTCACCTTCTTCAGGAAGCTCAAATATCACACTGCCACAGAGGCCGACCTGGGCACCTTATTTACAATTCCAACTTTTCTGTCTCTCCCCCACTTCCCTGCTCTATTTATTCCATAGCTCTTCCACCATTTGACATACTTTTGTAGGTTTGCTTATTGTCTCTTGTTCCCTTTGGGAATACAACCTCCAGGTGGGCAGGTATATTTTTGTGTGGGTTTTTTGTTCTTTGTTATGTTCTCAGAACAGTGTCTGACATGCAGTAAGTGCTCAGTGACTGTTGAATGGATGAATCAATGGAAATACAGTGAATGAAAAGTGCTGGGATAAGGCCTGAGATAAGGCGAGAACAGGAGTGGGGTGATCAGGTCCTGAGGAACTGGCCCAGCCATCAATCAGGGTTCCCTGCTAGATCACAGAGGGGTCAGAAGGACATGCACAGTCTGACCACGTACTCTAGTGTTTCTCTGGAAATAGGTTCCCACCTGAGTGTGTGTGTGAGTATGTGTGTGTGCGTGCCCACTGGTGAGCAAGAGTGGGTGGTGGTGTTTGGTCACCTGCTCAGGCTTGAGACCAGGGGGCACCCAAGCATACTCCTCTGAGGCACAGCCTGAGTCATCATCAGAGATGGAGTGGCGCTGGAAGTCTGAGATTAGCCGACACATGATGCGTTCCAGGTCCACAGGCACTGCATGCACGGCGTGCTCCTCCCGCGGGCATTTGCAGTGCTGGCAGATCTTTCTGAGGGGGCCGGGATGGGGGTCAGTTCCAAAGGGATAGCCCACTGGGATCCCCCTTGGCGGCCCAAGGAAGTCTAACCGGAGGGGCAGAGGCACGCAGATTATCGCCAGCAAAAGACTTGGAGCCTGAGAGGGCTCTGGGCTTGGAGGCGGTGCAGAGCCGACGTGAGGCTGTGAGCCAAACCACTGTGGGGGAGTGGGCGGGGGCTGTGAAGGGCGGGGCGGCCACCTGGGCTGGGAGCTGCGAGCGGGGCTGTGGGCCTGGCCAGAGGATGTGAAGCGAGTGGTGGGGCTGTGGGAGGTCTCAAGGCCCTGACTTTCAGCACTGGGACTTGGGTCACACTCTCCTGGCAGCGGACCTGAGTAGGGGCGGGGCTGAATCTGAGATTGGAGTCCCCTCAGGACTTCGGAAGTTGTTGGGGGAACTTTCCTAGAGGCGGGTTCTAGCTTGTGCTGAGCCTCTGAACTCGTAAATGGGTCGGGCTCTGAGCTCGTGAGTAGGGCTCTGTCTGTTGTATTCTGTGGGAGGTTTTGGGTACAGAGCTTCACTAGGAGGATAGGACCTGGGTGTGGGAGAGGAGTTCTGAGCCCAAGAAGGGGGCTGGAGGTCAGTGGGCGGTGCTCAGAACCCGGGACCCAGGCTCTCCCTAGAGACAAGACTCGGAAACTAGGATACTTCTGGGGGCGGGGAGATATAGTAGGCGGAGATCTCCTGGGAATGCCACAATTAGGATCGTGTCTGGCGAGGGAGGGGCTCTGGACCTGAGCTTTTCTCGAAGACCGGGCTCCAGGCTAGGGGAGTGGCCTACGTCTTGGTGGGTTCCCCTAAGGGCAGGACCCTGACGAAGGCAAGGTCACCTACCTCCAGCCGTGTAGCAGGAAGCCGGGGCACTGCTCCCTGCAGGAGTTGCAGGGCTGGCCGCGGTCTGGGTCCTCTGCCTCTGGAGGCTGTAGTGGGCGGGGACAGACGCGGGACCGGGCGAGGTGCGCGAGGGCGGGGAGGGAGAGAGAAATCAACGCCCGCCTCTCCATTCCAAGGACGGCAACCACAGGCCAGGGCCTGTCCCACCAGGGCAACGCCAGGCAGGCTGGGACAGAGCCCAGAGCAGAGGGGGACACCACCGAGGTAGAGGCGGGGCAGCTGAGGCTACCTCCCTACATGCCCCCCTTTCAGGGAATTTCCCCTCCCTGGGCCAGCCTCTGACTCCCATCACCCAGCCTGGACACCTCCCACCAGCCTCTGAATCCTTCAGGCCTCAAAACACCTGAGCTGAGTACTCTCCCCACCAGAGCAGAGACCCTAATCTGGGTGTCTCTTCCCAGGCCTCATCTCGCTGGGCCCCTTCTCCACTCAGGAACCAGCAGCACTCCAGTTCCACAGGTTGGGAGTCTGAGACCCCATCCTTACTTGGTATCCCCATGTGAACCCTATTCCTATTTTCAGAAGCTCAAGAGCTGTTCTGGAGAAGGCAATGGCACCCCACTCCAGTACTCTTGCCTGGAAAATCCCATGGACAGAGGAGCCTGGTAGGCTACAGTCCATGGGGTCTATAAGAGTCAGACACGACTGAGTGGTTTCACTTTCACTTTTCACTTTCCTGAATTGGACAAGGAAATGGCAACCCACTCCAGTGTTCTTGCCTGGAGAATCCCAGGGATGGCGGAGCCTGGTGGGCTGCTGTCTATGGGGTCACAGAGTCGGACAGGACTGAAGCGACTCAGCAGCAGCAGCAGCAAGAGCTCTTCCCCAAACCCTGGCTTCACCTTTTCAAACCCAAGGAACTGAGACCCTTCTCTGGGATCTCAGGAGGCCCTTGAGCCATTCAGAAACTCACACCCCAAGAAGCCTTGGCCCTTATCCCTCATATCCTAGGGCTATTCACTCTTCTGGACCAGACCCCACCCAGACAGCCCCTCCAAAGGAAGACAGAGACCCTCCTATCTAGGAAGTCAAAAGCTCCGTGACTCAAGTGGAAGCCTGGAAGCTCTCTTACCCCCATATCCCTACCACTTGACTCTCAATATTCGGACACCCCAGGAGTGTAAGGCCTCACCCCTCAGTTCACCTTCCACCCAGGTACAGGGGGAGGTCCCTTTCTTCAGAAGCTCAGGAGGTCTCTGCTCAATCTAGGACTTCAGGACCCAATCTTTTGGCTCTCAGAATCCCCTCCCATCATTCATCCAAGATGGGAGTGCACCAAGTCCCCTGCGTACTGATAAAGGTGTGCGGAAAGGTGATTAGGAAGCAAGGACCACCAGATTTCTACATTCCTTCATCCACATGCTTCCAGCAGTCCTCCGGTCTGGGTATCCTGGGGATGGGGATTCCCAGATCCTCTGTGGAACACCTCCTCTCTATCCCTTGCTTCCTCTCCTGGGTCTCAGTTTGTCCCGACCCCCATCGCTGCCCCGAGTCTCGCTCACCGCACGCCCGGAGCGGCGCCTCCGGGACCCACGCGCGAACATGGCGCGCCCAGGCAGGGTCCAGCCAGGCCGGGTCAGGCGAACGGAATCCTTGCGGCCGTCTGGCCACCGCGCGTCCGGCAGGGGAGCTCTCAGTTCCGTAAACCTGACACCGGCGTAGGAGGAGCGCGCCCAGCGGGGTCCGCCCCTGCGCCTGTTGTCTCTCCCAGGCCAAGGCGCCCCCTGCCTAGAGGTGAGGGGCGCGCAGCCCAGGAGCGCCGTGCGCGACAGCTTCCCGGCACTCCTGCCTGGGCGGGAGCTGGGCCTCAGAAACCACAGCCCCCAGAACCCCAGGGTTCCATGTAATCTCTCACTAGATGTTCTGGGGCTGGAGGGCTCCGTTGTGGAGGAGGGGAACTTGGAAGTGGTGACCTGACTGCAAGGAGTGTGTGCTACAGTAATTGTATTGGCACTTTGTGTCAATTTATCTTGGATGTTTATTTGGGGGATGGGTTAAAGCCACCTCTTGGTCCTCCCCTCACTGGTGATGATCTGAGGGTCTCTTTCCCTCCAATTAGTGCTGCACGAACGGTCTCCAATCCTATTGCAGGCCCGTCTGAAAGCTAGACCTTGTACACCCCCGCTCCCCATGTCCTTGCTCACATCCGCTTTCAGAGAGAGCCAGGGTTATTTGAGATTTATGGGAAAGGACTTAAACTGACTGGCCAGGTTCCGCGGCCCTCTTCCCATCCTTATAGTTCCAAATGCGAGGCCTCATAAGTCCTTAGAAATATATTTTAAAGGTTTCTCTCCCCTGCTCCCGCTTTTCTCTCTCCAGGTATTCTTTCCCTGAGCTAGGAGTCTCTCCTTCGCCCTCTCAGGCTTCGCTACGCCTCAGGGTGGGAGGAGGGGGTCCCTGGCACACAGTCAGAACTCTGATGCCCGGCCAAGGTAGGCACCGCAACGGGCAGCGGTCCACCGGCCCTTCACGGTGGGCTCCAGGGACCCCGCCCCTCACCCCTCACCTTCCCACCCCCCAAACCTCCTACCCGCCTACTCTACCCTACCCCACACCACCCCCGGCCTATTACGCAAACCGGGTCATTTCCCGCCCCTCCCTGCCCCAGGGAGGAGCCAGGAAAGGTTATGAAATGAATGAGAGAACTAACTAGTCCCCTCGGCGCCCCGCCTTCGCCTTGCTGCCTAGACGGTCTCCCGGTTCTCCAGCAGGAGCGCAGGCAAGGAAACGGAGAGATAGCAGGGTCTGAAGAATGCGAGGCAGGTGACTAGAGGGAAGTCTCCTTGTGAAGCATGGGGATCCTATTTGAACCCTTTGGGGATTCAAGGACAGGGCTCCCCAGAGTCTGGGAAAGGGCCTGTCTAAGGAACCCAAATTAGAACCGAACTGTAAAGAGACTCAGTGGTAAAGAATCTGCCTGCAGTGCTGGCTTGGGTTTGATCCCTGAGTCAGGAAGATACCCTGGAGGAGGAAATGGCAACCCACTCCATTATTCTTGCCTGGAAAATTCTATGGACCGAGGAGCCTGGTGGGCTACTGTCCATGAGACCGCAAAGAGTCGGATGTGACTGGGCATTCAGTGGCCAGTAGTAGGGCAGTGGGCAGGGCTACTCTGAGTGTGACTTAGAACAATCGGCAAGTGAGGCTTCACAGAGGATGCAGCTCAGCAAAACACTGTTGGAGGGGCCGAAAATGGGTTTTCTTGAACGGTGTCCAGCAGGTCAGAGGTGGAGCTTTCTCTCACCTTCTTTTCCCTTTGTCCCCTGCCTCCCCCCCCCCTCCCCCCGCCAAGACACTGAGAAGTCAGAGCCGTGTGGACTAGGTGGTTGAGGAATTTATTTAGGGGAGAATTAATCATATTTGTTCTTCCTCGGGGAGGGAGTCTTCAAACAATATCCAAGGGCACGGGAAAGGGAGAAGGTCTGGAGGGGTGGGGGAGGGGCAACAGCCAGACAAAATGGCAACACACGATCACAGGCACTACAGACGCCACAGACACAGCAGAGGGTGCAGGATAGGGGCTCCAGACCAGGCCTCCAACCACCCCGGGGAGGAAGCGGGTGTGGAGGGAGGGAGGAGGCAAGGGAAGTGGGGAGAGAGGGTGGGTTGGCCCCACAGACCCTTTGGCTCTGTCCACTAATTGCCTTGCTGGCCCATCTCAAGGTGGGCAAAGGTGTGTGGGGGGTGCCTCTCTCTGGATCCCACCCCTTAACCTCCAAGTCTTATTTCTCAGCTCTTCCTGGGCCACCTCAGTCCCCAGCCTTGGCCAAAGATATTCCCCCCATCCCTAACAAAACCCATCCCTCAGCCCCAGCCAAGCTTCTCATCCTACCCTCCCCACTGCCAAGCCCATCCACTTTAAAATATATTTTCTTCACTGCTCCATTGCGGGGGCAGGGCTGCCCTTTTTGAAACCACCAGGCAGGCCCCACTATGAGCCCCAAACTGTCTAGAATCCCCACCATGACCTCACTCCAAGTTTGGCCCATTCCTGAACCCCACTTCTAGGCTTGCCCAAGGTCTGCCCCCTTTAGAATCAAACTCAGTCTATGGAATGTTACAAGTCACATCCCTTTCATAGATTCTGGTCCCAATCTGAGACGTGTCCCCTCTGGAGCCTCATCCACTGTCTAGTTCAAGCCCCACCCTCTCTAAAGCCAGGCCTCAGCGTTTTTTCTCTACCTGGTTCCTGGGTCTCAAGTCACACTTCTTCCTTAGAACTCTGTCCTACTCTAAACCCTGCCCACTGTGGGCGCTACCACTGCCTCACTCAAAGCTCCACCCCTTCTAGACCCCCACCCTCAGCCTCCTTCCAAGCCCCATTCTAGAATGCTGTAGGGCACCCTTCTTCTTGAGATTCCAAATCCAGTATGTCTGGAACCCAACCCATCTGCTTATTAGTCTCCTCCACTCCAGAACTCCTCTCCAAGACCACTTTGGGTCCCAGGCTCACCCAGTCTCTGCCTTTCTCCCCTCTTTAGTGTTGGATTTTCCCTAATGGCCCCTGTTCAGGAATTGCTGGAAGAAATCAAGGCCAGAGTCAGGAGGAGGAGAGGAAGAAAGGGGAGATAGTCTGAACTCACACCCACCCTCCCCATGCAGCCTTCTGTCTCCTCTCTGTGCCCCTTAAAGAGTCCCCCCAACATCAGGGCACAGGGCCAGGGGCCAAAGGATGAAGGGGAAGGGGTAGGGGTAAGAGAAGGGCCCACTCAAGATCGGGTCCTTAATGCACAAGGGGAGTGGAGTGGGGGCAGGGCTTAGACAGATAAATAGATATTTATATATAATATATATATATATAAACAGCAAAGACAGTTAAGGGTCTCCTGGCTTGAGGGGTGGAGACCTGGGGTGTAGGGATGGTAAGTGGGGGCAGGCCTTCTCCTGAGCTCTTGCCTACCCATGGGGTCCTCCCAGGCTGCACTGACCTGTGGAGACAAAAGACATAAAAAGGAGAGATGGTCTAGACACAGGTAGTGCCTTTAGGGAAGGGCTGGGCTGCTATGCCTCTGCCCAGGCTTTACCCTCTATCTGCCATGCCCTTCTTCCTTCCTTCTTCCTTCACTTATAGTCTTGGGATCAGGTTCATCCCAGCTGCTCCTGTTGGGAAGATATACCTTACCTCCACTAGATTAGGTACCAAAGAAATTATGGTTTCCTTTTGGATTGGTTTCCCCTAATCCAAAAATATCTGTTAACAGGTACTGAGCAGAGCAAAGATCCATATCTTTGTGGCACTTACATTGTAGCGGGGGAGACAGAGAGACTTAAAACAATGACCATGATGTGTAAATAAATTATCTAGTATGACATAAGGTGATAATAAGTGAAATGGAAAAACAAAATTAGGCTGGGATGAGGGGGATTAGGAGTGCCAGTAGGGAAAGAAAGGTTGCTCTAGTAAGTAGGTAGTCAGAGAAGACCTCATTGAAGAAGTGACATTGGAATAAAGACTTAAGGAGGTGAGGGAATGAACCATGCAGATAACCAAGGAGAATTACATTCTGGGCAGGGAGCACAGCTGCCAGTGCAAGGGCCCTGGGGTGAGACCACATCTAGTGTGTTTGAGGAACAGCAAGGAGATCCGTGGGGCTTCAATGGAGTGAGCAAGGGAGAGTGATAGAAGGTGATGTCAGAGAGATAGGTAATGGGGTCACATAGGACCTTGTGGACAAAGTTGTGAGGACTTCTGCTTTGACCCTGGATATTTTAAAATGATAGTAAAATGTTTCATGCTATGTTGTTTCAGTAAATGTTTCTTAACATTAGTAGTGCTCTGATTTATCTATGGCATGAATTAGTCATGGGGACATCCCCTAATCTAGTAGAAGAGATAGTAAATAAACATATAAACTAATAATTACAGACTGTGATAAAACATAGGGAAAGGTAAGAAAAGGGTCTTGTAAGGAGTTGGCCAGGTAAGGTTATCAGTGTGTGTGGGTTTGAAACTCCAAGAAGAAAGCAAGTACCAAGACCATGAAGTTGGACTGTGCCTGACACATCGAGATGGCCAGTGTGGCTGGAACAGAGTCAGGGGGAGTGGTTGGGGATGAGAGGTCAGAGAAGTGAGGGGTGGGGCTAGATTGTGTAGGGCCTCGTGGGCCATAATGAAGGCTTTGGCTTTTAATCTGAGTGAGCCCCAGCAGATATCTGAGTTCTGAGCACAGGAAGGCTGTGGCTTGATTTAGGATTTAACAGGGTCCTTCCCCAAGCTGTAAACAGAATATAATGGGAATCGGAGTGGAAACCAGTGAAGAGGTCCAGGGGGACAGTGTGAAGATTATAGATATATTTTGAAGGTAGAGCCAACAGGAATTTTTAATGAATTGTATATGAGATACCTAATAAACTCCTCCCTGCCCTTTCCATCCTGGCCAAGTGCCACAAACTACCTCCACCAGTGTTGCCATTTCCTTGCCTTTCCCTCTAACGCCATCAGCCTGCCTCTACTTCCCATCTTCCCCTCTCATATGCGAGGGACATCTCGCTTCTCTTTAGGGTACCAACAAGGCAAGCAAGACTTTCCAATGCCCCCTGCTTCGCTTCGCCTCGCCCCTTTCCTTCTTGGAAATTCCACACCATCCCCCTCATCTCCACGGTTGCGGAGAGGTGGATCTGTCACCTCCTTCCAGATTAGTAATCGCTGACCTTCATGATTCAAGCCCATTTACCCTCATCATCCATTGGCCTTATCATAACACATTGGCTAAGACCCACCTCCTCTTCCCTCCTCGGCGCCTGCGCCCAGCCGACTTTCCAATACGCAAATCCTCCTGTTATTCCTCCTTTCATTGGTTGCTCTGCCCGCTTCTCTCCCCTCCCTTCCATCAGAGCAGCACTTCCACCTCTCTCCCATTGGCTCTTCATTCTGCCTATTTTCAAAAGCCACTCTTCTCCTCTCTACCATTGGCTAGTTACTCGCCCTTAACGTGTAGCTCCGCCTCTCTATTGGGGCCTTCAAATGGCCGTCCTTACTTGTCCCGCTAGCGTCCTATGGACCAGCCTCTTATTGGTTCATTGACCCGCCCATCTCCTTTCGTGAGCCCTCATTGGCTATCTCACCCGTCTGTCACTCACCAGACTACATCTGATTGGAGAAGGATGTGGGTGCACCCTGAGGGCCGTAGCCTTGCTGCCCGTAGTCGCCCTGAGGCCCATAGCCACCGCCGCCGCTGCTGGCCGGCTGCCCGTAGTCTGGCTGATAGCCACCCTGGGGCCCGTAGGAGTCCTGGGGCCCGTACCCGCCGGGGCCCTGCCCGTAGCCTGCCTCGCCATAGGCGTCCCCGGGCGCTGGTTGTTTCTCGGGGGCACCAGGAGGAGCGCGCAGGAATGGGGCAGCCCAGCCTGTCTCCTTGAACACGAACCACAGGTTGCCGACCCAGAGCACTAGGTTCAGGAAGCCAAACACCTGCGGGGAGACAAAGCTCTGCTGTCATCTAGCGCCCATTGCCCTGGTGGTCCCAGGGAACATTGAGGCTGTTTGCATCGAGCTTGGATTCACAGGCGCCCAGAGGGTGGTGGTTTCTGAGACCCTGACCCTCCGAGTCCCAGCACATGAATGTCTATGTGCAAAAAAATCACCTTGGTGGGGTGATTAGAATTCACATTCCCAGGGATATACGTGTTTATGTATTTGCATATATACATGTTTATACATGTACAGAATATAGTAAATCAATCTAATTTTGTAAGATATAGTAAAATGTTAAGCATAACTTTTTATTAAATACGTAGGCATAACACTAATAAACACATATACACAAAGTACATAAATGGGATTTTCCAGGCAAGAATACTGGAGTGGGTTGCCATTTCCTTCTCCAGGAGATCTTCTTGACCCAGGGATCAAACCCGCGTCTCCTGCATTGCAAGCAGTTTCTTTACCACTAAGCCACCAGGGGCTTATGTATAAATACACATGTGTAAAGTATATAAATATATGATTTATACTAAAACAAAGATACGGAATTTGTATAAATATGTAAATGTAATTCAGTTTGGGGCCAGAAAGTAATATTTCTACTTTACAGTTGAGGAAACTGAGGCCCAGAGAAGCTAAGTGGCTGGAGGTCTGATAGCCAGCAATTGACAGAAAAAAATTGGAACCTTAGCATCTGTAACACTTGTATACGACTTACCATGTGCCAGGTCCTTTTCTAAGCATTTTGTATGTTATTATTCCACTAATCAACTCTTGTTTTCTATTT
Organism: Bos taurus; assembly: GCF_002263795.3. Classification (NCBI taxonomy): domain Eukaryota; kingdom Metazoa; phylum Chordata; class Mammalia; order Artiodactyla; family Bovidae; genus Bos; species Bos taurus. The sequence goes on from NC_037357.1 coordinate 87,235,101, forward strand.
ATATGCTCAAACTGAGGTCTGAGAGGCTATCTATTGATAGTTAGAGGTTATAGAGCTTGCAAGTGGCAGAGCCGGGATTTGAGCTCAGCCTGACTGTGGCCAGTAGGGGGCGTCCAGATGAGAAATATTTCAAGTTCTTTCATTTTGCATGTAAGGAAACAGGTTCCTAGTGGGTACTCGCTGAGTTGCCAGAGATTCTACATGACTAGGCTGAGCCTGGGATCCAGGACCTAACTGGACAGAAAATCTCATGTCCCCTTTTTGGGAACAGTTTGTGGTGTCACAGTGATTATAATTACTATCTCATCCTTCAAGGCTCTGTTGTTTGCATGCCTCCTCCAAGGAGCCCTCTCAGATTTCTTCGGAATTCTCCTCTCATTTTTTTCTCTCCACCACTTCGCCTCCCCATGCCAGATTAAGTTTCCCAGCCACCTTCCCCAGCTGTCTCAGCCAGCTTCCCAGGACTTACCACCGAGGTGTTGAGGCCAGAGGTCACAGGGTCCCTCAGCTCCTTGCATGTATTCCCTGGCTGGTGGCAGACATGCATCCCCTTAATAATGTTCTCTGGGTCTGTGGCCATCTTCACGTCTGACAGCCCCTTGGCCCAGGCCGATGAGCTAACCAGCCACATGAAGGCAAACACTGCCGTGGCCAGAAAATCCTAGGACAGGCAGGGGAGAGGGATACAGCACCATGAGTGGGCTGCTTCATGCTGGGCTGTGGGGCCTCCTCAGATCACAGGCTTTCCTGGGGGGGGGTCCCCCAGAAGAAGCCTGTCTCTCCCTTGCCTTTCCAGCTCTTGAAGCCCCCAACACTCACTTGAAGGTGGTTCTTCTTGCTTGGACGTGTGTGTGTTTGTGTATATATATGACCCAGAGGGTGTGAGAGTGTGATTGTGATATGTGGGGTGTGTGTATGTATGAGGAGGATTCTGTGAGTTTGTTGTCTAATCTGTGGCAAGTAGTGTGTCTTTCCACTTTTGTCTGAATGTGGGGATTTGTGTAATTTTGTATCTGGAATGAGGGTGTATGAGTACAGCTGTATAGGAATCAGTGTGTCTGTGTGGTGTGATGGATGACAAGCATGACTGATGTAATGAACCTCTGTGTGCTCCTTTCTTTCATCTAGACTGTGGGGTTTGGTGAGAGGTAGTAAGTTTCCAGGTTTCTGGGATTCCGTGTGGGCTGTAGATGTGTCCCTGTCACTCAATTAGTCAGTGTCTCTGATGCTCGTAGCAGCAGTGCTTGCGTGTGAGCCTGTCTGGAATTTGGTGTGGCCTCTGAAAATGGCTGTGTCCCCGAGGCTCCATGTCCCCTGGCCCCTGCATGCATGTGAGTGGCTGTGGGAGCTCACCAGCATGGGCCCTTTGTTGTTCTCTCGGTACTTGTTCTGCAGGAAGATGTAGGTAGCCAGAGCCCCCATGGAGTAGAGGAAGGCAAACACAGCCACGGTGACAAAGAATTCAGCTGATGAGGAGTAGTTCCCCACCAGGAAGATTTTTTTAGGGTCCCCTTGGCAGGTGGGTGCCTCAAAGTACACTTCGTGCAGCCTGTGGAGAGAGGTGGGCAGGTGTGGCCTAGGCCCTAAGAATTCCCTTCCCCTCCCCCCTTCCCAGTCATGGGGCCTCCCAGATTCTGACATGGTCCCAGGAAGAGGAGGAGATAACCATTCATGAGCACCTACTGTGTACCAGTCACATTTCATTATTTGTTGTTGTTTGGCTTTTATGGTTGCACCACAGGGCTTGTGGGATCCTAGTTCCATGACCAGGGATTGAACCCGTGCCTTCAGCAGTGAAAGCATACAGTCCTAACCACTAGACCACCAGGAAAGTCCTGCAGTCACATTTCAGGAGAACATCCCGGTGAAATAGGTGTTATTCAGCCCTCACTCCAATCTAAGCACTTGGCCCCTTGGTTATTCATAGAACACACCAGGCACCCTCCCACCCTAGGATATTTACACTAGAAAGCTCTCCTAGATATCTCATATCTTACCCACTCCATCTCCTTCAAGCTTTGCTACACTTGTCATCTTCTCAGTGAGGTCTTCCCTGATCTATTTAAAATTAAATCTAACCATTCCCTCCCAGCACTCCTTAGCCCCCTTCTTTACTCCATTTTCTCTGTAATTGTGATACCCTTGGACATACCATGTATGTTACTTTTTTCCTTGATTTTTGCTGCAAGTACAAGAGGGCAGGGCTTTTCCTTGGTTTTGTTCACTATTGTGCCCTTAAGTCCCGGAACAGTGCTGCCACATAGTAGGCGCTCAGTAAGTATTTATTAAATGAAATATGTGGAGGCAGAAACAGAGGCTCCAAGAAACGCAATGACTTGCCAAAAGTCACACAGCTGGCATGGGAATGACAGAATTGGGATCTGAATCCTGTGTTTTTTCCCTATGTCATGTTGACTCTTCTCTCCACCTCACTTCAGGTCCTCAAAAGAAAAACAAATGTGTACATAGCAGAGGAGAGCCCAGAGACTACAAGATAGGAGGAGACGGACAGAAAGACAGGAGGGTAGAAGGGATGCAAGAACAGGATGGGTGTATCTGAGGTGTGGGTGGGGAGGGTTGGGGGAGACTGGGAAGACATGTGGTGTGAGGGAAGAGGGGTCATAAGGAGGGATGTGTGTGGGGAGAAAGACTGGAGTGATGTCCCTGAGCTCCGACCTCAGGTTGTGGGGGCAGGATCCTGAGATAAGCAAATGGTGCCGATGCCCTTGTATAGCAAAGGCCCTAAGGGAAGGGCTTAAACGTATTGATCAGCTCTAAGCATTTTACATAATTGCCTCTTTTAAGGACTCTCCCCCACAATTCTCTAAAGGAGGCATTATTATACCTGTTTTACAGAAGAACAAACAGAGGTTCTGCAAGACTAAGTTACTTATCCGGGGCTGCAAGGCTGCTAAATGATGGAGCTAGGAGTTGGGTCTAGTTTGAGTTTTTGGGTTTCTAGGGGGAATGAAGGGTCCTTAAGGGGGGTTATTGGGGCAATGGCAGGATTGGTCAAGGGGAACACAGGCTAAAGATTTTTTCCCTGGCAGACTTGTGGGTAAAGGGCAGATCCTCAGGACCTGAGGCTCTAGGCATGGGAGGTGTTGGGGGCCACAGAGTTTTGTGGCCTTCTAGATTCCAAGATATCCCATGCTGCAACCCCTACTCCTTCCCCAAACTCCCTTGGCTTCTGTGAGCTGGTGGGTCCCTGGTTGCCATGCCCCCTCCCCAGCCTCTCAGACCATGCCTCCCTGGCACTTTTCTTTTGATTATTGCTCAGGGCCACTGCTGGACTATCCGCTCTTCAATCTTCCCTCTCACCTTGGATGATCTCTTGAGCCTACATTTACCCTTAATGCTCAAAAATCCCTAATTTCCAACTCAAACCCTGACCTCTTTCCCCAGTCCTTTAAACTTCTTTATTTCCCTTATTTTAACAAACACTTATAGAGTGCTTATTGTGTTTCTGGCACTGTGCTAAGCATTTTACAAGTATTAATTCACTTAATATGTATCATAACCCTGAGGATGAGTATTATTATCCCCTTTGATGGGTGAAGAAATGGAGACCTGGAGCAGGTATGTGACTTGTCCTAGTAGTGGAAGAGCCTTAGGAGCCTCCATTGAAATTGTTCCTGTAAGTCTCTGTCTTTCCATGGCTAGGAGGGAAGCCTCTCCATTAGGGCAGCCACTTTGCCTGCTTGTGCTCACTCTCATGTACCTAGCACCCAGCATATGGTAAGAGCTCAAAAATTCTCAGAACTGCTTAATTGGGTTTAATCCTTCTCTATGGCTATGCAGCACCCCCTCATTAATTCTCTATCATAAGACCCTGCAGGAGGATCCCCTCCTTGGATTTCTCCCAATCTGCAATTATCTTTATTAATTTGTTTATTTGTTATAATGCTGGCTCCACGAGGGTAGGGAGCTTGGTCTGTTTTGTTCACTGTTTTATCCCCAGCACTTTGAGCAGTACCTGGCATACAATAGGTTCTCAAGAAATGTATATGGAATGAATGAATGGGAATTAAATAATAATATTGGCTAACATTATTATCCTATGGCATTAAGGATACATATATATGTGTGTGTGTGTGTGTATATATATATATAATTTTGGATCTTATTTATTGCTAGTCTCCTGTCCCTCCCCTTCACTAGAACATAGCCAGAGGGCAACAGCCTATGCCTGTCTTGGTTGCCACGTGTCCTGGATGTCCAGAGCAGTGCCAGGCACAAGGTAGGTGCTCAGTGCATGCGCAGTGACCTGAGTGGGTGTGGTCTCCCGAGGTGGAGGCTGGGCAGGAGCCTCTGGGGTGGAGGTGTTGGCCAGTCCCAACCCCCCACCCCCATCCCAGGCCTGTCAGGATCCCAGGGGTGGGCTAGAGTGGGGGCACACCTGAAGGGGTACTCGAATTCGACCTCGATGTTGAGGTCACTCTTGGTCTTGTTGGCACAGTCCACACTCAGCTGGAACTCCCCACTGTAACTGCCGCATGTGGCAAAGGCGAAGATGGCAAAGACCTTGGGCAGTAGGGGTGGGGATGGCCACAGTGAGCCTGTGTGCATGTGGGATGGGGCTGCCCTCCTCTGGACAGATCAGGACCCAGCATAGGCAGCAGCAGATGGACTAGTCCCCACCCCCACCCCCTAATCAGGGCTCATGGGGCCCAAGGACAAGCTGATTAGAGGGGTGTGACTATCTCTTCCAATCTTTCTCCCACTGTCTCTCTTGGGCTCTACATCTCAATAATGCTCTGATTCCCCTTGTTCTGTCTCAGTCTCTATTTCTCTCTCTCTGTCTCTCTCTCTCTCTGTATTCTGCCTGTCTCTGTTGTCCTCTGTGTCTCTAGTTCTCTCAGTCTCTCTCTCTCTCTGTATTTCTCAATGTCTTTGTCTTTCTCAAATATCTCTGTCTCTGTTTCTCTCTCTACTTCTCTAGTATATACGTGTGGCTCTTTCTGCCTCTTCTCTCTCTCTCTATCTCTCTCTCTGAATGTATGTCTCTGTGTGTGTGTGCCTTTCTGTTTCTTGGTCTGTCTCTAACTCCCTGCTTTGTCTCTGACTCGTTGTCTCTATGGTGCTCTCTCTGTCTCCCTCTTGCCTTTCTGCTTATCAATTTATCTCTTTTCACAGTGGGTCTCTTCTTCTTCTATTTCTTTCTCTCCCCCACCCCACTTTTCTTCTTCTCTTCCTGTGTCTGTTTCTCTTTGCATCTCTGTTCATCTTTCTCTGTCTTCCATTTCTTTGTCTCTTTCTCATCTCTATATCTTTTTTCTGGGTATTTCCATCTCTGTCTCCATCATTCCTGATCTCCCATTCTCTCTGTCTCCTTCACTGTCTCTGGGTTTCTCTGGCTTTGTGTCTCTCCCTGGAGCAACCAGCTTCAGGCTTCACCTCCCTTGCCCCTCTCTCACCTCAGGAGAGGAAGTAGCACATCGCAATATTCCACTTCATGATGTGGGTACCCTTGACCTTATGTGATGTTACATCACAGCCCATCCATTCTCTGGCCCCAATGCCCTGGGACTTCACCCTGGAGCCCAATTTCCCCATACCCTTTGCCCCCCCACCCACCCATCTATTCCTCCCTCCCCATTCCGAATCCCAGTACCTCCCTCTTTCTCCCCACAGCTCAGACCACACTCACCCATTGCAGCACCTTCACGAAGCCGAGGGGCTCCTTGACCACCCGGAACTGACCCCCAGCCACCAGCTGAGGAGAGAAGTAGTGGGGAAGGGTGGGGTTGTTGGGGATGGAGAGGAAGGTGAGGGACAAGGCCACCAGGCAATAACCCCTGGGGATAAGGCATGTGATCTTGGGGAGAGAGTGACGTTTGGAGAGAAGGTGAAAAGGAGGAAGTGACACTTTGGGGAAAGTGTGAGCTCAGGGTCTCTGAAGAAGATCCCTGGGGTTCAGGGAGGTGGGGAGATAGATGGTGGAGGGGTTCAAGGGTGAGGAGGATGGGGATGGAGTCAGGACTAATTAAGGAGAGAAGGTTTGAAATCGTAAAGATGAGTCAGATGGCAAAGGGGATCAGGTGGAGAGACTGAAGAAGGAGTTGGGGTTCATTAAGGTGGGGGAAATGGTCTTGGATGGTGAAGGTGAGTCACAACAGGGAGAGAGTTGGGTTGGCTAGGGTGGGGGAGGGGTCTGCAGCGGTAAAGGTGAGTCAGATGATGGTGGTGGGGTGTCTGAGATGATGAGGATGGGGAGGGGTTAGTCCTGGTTAGAGATGGGCAAGGTTCTGAGGTGGTGAAGAAGAGTGCGATGGCAGAAGGTCTGGGCTGATTAAGGTGGAGGAGAGCTGGGACATGGCTTCACTGTATATGTGCTGGGGGAAGGGAGACTAGGGGTTTGGGAGAAGCGAAACCGATCGTCCCCCTTGGTCTGTTCTGGGGGAAGAGGTGGTCGTCTACCAGGGTACCATCTGGAAGGGTCTGGGAGGGGCAGGTGTCAACCCTCCCTTGCACCCCCGCCCCCACTCCTTCTGTCGCTCTATTTCCTAGCTCATCCGCAGCACCCCCCAATCTTCCTTCCATTCTCCCTTCCCATCCCTCCTTGCCTATACCCTAGCTCTAAGACCCCTCTTCTTCCTTGCTCGCCTGTAAGGAAATGGCTTCTGGCGGCTCCCGCTGCGGCAGTGAGGACAGCCCTCGCTGCGGCAAAGGGCGCATTCCTTTTCTCCACCTCCCCTTCCCTCCCCTCGTCTGCCGCAGACCCCAGCCCCAGAGCTGGGACCAGGCGTCCGCTGCTAGAATTCTGGCCACCACCTCTAAGAGTAGGCAGATTCACTGCGACCCGGGCGAGGAGGCCGGGCAGCGGCGGGCTCTGTCCGCGGTGCTGGAACGCGTACCTGATTCACCACGTCCATGTCGGCCAGCAGCAGCATCAGCAATGCAGGGGGCGGGAGGCGCCTGCTAGCAAGGGCGGGCGCAGGGCGCGGCGGGGGCGGCGCGCGATCGTCGGAACAGCCCAGGCGGCCGCAGCTCCGCCCCTCGCACCCCCGCCTCACTCGCCAAGGGAGCCTGCGCACAGCGGCAGTGTCTAAATCTCACTGGTCGCCATTCCAGCCGGGAGGTTGGAACCGTGAGAATTCTCTGGGAAGGTCGTGATCTCTGAAAACACGGCTAGAGATCTGGGGAGGTGGACCGTTCCGTCCTACAGTAGGACAGTTTGCCAGCCCTTCACTGAATTTGTTGAATGTGTTCATTTATTTAATCCTTAGAACGTCCCGATGTGGTAGGGACCATTGTCCCCGTTTTTACAGGTGAGGAAAATTAGTCCCCAGAGAGGTTAAGCGACTTGTATAAGGTTACCCAGCTAGTTATTGGCAATGCCCAAAGTCCCTGCAATTTAAACGTAGTTCCCAAAGTCCCACCAATTTAAACGTAGTTCAGGGTCTTGAGGGTTTCTTCTTTTCTGAATTTTCAGCACATTAAAAAAAACCCAACACCCTCCCACTCCACCTATCTCCCCTGTTTCTCTCTTCCTTAGTCAAAGGAACAACTTAGTCAACTCCCTACTCCAACTCTACGCTTGATACAACCTGTTTATTCCTCAGTCCTCCGTTAATTGGATTACACCTCCTTCATGCTGCCAAAACTAGGCCCACCGAGGTCAATGGCAATTGCCACGTTGTAGAAGCCAATGGATAAATACAGTTGGAATTTAAAATGCTAAGCCTCACTCATACTAAAAGAAATGCCTATAAAAGCTACCAAGACATTGTTTTTCACCTTTGAGGGTGGGGAATATAAAACAGTTTAATAATGCTCAATATTAGCATGTTGGCCAGAAACAGGCACTCTCATAAATTACCCATGGAAGTTAAATTGGTATAACTTCTGTAGAGAATAATTTGGCAGGATGTAGCAAACTAACAAGTCCATATATGTGGCTCAGCACTTAGACTTGTAGAAATTTGTCTTGCAGGGAGATACATACATGTGTTAAAGGAGGTATGTATAAGATGATACACTGCAGTGCTCTTTATTTTTTATTATAAAAATAAGGAAGTGTGGACACTTCCCAAGTGCTCATTACTGGTGGCCTGTTTAACAAAAAACTCAGCTAGAGGTACAAAATGGAGTACTATGTAGCTGTCATTATTAATAATATGGAGCTGTGTAATGATATTCAAGATACTTAGGAAATGCAAGAGGCCAAACTATGTAGGAATTGTGTACAAACAGAAGGGATTGCATCATAATGATAGAATAACTAACATTTTAAATTGTGGCGATTCTGTGAGCTTCTCATATATCACTCATTTAAATCTTCACAACAACTCTATGAGTCAGGTACTACTACTATCTCAAACTAAGCTGAAGGAATTTTCTAAAGTAATACAGTTGGAAAGTGATAGAACTAGGATTTGAACAGCTGGTAAGTGGTAGAACTTTGAACAGCTGGTAAGTGGCAGAGCTAGGATTTGAACCCAGGAAGTTTGGCTCCAGCACCTGTTACTGTTAGCCATTGTGCTAACTTATCAGTACAGCATCCTATAACTGTATAAAAGATATCTGATAATACTGGTTGCCTCCAGAGGGAAGGGAAACTTTCACTTTATACTTCTCTGTACTTTTGAATTTTGAACTATCTGAATGTATAGTTCAAATGTATGTATGAAGAGCTTGGGCTTTGGCATCCAGTTGCTGGAATTTGCATCCCACCTCTAATATCTGTTCCTGTATGACTTTGGACAGGGAAGATAATTTAAAATGGTACTTATAGGATAGTTACACTGTTAAACAAGATAATCACTGTAACACACCTAGTTTGGGGCCCAGTAAATGGTTCATTTTACCTCTACACATCTCTGGAACCTACTCCCTTCTCTCCATTTCCTCTGCCACCTCCCCTGGCTAAGGCAACCATCATTCCTGCCAAATTTAGCATCTCCAGTCTCTTCCCCCTCCCTTCTGTTTTCAGCACAAACGTCAGAGCATCTATTTAAAATGCAAAGTTAACTATATCACTACCCTGCTCAAATTCCTCTCATGGCTCCCCACTGCGTTCAGGAAAAACCCCAGGGGTTGGGGCTTGGCATTCAAGGGTCTGCATCATCTGGCCTCAGGTGGCTTGTCCCACCTCATCCCTCAACAACTCCCTTCCCTCTCTTTACCCTACCCATAACTTACTTTCCCACCATACACAAACCCAACCACCCTGAGCCTTTGTTTCCAGACCTAATGCAACTCTATATTCTGAGTCCCAGATCTCCAATTTTGGTTTCTCTCAAATTTCAGTCCTGGTTCAATTGGCACAAATTATGCAAATGAGCAACCCCTGCTCTGAGAGCTGGGGGGAGACTTTAGGTCAGACCCTCCCCATAGGTGGCCCCATCCTGTGCCACTTCCAACACTACCTCAGTTCCTTTGGCATGGGGATGACTAACACTTTGGACAAGTCTTGACAAATGTCTAAGCCAGCTCAGTTTGTACTAAGGGAAACCCAGAACAGTGCCTGGCACAAAAAAAAATGCCTGTTAAACCTTCACTGAATGAATGAGACCCCAAAGTTTGGGCAACGACTAAAGGTAGGAAAAGAAGCAGAAAGAGGAGCTGTGGGATCTGGGAATGGGGTACTCTAAGTTGGTCTCAGGAAAGCCAGGTTGGCCCTGAGTGGGTTCTCCCAGGCTAGAAACCTCACCCTAAGCTGTCACCCATGTCTTTTACAAATGGAGTTAGATTGTCTCTCTCTCTTTCTGGCCATGCTGTGTAGCATGCGGGGTCTTAGTTCCCCACCAAGGATCGAACCCCATGCCCATGCAGTGGAAGTGCAATCTTAACCACCATACCACCAGGGAAGTCCTAGATTTTCTTTTGTTCCAGCAGAAAAGGCAAAGTAGGAGACAGGGTGATCCCAATTTAGTCTCCCTCTCTGACACTGTCAGAAAGCCCCGCTGCCTAAGACACATCACATGCCAGGCTAATTCTAACCTCCAGGCCTTACTGCTGGCAGGCCTCGCCTGGAGGTTTCCGTATCTTTCCATCCATCTGTCCTGCCTCAGTCTGATCTGCCTGACCCCTTGTGGAATCTCTGACTTTCCCCCACCCCTCATCCAAACCCCCACACATCCTCTCTGTCTCTCCACTTCCCTCCATCTGTCTAGTACCCTCCCTTCCCCCAGCACCTCCACTTTGTCTCCAGCTTTTTTTGGCTGCTGTCTCTTCCTCCTCCTCCTCCCTCCTTCCCTGACGCTGAATAATCAGGCCTGGCTGTCCTGGTTTCTGGAAATACCCATGTGTGGGCAGTGGCTCAGGGCTGATACAGGGGATGGATAGATGGGAGCCGCTGGGCAGCCCCAGGCCTCCAGTGCAAAGACACCAAAATCCAGGAGTGTGGTCCACGGCTGTCTCCTTCTGAGGAAGGGAGGGAAGGAAGTTTATTGAGCAGTGGGGGAGGGGTAGGACTTCAGAGGGCATGGACGCAGGCCATCTCGTCTCCTAGGTCCTCCTCATCAAAACGGGAGAGGATGGACTCTTCGTCACTATACAGTGAGCTGGTCCCCTGTGCCAGCAGGTCACTGGCAGCACTGTCCATCTCGTCCAGGGTCAGGCGACATGCATCTGCAATCTCCTGCTTGGCCAGGGCCACGAAGCGTGGGTCTCGAGCAAAGAGGCCCAGGCCCTCAGAGATGAGCACCTGGGGGGCACAGATGGGATATGTGTTGACAGTGGGTGCAGCATGGAAGCAAGGCAGTATGCACAGAAAGGCTGCTGTGAATTAGTGATGAACCCATGAAGGCACACAGGGATGTCTGTGGGGGACAGTGGGGCACACATCTTGCTGAGCAGAAGTTGCAGAGCAAAGAGAGAGCTACATGCACAACACAGAGACTGGGGACCCCTTTCCCCTCCTTCCCAAGCTCCCACCTCCTCCCCTTCTCTCCCGTCCCTCCTGCCCCCTCCCCTTCTGGACTCACAGCCTCCACCAGGCTGTCAGCACTGCCCCTTTTGCCATGGCTGGGGTCCGAGTGGGTTCCAGGCACATGCAGACAGGTGAAGGTGTGCAGCGGACTGCTGGATTTGCCGATGTATCCCTCCCCTGCTGCACCCTCCTCCACCAATAGCAGTGGGGCATATAGGAGTCGGCCCCGCTGAGGAGGGGTTGCCCAGGAACCCTGGACCAGAATAAACATCAGGGGCATAGTGATGGATGGATGGGGTATGAGGATCTAGGAATCACTCCCATGCCTACCTCTTACCCCAAACCACAACTGGAGTCAAACTTAAAGGGTATAAATCAGACTTGAGTTTATTTAAGAGCACAGAAGGCCTGGGTTTGCCACCTACTAGCTGTGTGATCTTGGGTAAGCCTCTCTGGGCCTCAGTCTCTTCATCTGTAAACTGGGGCTAATAGTACCCACCTTACAGGCACAGTGAGGATTGTGTGAATTCACATGTGCCCCCTTCTTCAGAAGGAACTAATATATAGTGTATTTGATAAATTCAGCCTCGGCTGCCCCCACCCCTCCAGACCTCAGCCTCCCTCCCCCACCTCACCTGTGCCCTACTGGGCCCTGAGTTTCGTCCACGATGATAGGTGCCTGGAATGGGTAAATCTTCACAGCTGCCCTGGCGCCGCAGACACTGGATGTTGAAGGATGGCTTCCGACCTGGGGGTGTGGGGGGCACCATGGGCAAAGAGGAATGTCAGTGCCTCCCGAGCCCTCTGCCCTGATGGCCCAGGGAGGGGGGCCCGGGCCCACGTCCACTCTCACCTGCAGGCGTTGGGGGCAGCAGACGGCGGCGTGGTGCTTGGTGGCCATCCACGTATCTCTGGGGTCTGTGAGATGGCAAAAGGATGGGGCGTGGGGGAGCCCCTGCCTGTTCATCTAGGTAGGAGAGCCTGTTCATGAAGAATGGCTGGGGTGAGCTCAGGCCTGGGCATGTGCAGTGGGTTACCATTCCACCCACACATGGGCTCATGGGCTCATCCTACGTGTCGTGGCCAGAGTGCTGGCTCAGGACTTCCTCTTGCTCATCCTGCCTCTCTTGCCCTTTGGTTGCCTTGGACTGAGAACTTCCTTCTTCTGGAATGGTGAAAATGAGAACCCCAGAGCTTCTCCTGGGGAAAGTGAGGCAAGTTAGGCAGACCAGATCCTCTCAATGTGGTCCTGAGCCCCTGATTCCCTCTCATTCCATGCCCTACCTTCTACAGAAACACCAGACTTTTAATTTTTTCCTAATTGAGAAAATTCACAAAACATAAAGTTAACATGTCATAATTTTAAGGCAAACATAAGCTTTCTTTTAACAGTTGTCCATCTCATTGGAAGCACCCAAAGTTTCAAAAAATCAAAGCAGGCTCTCTCTTTGGCCTATTGAAGAGAGAGCTTCAACACAAGAACTGGAGGTGTATTGAGGAGGTGGTGAGGGGGAGGCTGTAAAAGCTAGGTGTGACCTCATTTCATCCATCATTCCCATGAGGTAAGTGCTACCATCACTCCCCATTCACAGGTGAGGAAATTGAGGACCACAGAAACTAAGTGACTAGCTCAAGGTCACTTAGCAAATGGCAGAGCCAGGATTTGAACTTAAACCCATTTTGCTTCACATCATATGTTTTTGTATATTAAACCTCTTTATTGCCTCTCTCATATGAATCTCTTATTACCCTTTGTTCCCACCAGAGCCATTGAATCCCCTCCATTTCTCCCCACATTTCCATTTGAAGGCCCTCTTATGCTAACCATCTCTGCGCCCTGAAGTCCCCATATAGTGGCTAGTCCCTGTCTTCCCTCACAAGCCTCCCGTAGAGCTTTGGTCATACCTGTGGGCATGGGACCCAGACTGGGGAACATTGGACTGTCTGGAGTTGGGAGCCCCCCCATCGTCATCACTGGGTCCAGGGGAAAGTGAATCTGGAGGTCTGTCTCCAGCAGGCAGAGACACAGAAATCACGGAGCTCCGGCGAGATGGGGGCTGGGAGCCCATCAGGGCCTATGGAAATCACAGGATTGAGGATTGCATCCAGGTTATAACTAAGTCACTTGGTCACATAGTATGTATCCAGCAAGTGCCCCGGGGGCTGAATCTGGGTCTTGCCCCCAGCCCAACAGTGGGTTCAGTTCAGTTCAGTTCAGTCACTCAGTTGTGTCTGACTCTTTGCGACCCCATGAATCGCAGCACGCCAGGCCTCCCTGTCCATCACTAACTCCCGGAGTTCACTCAGACTCATGTCCATCATACCAAATAAACGTTTGTCTACTGTAGGGTGTCTTCTCTGGGGGGCTTCCTCCCAGAGGCAGTATGGAAGTCACTCAAAGGGTTGAGGGAGTATTTAGTTCAGTTCAGTCACTCAGTCTTGTCCGACTCTTTGAGACCCCATGGATTGCAGCACGCCAGGCCTCCCTGTCCATCACCAACTCCCAGAGTTTACTCAAACTCATGTCCATTGAGTCGATGATACAGTTGGCCAAAAAGTTCATTCAGGTTTTTCCATAACAGGGTACTGAAAAACCCAAACAAACTTTTTGGCCAACCCAATATTTTACGATCAAGAGTGTCTGGGGGAATGAAAGCTTATTGTCCTTACTGTGTATGTTTCCAGGTCCTCATGTTCCTCCTCTCCCTCATGCCCCTCTTCCCCTTCCTCTTCCTCTGTGTCACAAGTGAGGGCCTGCCGCATCTCCGGACCCAAGTCTTGCAGGCTCCTCAGGCCAGCCTGTGAGGGTAGAAAAATAGGGAAGCAGGCAGCTCAGGGTCTAAACTTCCCTGCCCTTGGGTAGGAGTGTGGGGTGGGAAAGGAGCCCCACAGCCACCCCTGACCCTCTATGGGTCCTGGGACCTCAGTTTCTTCATCTGTGACATGGCTTCCATGAGATCAAGAAGGCAGTCAACCTCAGCTACAATGCTCCCACATATCCCCACCCAGCTCAGCCCCTGCTCCCAAGACCTGAAGGGCAGAGGAGGTGCTTGGGGGGGCCTCGGTGCCTAGTAGCCCCTTTTCTTTCCTCCGCCGGAATTTGCGGAAGTAGTCCTGGATCAGAAATGTGGCGTAGAATTTGCCCACAGTAACTTCTTCCTCTGGGAGCAAGGGAGAAGAAGCAAGGTCACACAGAAGTCCTCTGTTCTCCCTGCTTCTCCCACCAGGGCTTGGACTCTCTCCCTGCACCCCTCCGTCTGTAGCCAGGGATGGTTTGGTGGTGGTGAGCAAATCCTCGACATTCAGAGGCGGGTTTAAGAAATTGGGGTGGAGCCAGCTCACCATCAGCTGGTGGGATGACCTCATCTAGCAGCTTCTGCTTCATCCGTTTCCAGATCTTTTTGATGACAATCCGCAGCTCCTGATTGGCTTGCTCCAGGTTTCCTGCATCAGGAGAGGATATGGGCATAAGCCAATGGGAAGAACACTTCACAGCTACTCCCTCACTGTTGGAGGGGGCGTCACAAGCTTCTACTGCAGCCATACACTGCTCCGGTTGGACAGGTGGGAAAACAGACCTGGAGAAGACAAACTCACCTATTTTGAGGTTCAGATCTAGGAGTGGGGCCCGTTCTCCAATTAGTTTGCTCCTGGCACCTTACCCAGGCACCCTCTCCCTCCTGCCCCTCCCCCTCTTCCCCACACACCTTCCGTCTTGATCTTCAGTGATGTCCGGACCAGGGCAAATAGTGTGGCGTTGAATGTCACTGTCCCATCTGAGTTGAGGGGCATGTTCATCGCCACAAGTCTCTGTGCACAGCAGGGATATGGAAGCCACTTTGGGCAAACGCCAGGGATGCAGGCATGTGATGCCCAAGGGCAGAAGCCTTTGAGGATGCCACCAAACACCCCTTCCCCACCCAAGGCAGGGTCCCTGCCCACCCCAGTCATATGGTGGACAGTCCTCTCCAAGACAGTGGTGGGCAGGTGCACAGACCTTGCAGGCCACTCGGTGTGGGCACAGCTTCCCAAATCCCAGTGGGGGCTGGATGCGTCTCAGCAGGGCAACCACATCCAGGTGCTTGATGCGGCCTCTGGGGAAGGTAGGGGTGGATAGGAGGCACTACTGGGTTGGAGATAACCCCTCTAGTCCTTACTCAAGATCCTACCAGCTCATCACTCCCTCCCCGCACCAACACCCTATAGCCTGCCAGGGGAGAGTTGGGAGGGGAAAAGGCCGAGGACAGCAGCAGTGGGAACCTTGGAGCATCTACTGCCTGGGTAATGGGAAGCACAGGTGAGTGGTTCTGGGGTTGGAGGACTGTGTGGGGCAGCACACTGTCCTCTGGGATCCCAGGTATGGGGTTAGAGGGCATACTTGGCCCCAGGGTCATATTCAGACCAAATCCTCTTGAATTCATCGAGGTGATGGGGGCCCAGGATGGACCAATCTCTGGTTAGATAATCAAAGTTGTCCATGATCACAGCCACAAAGAGATTTATGATCTGTGGGCCAGTGAGTAGGAGAGGTTAGGTGAAGGGCAGAGCAGGGTATGTGGGTTTGGTGGGAGGCTGAGGTAAGCTTATATGGTCACTGACTCAGGAGTCCTTGGTTTGATCTTGTCAGGCCAGCCCTTTTATCTGCTCTGAATATCTGGGCTCCCCACCTCATCCCCGGACTTCCTCAGAGCCAGCCCCTGGGACAGTGGTAATAGTGGTGGGGAAATGGTCCTTACCAGGAATGCACAGAGCATGAAGAAGCTGATAAAATAGGCGATGGCAAAATTGCTACCACAGCTAAACTCCTCACCAGGGCCGAAGTCAGACTCAGGGTCACACCGGCTTCCAGGAAGGCTGGCAAGCATTATCTCCTGCCATGCCTCACCAGTAGCACACCTGGGGGGTCACACAGGGATGCCATCTTGGAGGGGAGGCTGTGACATCATGACAAGGGGCTGTAGGGGCCAGAGGGGTGAGGAGATGACCTACTTCTTGCCAGGCGCAACATCTGGTAAAGATAGCATTTCAATATTTTAAAAGCTGGTGTGGCCATGTTGATGACTATCATGTTTTCATTTTATAGATGCAAGGTCTATGAAAGGTATACATCTTGCAGCCAGAAAAAGGATGGCTGAGGCTAGACTATTCTAAAAGATTCTTTAGAACACAACCAGAAAAGGTCTTTGGGAATATGGAGTCTCACAGCACCAGCACTAGTGTTAGTTGCTCAGTCGTGTCTGACTCTTTGCAACCCCATGGACTATAGCCTGCCAGGCTCCTCTGTCCATGGGATTCCCCAGGCAAGAATACTGGAGCGGGTAGCCATTTCCTTCTGCAGGAGATCTTCCCAACCCAGGGATCAAACCTGGGTCTTCTGCATTGCAGGCAGATTCTTTACCATCTGAGCCACCAGGGACACTCCATGGAGTCCCATGCTGCCCTGTTATTTCCATAACTCAGGCAGTCTGGGGCCCAGAGAGGCTATGTGCCCCCCCCCCAAAAGCATGCTGGAGATCAAAGCAGCAGGGAAGGGGTTTTTGTGTCACCTGAACAAAAGCAGTACAGCCTGTGGAAAGGTCTGGAAGTTGTTGTTTCGGTTGATCTGTGTGCCATCCTGAAGAGCCACCTTGCCAAACATCTGTGGGCACACAAGAGCTGTGTCAGAGGGGTGACTCTGTGCCCTTTACAGGATCCCACCCATTTCACAACACCTAATACCTGAAGGATCCTCACCACGCTGACAAGCAGGCACTGCTGACCCCATTACACAGATGTGTGGACTGACTCAGGGTTATGCGGCTTGTCTTTATACCCCCACTTTGGGCTCATTCCTGTCTAACCCCTTTCAACAGAAGAGTGCCTGAGGGATTCCCCCTAGTGTTTCCACGTACCTGCATCCCAATGACTGCGTAAATGAAGAATATCATTGCGATGAGAAGAGCCACATAGGGTAAGGCCTAGGGGGGTAGAGAGGACGATAGGTACTCAGGTCCAGGCAGAGAACTGTAAGCCCCAGAATGCACTGCTCCCTCAAGCCTGGGCCATATGAGAGATGTGGTCCATCCCCAAGGTGCCTACAACACAGTATTAAGTACAATAGAGGCCAAGACACGTTGGGAATTGAAAGCCCACAGAAGACAGAAAACTGGAAATAGTAAGCTGCTGATGGGTATGACATGCTGGAAGGGGTAGTTCTGAGAGTGGTAAAAGGACAAGCTGAGAGGTGTGAGGTAGGGATGAGGAGTGGACAAAGGAGTGAGGGAGTTACCTGAAAAGACTTGATGAATGTCCAAAGTAATGTGCGAATCCCTTCACCCTTACTAAGAAGCTTGACCAATCGCATGACTCGGAAGAGGCGAAAGAAGGTGATCGAAATGCGGGAACTGTCCTCAGAGCTCTGGGATTGAGTGTGTGGTGAGTATGCTCAGTTCACATTTGCTTCAGCCACCTCCCGGTCTTATACTTTGACCTCCCGAAGCCATCAAATCCCTCAGAACCCAGGCCCCAGGGTGGTTAGGGAACATTTCTAAGGACTTTCAGGCAGAAAGGAAAGGATGGTAGGTGAAGAGAAAGGCATACAGTCCCTGCTGTGAGGTGGGGGGGTTACCTCGCCCAGGTGGCCACCATTCTGGATGGAGATATTACCAAAACAGAGGTGATGAGATCACAGGGTCAGTGAACAAGAGGAGAAATGATGGAGCAGATACGAGGGATAGTGGATGGCAGAGTTATTATCCAGGGATGATGAGGAAGGTTATGTAGTGATGGATCAGGATGGTTGAAGGAAAAGTTGGTAATAAGGGTGAAAGGGAAAGAAGGTGCAGAAGATGATGGAGGAGAGATATTGCAGCCAGTGGAGGAAATGGTGGAGCCAGTGGTTTCATGGACATGAGAGAACCGATGAAAGATCCAATGGAGAAGCCAGTGATGGAGATATGGACCCAGCAGCATTGTCAACGGAGGACCACGTAGTACCCAATGAAGAAGATGATGGAGCCAATGGTGCAATCAGTGGTGATGACAGAGCCGTGAAAGACCCAGTGTCAGAGACGATGGTGTTGGTGGAGGAAATGGAGCCAATAAAGGAATCAGAAGAGATGATGGAGTCAAAGCAGGAGTTGGTGGAGATGATGGGGCCAATGGAGGGGGATGTAGAGGCAATGAAGAAAATAATGGTAAAAACAAGAGAGTCATTTTAGGAGCTGCTGGAGGCAGGGCATAACTTGCAAATAAATGGGAGGGGGAGGGCTGGGAGAAGAGGGCTTTGGCTGAACCCAACAGAGACTCAGAGAGAGAGAGCTAGAGGAAGGAGTTCTGAGTCTCTGGGAGTGAGTAGGATGTGAGTGGGAACCACCTCCCCATGAGAGAAAGCCCTGGGGTTGAGGTGAGAGAAGGTTGGTAGGAGTACAATGGGTTAGTAGAGAGGCCAGTCCTCACGTTGACTTCAGTGACGGCAATGTCCACTACGCTGCCCACCACAATAAGAGCATCAAATGTGTTCCAGGCATCAGTAAAGTAATGCTGTAGACAAGAGGAAAGCAGTGTCCTGTCTTCTCAGAGCTAGCAAGCTAGGGTATGGGGCTAGTAGCAGTTGGGGACATTGGGGAGGCAGGGTCTAGGTTGGACCATGATAGGGCTGCATCTAGATCCCTCTTCCTCCTTAGTCTCCTGACTCACTGGTTGCTGCCCCCCTGGTGGTGGTGGTTTAGTTGCTAAGTTGTGTCCAACTCTTGTGACCCCAGGGACTGTAGCCCACCAGGCTCCTCTGTCCGTGGGATTTTCCAGGTAAGAATACTGGAGTGGATTGCCATTTCCTTCTCCAGGGGATCTTCCCAACTCAGGAATCAAACCCAGGTCTCCTGCATTGCAGGCAGATTCTTTACCGACTGAGCTATGAGGGAAGTCCCCCCTGAGAGGTACGCAATGAGCTCCACCTTAAGGAATGGATTAGGTCTGGGAGGAAGGTACCTTGGGTTTGAAGGCAATGATTTTGAGCACCATCTCGACAGTGAAGAGGCCAGTGAAGACCATGTTGAGGATGTCCATGGCATAGTTGAAGGGAGCAGTCTGCTCATAGTGCTGCAGGAGAAAATCAGATGTGGGGATACAGCATGAGGCAGAAAACCACCATAACAATCAAATATTCTCTGGCTTGGACGGAGGTGAGTCTGGGGATGTGGAAGCACAATGAGTTGGCCAAAACTCTCACACTGTCTGCTTCCCATTATGGATATTGGAAAGCCCAGCTCTTGATTTCTTAGCTTTCCTTGCAGCTAGTTCTGACTAATGAGACTAAAACATAAGCTTGCTGCTGCTTGGACAGCTTCTGTGAAAAATATTTTTGATTTCCAATAAAAGGATCAAAGAAGGAAATGGCAACCCACTCCAGTATTCTTGCCTGGAAAAATCCCATGGACAGAGGAGCCTGGCATGCTACAGTCCATGGGGTCACAAAGAATTGGACACGACTCAGAGACTAAACAACAAAAGGGTCAAATGAGGAAAGTCCCTTACTGCAACCTTCCTTCCTTTTTCCTGCTTTGAATGTGGTTTTGATGCCTGGAGCTATGGCAGCCATTTTGTGACCATGAAGCAACAATCATGAGAATGAAAACCAACTTGCTAAGAATAGTGGAACAGAAAGAGCCTGGGTCCCTGGTGGGCAATAAGCAAATAGCCTACCTCTGCTTGCTATGTGAGATAACTCACATTTATTGATTCCAGGATATACATCTTTTCACATTTTAGGATCTCTGAAACTTGGGTGCATTTCACAGTCAATGGCAACTTATATTTGCCATCTGCCATATTTTTTCACATTCTGACATCCCTGAAATTAGGGTGAATAGGTCTGTAATTTGAAAAAATGTGACACATATCTTCAAAGCTTAAGTTTCTCTCAGTTGGGGGTTTTGTTACTTGCAGCCTAAAGCATTTCTGATGGTTCTCAAGGATTTGTGTGGACAGAATAGGGTCAGGTGTCTGGTGGGGGTCAAGGTGGGGAGTTCAGACCTGCATGGCTAGAGCAACCGTGTTGAGCAGGATGAGCAGGAACATGAGATACTCGAAGGCAGCAGAGTTCACAGTGGCCCACACACGATACTGATGTGGGTTCTTGGGGATATAGCGACGGAGTGGTTGGGCCTTGAGGGCGTATTCTACACACTGGCGCTGCATATGGGTGCAAGGCATGAGTGAGCGGTGGTGTCCCAAGGCAAGGAGTTGGGGAGGGGAGTTGGTGAATCAGGGGTCAGAGGTCACCTGGTTCTTATCCAGCTCACAGTCTTGGTACTCCTGCTCGCCCTGGGCTCGGAAGGTGATGATGACAAAGCCCACAAAGATGTTCATCATGAAGAATGCAATGATGATGATATAGACAATGAAGAACACTGAGATCTCCACGTGGTAATTGTAGATGGGGCCCTTGTCCTCTGCGTTTGCATCAATGGCCTTGTATAGCAGCCTGGGGAACCAGTGGGGGGAAGTGGGGGGATATCCCAGACTCCTACAACCTACCCATAGACACCTTAGATACCCCAGAATATCCTTCTCAAATATCCCCCACCCCCCCGACCTAATCACCTGAGACCTCCACATCAGGTCATCAAAGACTCCCAAAGCCCAGCCCTCCAGAGACCCAGAGATCCCCATCCAACCCTCCAGAGAATTCCCCAATCAGGCTCTCTGGGACCCTCAAATCCCTTAAGTTCCCACAGATGCCCAATTCTCCTCCAGTCATCTTGGGGTCCCTATGCAGCTCTCCAGAACTCCCCCACAAGCCCCCAAAGATCTCTAAGTCCTCTGTCCCATCAGCTTGAATTCCTTGTTCCATCTCCCCCCAAACATCTTTGACTAATACCATGAAGACTTGTGCAGGTATCTGGAAACCACTGAATCTCTAGCTCCATCTCCTCCAAGACCTCCACCCAGCCCCCCAGACCCCTACCCGGGTACCCTCTAAATCGTATCCAGTCCTCTCTAGACTTCCACCTAGTGCCTCAGAGATATCTACTCAATTCCTGGAAGCCCCCTCACCCAGGTCCCCAAAGCACCCTCAACCAACTTCTAGGAGATCCCCACTTAGTCATCTGATACACCCACCAGTCTCCAGAAAACTCTATCCATTTTCCAGAGACCTTCATCACATTTCAAGTTACCCTTCCACCCATCCCCAGGATATCCCAAGCCAATCCACTAGAGACTCTCGCCCAGTCCCCTGCCCATCCCTAGGGCCCTGTCCCTCACGCAGGCCAGCCTTCGAAGGTGGAGACAGTGAACAGGGCCATCATGGCTGAAAGGACATTGTCAAAGTTGAAATCGCTGTTGACCCAGAGCCGCTCCCGGACCAGAGGCCTTGACACATCTCCATCGGGGTAGACCAGGAAGGAGCCCCTGTGGATGTTGCAGACATGCTGGATGGATGAGGAGGGGTGGGGAGCTATGGAAAGGTGACTGGTGTCTCCAGCATGGAGGCAGCAGGGCATAGTGGTGGAGGTGAATAGCCTGGGTTCAAATCCTGGACTTCCATTTACTGACTGGGTGACCTTGGGCAGTTAGCCTCTCTGTGCTTCAGTTTTCCCCATTTATGAAATAAGGATAATGACAGAACATATTTCTTGGCTTGTCACAAGGATTAATTTTGTCAATCAATGAGAACAGTGTGTGGTGCATTGTTGGGACCATATACATTAGCTATCGTCACCATTATTATCATCATCATTGTCATCCAGGAAAAAGCAATACTAATAATACCCAACATTTATCAGCACTAAGTATATGCCAGGCTCTGTGCTAGGCTTTACATGTACTACTCTTACATTGTAGTACACTCTCCATGTAGTAACTCATTTACTCTTCACAACAACCTTGTGAAATCCATACTCTTTTGATCCTCATTTTTCAGTTAAGGAAAATGGGACTCATTGAAGTTAAGAAACATACTCAAGTCTCATGAGATGAAATTGAACCAGGAATGTCTAATTTCAGTTAACTACTACCCTCTACAGGCTTCCCAGGTGCCCTAGTGGTGAAGAATTTGCCTGCAATGCAGGAGATGTAGGAGATGCAGATTTGATCCCTGGATTGGGAAGATCCCCTGAAGTAGGGGGACCCACTCCAGTATTCTTGCCTGGGAAACCCCATGGACAGAGGAGCCTGACAGGATACACTGTCATGGTGCTGCAAAAGAGTCAGACACAGCTTAGTGGCTAAATATCAACTACCCTCCATAGGAGTCTCAAGGTGGAAGCTGGGGACTTGGTGGTGGTGGTGGTGGTAGGTGTTTTGGAATTGCCAGGGGGAGTGGAGGTAACTCTGGGGAATGTGAAGAGGGGTTTGGGGCAGTTACTGGGGGTATCTTAAGGATTAGTGAGTTCTGAGAGCCTTTGCAATTCTTAGAATTCTCAGGGTGTATCTTAGGGCCTTGAGGAATTCTGGGGTCTTGGGGGCCTTGATAAAATCTGGGGGTGGCACTTACCTTGTGGTCCAATGGTTAAGAATCTGCTTTGCAATGCAGGGGATGTGGGTTTGATTTCTGGTTGGGGAACTAAGATCCCACATGCCACAGAGCAACTAAGACCACGTGCTCTGGAGCCAACGGGCTGCAACTACTGAGCCTATGTGCCATAACAAGAGAGTTCCGTGCACTGCAGCTGCAGCAGAAGATCCTGTGTGATGCAACATAGATCTGTGTGCTGCAACTAGGACCCAACTTAGCCAAATAAATATGTGTGTGTGTGTATGTGCGTAGTCGCTCAGTCACGTCCAACTCTTGTGACCCTTTGGACTGTAGCCAGCCAGGCTTCTCTGTCCATGGGATTCTCCAGACAAGAATACTGGAGTGGGTTTCCATGCCCTCCTCCAGGGGATCTTCCCAACCCAGGAAACGAACCAGCATCTCCTGTGTCTCCTGCATTGGCAGGTGCATTCTTTATCCACTGAGCTATTGGGAAGCCCAGCCAAATAAATATTTTTAAAACTCTGGGGGTCTCTTAAGTTCTTTGGAGGAAGGTCTAGGGGTTTCAGAGGCCTGGGTGAGATCCAGGGACCTCTTTGGACTCTCGGAGGGGTCCTGGGCTGCATGGAGGGCAGGATTTGGGCACTCACTTGCATTCTTGGGGTGTGTGTTTGGCCTCATCAGTGCAACTGTAGAATTTCCCCTGCAGGGATGATATTTGTCAAACAGATTCATCCTTCATCCCCACCTCCCCACCTTGACTCACATCTGAGCCTTTCCAGTGTTTCCTCTCACCTTGAAGAGCTGCACACCAATGCAGGCGAACATGAACTGCAGGAGCGTGGTCACGATCATGATATTTCCGATGGTCCGGATGGCCACGAACACACATTGCACCACATGCTGCAGACACCCACAAATATGGCTCATGGACACCGCAGGCCATAACAGCCAGGGGGCACAAACTCTTGGCATGTGTGGGGCTCAGGGACTTGGGTTGAGAACATGCGGTCTTGGGTGAAGGACATGTGGGTACCAACTGGAAATAAGTGTTTGCCAGATGGGTATGAGTCCACACATCAGAAACCTGGGTCATAGAAATGTGGCCTTTGGTAAGAAATGGACAGTAACTGTGCCCACTGTTCAGGGCTGGGTGGTTACAACATCAGGTCCAGGCTATGTGGTCAGGTTGTGGTTTTAGTCGCTAAGTCGTGTCTGACTCTTTGCGACCCCATGGACTGTAACCTGCCAAGCTCCTCTGTCCATGGGATTCTCCAGGCAAGAACTGGAATGGGTTGCCATTTCCTTCTCGAGGGTATCTTTCCCACCCAGGAATTGAACCTGGGTCTCCTGAATTGAAGGCAGATTCTTTACCGACTGAACTACGAGGGTCAGGCATCACTGCAAATGGCCACTCTGACCATGATCTTTGGCCCCAGGGGTGGGGCAGAGTCTGGGTCCCATGAATTTGGGTGGGATGTGGATACCTTGAGTCCTTTGGCCCTGTTGATAGCTCGAAGGGGCCGCAGTACTCGGAGCACACGCAGAATCTTCACCACTGAGATGGCGCTGGAGCTGAGGAGAGGGCAGTCCTCAGACCATGGCCAGGGCCTGGCCTTGGCTCTTGGAGGGATGGAGTGGGCAAGGTATCACTCACTGGATACCAAAGGAGATGAGGGACACGCTGACCACCAGCAGATCCAGCAGATTGAACCAGCTACGGCAGAAGGAACCACGGTGCAGGAAAGCCCCGAACACTGTCATCTTGAGAGTAGGGGGATATAAGGCTAGTTAGACCACAGATCTGGAGATAGGGAGGGCAGTTGGGGATGGAAACAGGAGTGGTGGGCTACAAGGGTTGGTGGGGAGTAGGTTGGGGCAACTGGGGGTATGGTGGGGGCATATCAACTGTTGTTCAGTTGCTAAGTCGTGTCCGCCGACTCTTTGTGACCCCATGAACTTCAGGGGCCCATTCATACCTTTAGTAGAATCTCCACAGTGAAAATGGAGGTGAAGGCATAATCAAAGTACCCCAGAATCTGGGGGGTGAGAAAGATGGGGGCACCAAGTCATGGATGAGGGGGATCCTAGCTGTGTGTCCCTCTCTGTAGGTTTTGCTGTTCCTCCTCCTTCCTTCCCTCTCTTCCTCACTCTCTCCTTCCTTCCTTCCCTCCCTCTCCTTCCCCTCTCTCATCACCATCAAGGACTTCTCTACAAGGCAAAATCCTTGGCCATCAGAAAGACAAGGCTTCGGATCTGGCCTCCTTTCCTTCTACCCAGCTCCATGGGCACCCTTGGTCTGCTCAGCCTCTGAGTACAGCTTCCTCCTCTTCCAAATACTGATCACCTCCCCGGCGCTTCCCCAAGGGTATTGTGCACGTAATAAAGGCTAGTACTGCTGCACCTACCATTATTTCTTGTCTCTCTCTGCCTAACTAGGGGGTCTTGTCCCTGTCTGCACCCTGGCCATAGCTTGTATCCAGTAGGACAGCCCTGGGAGTGTCCCCTTGAGCCCCCAGCCCAAGGCTCACGTGGTTGCGGAAGGAGTGGGCTCGGATGGGATCCTCAGCGGCCAGGGACACACTGCTGAGGATGATAAACACCAGGATGAGATTGGTGAAGATGTGATGGTGGATGAGGGTGTGGCAGGCCTTCCTCAGCCTGGGGAGTGGAGAAATGGCCGTAGTCAGAACCCAGGACCACAGAAGTGACTGAGGGAGCCCAAGGAGCCTGGGCCCTGTTGCATCAGGCTGTGCACCCCACCTGAGCCTTGGCTGCTCCCTGGTCCTCCCCATCTCCCTACCCCAGGCCCTCCTGTTTCCCTCCCCTCCTTTGCCCCCCTCCAGCCCCCACCCCCCCACACATTTGCAGCACTCACGGGTTGGTTTGGCTGAGGCAGAAGAAAGCACTGCCCTCAGGGATGGGTACCACCTTCTCCTTGGGTACAACTTCCTGCAGGAGTTCCACATGCCCGGCCCCCACTTCCTCTTCCTCCTCCTCCTCCTCCTCCTCTTCCTCCATGCCTGGCACCAGAAGATCAAAAGAGAGAGAATGAATTGAGAAGATGTATGTAGAGCACCTAGAACAGTGCTTTCCCATGGTAAAATTCTCATCTCCCTGCTAGAATGGCAGCACCTCAGAGAAGGGATTTCAGTTCGTTTTGTTTACTTCTGTGTCCTCAGCACTTAGAACACAGGATCGAACCCGGGTCTCCCACATTGCAGGCAGAGTCTTTACCAGCTGAGCCACAAGGGAAGCTCTGGGACACAGTAGGGGCTCAGTAAATGTGTACTGAGTGAACATCGCCATCTTCAGGACTGTAGCCCACCAGGCTCTTCTGCCCACGGGATTTCCTAGGCAAGAATACTGGTGCAGGTTGCCATTCCCTTCTTCAGGAGATCTTCTGTATCCAGGGATTGAACCTAGGTCTCCCACACTGCAGTTAGATTCTCTACCATCTGAACCACTGGAGAAGCCCCTCTTCAGGCATTTACACACTATTTTATAACAAAGGCTCTGAGAAGTTCTGCAATAAAACAAAATATTGGTTTCTCTTTTGGGGCTTCCCTGATGGTTCAGTCAGTAAAGAATCCATCTGCAATGTGGGAGACCTGGGTTTGATCCCTGTGTTGGGAAGATCCCCTGGAGGAGGGCATGGCAACCCCCTCCAGTATTCTTGCCTGGAGAATCTTCATGGAAAGAGGAGCTTGGCGGGCTGCAGTCCATGGGGTCGCAAAGAGTTGGACACGACTGAGCGACTAAGCACATCTTTAATCTCAGTGTCTTGAAACTTCCTGACCACACACCAAGTCCATTATGTTCAAGACCATCTCATAGAAGGCTTCTCCCCAGAGAAGAGGGTCTCAGGGGTCACAAGGTCTGCCTGGGTGGTTTCCCCAAGGTCCCACGCCTCTTCCACCTGACCTGCCCACTTGCCTGCTCCTTCATTTTTTGCAGATTCCTCTTCCTCATTCTCCCCACCAGGCACCTGGGGACAGGAAGATGGAGGTCATCGATGATGGGGGGTTTACCAGGGGATGGACACAGGGGAGGCACAGAAGGGATGCAGTAAAGAAGGAATGAATAGGCAGAGGATGGGGGTTAAAGACACGCACACAGATACTGGTGGTAGTGGGAGGTGTAGACAGTGCCCAGGCTTTTAACTCACCAGTGCTCCATTCTCCTGTGGAGTTTCCTCAGTGATCTTCTCCCTGGGCAAAGAAATATAGGGGGTGGTGTGGGCGGTGACTGTTAAAGATTGAATCAGATAGGCAAGGCTGGTGGAGGAGGGGGTCACTGTAGTCAGAACAGACCTTTCTTAGGTCCCATAGAACCTCCCTGCTTCCTCCCTCATCTCCTTGGTCTATTCTCATAGCAGCAGAAGAGATCCTGTTAAGTTCTAAGTCTGGGACATTCCTCCTCTGCTCACACCCCTTCCATGGCTCCTCCCTTACTCAGAGCAAAACCGAAAGTCCTCACCATGGCCCAGGATACCCTTGATCTGGCTTCTCTATTTCCCCCTATTTGAGCTCATGCCCTATCACTCTCCTCCTTGTTCATGCCACTCCATGGCATCCATGGTGTCTCCATGGTGTTGTTTTTTTTGCCACTCCCAGCAGCATGTGGCATCTTAGTTCTCTGACTAAGGACTGAACCCGTGCCCCCTGCCCCTCTGCAGTGGAAGCATGGGGTCCTAATCCCTGGATCACCAGGAAAACCCCTCCATAGTGTTTTTAAAATGTCCTAAGAATATTATCACCTCAAGACCTCTGCACTTGCTGTCCCCTTGCCTTGAACTCTTACTCCAGATATTGGCATGGCTCACTCCCCTACTTCTTTCAGGCCTCTGTTCAGTAGTCACCTTCCTTGATTACTCTAACCAAAACAGCAAGCATAATATCTCTCTATTCTCTTATTCTGCTTTCTTTTCCTTCATTACATATTGTAAACATATATTTAATTAAATTATATTGTTATATATTCATTTGTTTGTGTTTTGCTTGCCTTTCCCAGCTAGAATGTCAGCTCCATGAAAGCAAGAACTCTGTTTACTTTGACCACTGCTGTCTCCTTAGCATTTAGAACAGGGCCTGGCAAAAAGTGTGCATGTATGTATTAGTCGCTCAGTTGTGTTTGACTCTTTGGGACCCCATAGACTATAGCCCGCCAGGCTCCTCTATCCATGGGATTTCCCAGGCAAGAATACTGGAGTGGGTATTCCTCCCCATTCCCTTCTCCAGGGGACCTTCCTTACCCAGGGATTGAACTGGGTAACAATGAGTCTCCTGCATTGCAGGAAGATTCTTTACCATCTGAGCCACCAGGGAAGCCCTGAGCCACCAGGTAAAAAGTAGGTGCTCAGTAAACGCATGTCCAATGAATGAGGACTGGCAGGTTGGATCTGCAGATAGAGATTTCCAGGGAGACTAAGGCATCTTTGGTGGTGTGGGATGTGTGTGTGAGGGTCCCAGTCAGGGATTCCAGGGCGAAAGTGTCTTGGAGGCAGAGTCAGACCTCACCTGCCCTTATCTTTGTCAGTGCCTGCATCTCCACTGGCCAGGTTGTCCACAGCGATGGCAAGAAACACATTCAATAGGATGTCTGGGGTGAGCTCAGGCTAGAGAGGATGGAGAAGCAGACTGCCTACAGAGTGCCCAGGTCCTCATTATCCTCCCCCAACCCTGCCATGATCCAGCCTCCCAAGGCTCTGAGGATACAATTGCCGCAGATGAAGAGGATGATGAAATACACGCACACGAGCATCCCTGGGAAGAAGGGGCCGCCATAGGCCATGATACCATCATACATGACCACATTCCAGTCCTCACCCGTCAGTATCTAGGGGTGGGAAGTCACCATGAAGTCCTTGGGACCCTCTCCCCAACCTTGGGTCCCTCCCCACTTGCCCACCCATCCCATGATCTCCAGGTCCCACCTGAAAGACAGTGAGGAGGGCCTGGGGAAAGGTGTCAAAGGTGCTTCGCTTGGTGTGGGTCTGGTCAAAGTTGAACTTGCCCCCAAACAGCTGCATGCCAAGCAGGGAGAAGATGATGATAAAGAGGAAGAGGAGAAGCAGCAAGGATGCAATGGATTTCATTGAATTGAGTAGAGACGCCACTAAATTGCTCAGAGATGCCCAGTGCCTGCAGCAGAGATGGAGGGGGAAAGGTTGACATGTCCAGTGGTGAGTCAGGAGCTAGGGCAGGGCTTCAGCTTGGGGTGTACTGGGGCGGGTTAAGGTGAACTTTGATGTCACTGTTGGATGTGATTTTGGAGTTAGAGTGAGGTGAGAATAAGAAGGAAGGGGAAGGGGTTATTTGAGGTTAGGGTGGCGTTAGGGAAGATGAGATTAGTATGGTAGGTATATGGAAGTTAGTGAAGCTAGAATTGGGTTTCAGCCTGGGTTGGGCCTGGGACTGGGTTTGGGGTAAGGGATGGTAGCTGGCGATGGGCTTAGGGAATATTTGGAGTTGTAGATGACCAAGTTGGGGATAAGGTTGTGGTTGAGGGTTGGGATAGAGGAGAGGATGGATGGGGATGAGATTAGGGCTGGGAATGGGGACGAGTTTGCAGTTGGAGATAGGCTAATGGTTATGAATTTGGGATGTGGGGGTTGTGGTTAGTGATGGGGATGTATCTGGGAGTTAGAAATGAGGTTGGAGGTGGGGCTGGGCTTGGGCTTGGATACTGGGGCTGTAAATGACCTTGTGGATGATGAGTGGCTGGTGGTTGGAGTTAGAGATAGTGTTATGGTTGAGGGTGAGGGATGGGGTTTGGGTTGGTGATGAGTATGGGGTTGAATTTGGAGATGGGGTTGGGAATCATATTCTAGCTGAAGTTGAGGCTGAGGAAGGGGAAGGAAGTGGAGTAGACACCCTCCCCAACTGACTTCAATCTCTAGGAAGGCAGGAGCTATTGTCTGCTTTGATTCCTGGTGTTTCCCTAGGGCCTGGAAGGACACCTTGTATGCAGTAGGCACTCAATGGATATTTGACAAATGAATGATGATGCAAATATAGTCATCATTGGAGCTGGGGTGGTGGCTGTTGCAGCTGTGTTTGGGGTCTCAGTCTTCATCCTTCGCCACATACAAACACACCCCCACCCCCACCCCCCACATACCTGGTGACCTTAAAGATCCTGAGGAGGCGCACACAGCGGAGTACCGAGATGCCCAGGGGCTGCATGGCACCCACCTCCACCAGGGTAGTCTCCAGGATGCCCCCACAGACCACGAAGCAGTCAAAGCGGTTGAAGAAGGAGGACACGTAGACAGAGGGCCCCAGACCATACAACTTGAGAAGCATCTCCACCGTGAATAGACAGAGTAGCACTTTGTTGGCATACTCTGTGGAGAGAGGGGCAGGGGTGAGTGGGCTAGCCAGGTTTATGGTGACATGTAGGGAGGGAGGGGCCATGGAGCGATCTGGGGCAGCTGGTGTCAGACCAGGCACAAGCTGGTGATGTGGTTAGGATTGAGGATAGGGTGAGTTTGTAGGTCAGGGTGCATGAGGTTTTGAGAGTTTTGGAGCTGGGGCGAGGGCAGAGCTGGGGTGTGGGCCTCAGTTAGCCTCTGTGAATACAGAAAAACTCTGATTCACGGGTAGACTTAGAGCCTAGCTTTTAGCTGGGACTGGGGCTGGTTTGAGGGTTGGGGTTAGAAGTTTGCTCAGTATTCAGGTTGGGGCTGAGATTAAAATGAATAATAGTAAGGGCTATTAATAACACTTATACAGTATTAACTCCATGTGGGTCAGGCAACATTCTAAGCATTTTTCACTTTAACTCATTTAATCCTCCCCACCATCCCTGGCGGCTCAGATGGTAAAGAATCTGTCTGCAATGCGCAAGACCTGGGCTCGATCCTTGGGTCAGGAAGATTCCCTGGAGAAGGGAACGGCTACCCACTCCAGTATTCTTGTCTGGAGAATTCCATGGACAGAGGAGCCTGGCAAGCTACAGTTCATGGGGTCTCAAAGAATCAGACAGAACTGAGCAACTAACACTTTCACTTTTGCTTTTAGCATCCCATGAAGTGGATACTATCACTATCCCCATTTTGTAGATGGGGAAATTGAGGCACAAAGGGTTTAACTTGTCCAGACAGTGTGGTGTTAAGAGCCTGAACTCTAGAGCCAGGCTGCCTGGGTTTGCCACTCAGTAGCTGAGTCCTGGGGTTAGTCATTTAACTCTTCAGGACCTTGGTGCTAGGCCTCTGTGCCTTAGTACTTAATTCACATAAAGTTGCAGTGAAGAGAAATTGAGTGAGTACATGTAAACCGCTGAGAACAGAGACTGACACACACAGCAAGCGCTACATAAGTGTAAGCTGCAAGGTAGGATGGGACAGGTTTTCTGCATTTACTTGGGTGGGAGGGCCGTATCTGGGGATCTAGGGCACCCAAGAGATCCTGCATCTGAGCTTCTGGGGTGGAAGGAATTGGGGGCTGGGGAGAGGGCTGGCAGGCTGGGGGGTGCACCCTGGATCTGGGTGAGCCAGAAGGGCTGCCCGTGGTGCTCCGAGGCGATTGTCAGAGTGTTGAGGAAGACGAGCAGCAACACGGCCCAGTAGCAGGCATTGGACTTCACAGCCCTCCGGCAGCTCGCCCGAAGGCCCCGGTTGGCTCGGCGGAGACGGCGGCTGTGGGGACAGGGAGCCCACTGACAGAGATCACTTACCTGAACCTGTCCTGAGGGCTCAGGTTGGGGAGCCTGTTGGTCATGGGGGGCTTGGAGGTGGGGTTCACAAAGTCATAGGGTCTGGGAGTCGCATAGCTTTCCCAACTCACCAAACGCTGGTTTTCACGATCTTATTTCTGGAAAAGGGGAAGATGGGAGGTGGGCATCACTGGGGGCTGAGGGGCACTCAGCAGCAGGGGTTGGAGGTCAGGGCTAGGAAGTTGGAGGCTGAAGTCAGGACTGGCGCCAGGATCTGTTCCGGGTTCTGGGCTGGGTCAGGGGTCAAGGGCCGGAGCCTCACAGGCAGCGTGTACAGCTGGCTACAGTGCCCTCTTCCTCTTCCTCGTCTCCTTGGGTCTCTGCCATTGAACCGGTGTCACTGGCTGGGAGGCTGGCTATGGGCAGGGTGGCAGAAGAGGTCAGCACATGAAGATGCCAGGGTTCTGCTCTTGGCCTTCCCCTCTGCCTACTCTTCCCACCCCCTCCTCAGTCTGGTTGGATCCTCACCATGGCTGCTGGTGGAGTGGGTGGAGTGACTGAACCAGCGTAGACGTCCTCGTCTCCTATTGGTCAGCTCTTCCAGTTGTGGCCCTGTAAGCACAGGGAGGACATTTGAGGAACAGGGTCTGGGGTGAGGTTAGGGCTCTGGGGTGAGGGGTGTTATTTGGAGTCTTTGTTCTGGGTACAGTCTGGGAAGGGTATCTGAGTCTGGGTTCTGTGTCATAGACCATAACCAGAGGCTGGGCCTAGAGTTGCTGAGGGCTGGGGCTAGATCTCAGGAGAGCAGCCCACATCTGAGGGACGCGTGAGGCAGGGAGTGGGCTGGGTTGAGATTGCCTACGGTGGCCGGCCAGGCCCTCTTCAGCCACGGAACCAAAGTTGCCAGCAGCTGAGGGGTCCTCCATGTCCAGCTCCTCCGCCTGTGTGATCCAGTCCAGGTAGCCCCGGAGGTCCTCCTCCAGCTGCTGCTTCTCCCGAAGCTTCTGGAAATCCCCTCGTGCTTTTGCCTTCTCCCTCTCTTTGGAGAACTCCCTGAGGAAGGAGAATAGAGGGCTACACAGAGGAACCACCCTGGCCCCCTTGCCATCACCATCCCAGCCACACTGACCTCCTTGCTGTTCTTTGAATATGCTAGGAACGTTTTAGTTTTGGAGACTTTGCACTGGTTCTTCCTTTTGCTTGGAACACTCTTTCCTCAGATATTCAGTATCTTTCCCATTTTTACTCAGATAACACCTTCTCAAGGAGGCCCGTCCCTGCTTGTCCTTATTTGTAATTACAATATCTCCCCATTCCTTTCTTTCCATAGTATATATTTCATATGAGACAAAACACATATGTGTGTATGTATGTATGTAATATCCAATAAAGCAGAGACTTCTGTCTTTTGTTGCATTCCTAAAACAGTGCCTCACACACAGTAGATGCTCAGTGTTGACTGAATGAATGAAGGGGTATTTTAGATGGGTTTTGAAGGATGCCTAGAAGTTTGCAAGGAACAAAGTAAAGGGACAGGGGCTGAGGGGTTGGGTAAGTGTCTAGGCTCCTCACCCACTCAGGACACCAAGCACAAGGTTGAGGACGAAGAAGGATCCAAAGATGACGAGACTCACAAAATACACCCAGGGCAGCTCATACCCCATGGCATCCTGCATCTAGGGAGGGGGGAGGACATGCATCTCTCAGTGTATGCAGACCCTCCTGCCTGAGATCAGGGAAGAAAGGCAGGTTCAGCTTCTGCACTGGGTGTCTGTCATTTCACCTCACCCAGTAGAGCACGTCGGTCCAGCCTTCCATGGTGATGCACTGGAAGACTGTCAGCATGGCGAAGAAAAAGTTGTCAAAGTTGGTGATGCCTCCGTTGGGCCCTGCCCAGCGCCCGCGGCACTCCGTCTGGTTCAGTGTGCAAGCACGCCCTGATCCTGAGGACGCACAGGGTGACGGGTCCTCCTCCGCCTCTACGTCTGTGGGAACACTGGAGCTCTGGAATCCGAAGTGCACCCACCCACAGTCATGGGCACCTTGGAAGCCCGCCTACCTGGGAAGTTTGCCTCAGGGTTCTAGATTTTTCTAAATCAGACAACCCTTAGGGCTTCTCTGGTGGCTCAGTGATAAAGAATCTGCTTGCCAATGCAGGAGACCAGGGTTTGATCCCTGGTCCCAAAAGATCCCACATACTTCAGAGCAACTAAGCCTGAGTAGTGCAACTATTGAGCCTGTGCTCTAGAGCCTGAGAACCGCAACTACTGAGCCCGTGAACTACAACTACTGAAGTCCACACTCTACAGCCTTTGAGCCACAACAAGAGAAGCCTGCACACTGCAATAAAGACCCAGCACAGCCATAAATAAATATATGAAATTAAAAAAATAGACAACCCTTAGCCTCTGATTGCTGGGTCAAGACTCTGAACCGCTGGGAAGCTGTGAAGCCTAACCACAGAGATCTGGGGAGTAGGACTGTAAATTTTGAGGCAGAATCTTGTGAATAACAGTGAGCCATGAGCCTAGGAGCAGAGTCTTGTGAATTTCAGAGGGTCATTTGAAAGGATGGGGGCAAGCCTTGGGTTTGGGTCTGGATAAAAAAGGCCTGCCTAGGAGTCTTCACTTCCCTGGTGGCTCAGTGGTAAAGAATGTTAATGCAGGAGATGCGGTAGACACCGGTTGGATCCCTGGATTGGAAGATCCACTGGAGAAGGAAATGGAAACCCACTCCAGTATTCTTGCCTGGGAAATCCCAAGGACAGAGGAGCCTGGTGGGCTACAGTCCATGGGGTCACAGAAAGGTCTGCGATTAAGGGTAGAGTCTTGAATACATGGGGTGTGCTGTGTGTGTGTGCTAAGTGGCTTCAGTCATGTCCAAGTCTTTGAGACCCCATGGACTGTAGCCCGCCAGGCCCCTCTGTCCATGGGGTTCTCCAGGCAAAAATACTGGAGTGCATCGCCATTTCCTCCTCCAGGGGATCTTCCCAACCCAGGGACTGAACCCGTCTCTTATGTGTCCTGCATTGGCAGGTGGGTTCTTTACCACTAGCACCACTGGGAAGCCCAAATATATGGGGTAGGGCTTGTTGATCTGGTGGCAGAGCCTGAACCGGGGAGAAGAATCTCGTGTATTTGAGTGAGTCTCCTTGAGAACAGGGTGGGGCTTAGGAGCCAATGGAGGAGGCATGCCCTGTCTCGGGATGGGTGGGCTTGCTGACCAGATCCCAGGAAGTAGCACGTTTTGTGCATGCGTCCGAGGAACAGCTCCAGTCCAATGATGGCGTAAATGATGATGACAAAGAGCACAAGAAGTGCAATATGCAACAGCGGCACCAGAGCCTTCATGATGGAATTGAGCACTATGTGCAGGCCTGTAGGGAGCCATGGGTGGGCAAAGTAGGGGCAGGGTCAGCTCAGCCCCCCACTCCTCCCACTCCCGTCCATCACCTCCAAGCCTGGGGATGTGCCACTCACTTGGGACCCCAGACACCAGCCTCAGTGGCCGCAGCACCCGAAATGCCCGCAATGCCTTCACATCGAAGCCCCCTGGCTTCCCTCCCATATGCGGGGTGTCCCCTGGGCGTCCGGGACCCTGCTCCAGCAGCACGCTGAACAGCCTGATGGGAGAGCATGAGAAAAGGAAGTAGGGGGTCAGGCCTTGGGATCCCCCCTTCCCTTCCTTTCCTTCTCCTCTGAGAAGTACAAATCCCTGTAACTGGAAATGCAAATAGGTTTAAAATATGTTAATATTCCTGATTCTGGCTGCCAAATGGGGGTAGTCTGAAGCAGTCACTTCCCCGAGCCCCGAATTTAGCAGGTCTGTGGTGGGAAGTTGAACTAGGGTAGGGTGTGTCCCCTGCAGATGCGCACCCGACCACGACAATGATGAAGTCGAGCAGGTTCCAGCCGTTGCGGATGTAGGCGCTGGGGTGGAGCACCAGTCCATAGGCCACGATCTTGAGCACCGTCTCCACAGTGAAAATCACCAAAAATACGTATTCCACTTGCTCCTGGGGGCAGAGCCGGGGGCGAGGTGGGAGATTGGGAAGTTATTTGGGAGTGGGGTTTGTTTGATAGGGGGTAGGGGGAGGCGGGTCTTCTCTGGTGGCTCAGAGGATAAAGAATCCGCCTGCAATGTGGGAGACCTGAGTTCGATCCCTGGGTTGGGAAGAACCCCTGGAGAAGGGAACAGTTACCCACTCCAGTATTCTGGCCTGGAGAATTCCATGGACAGAGGAGCCTGGCGGGCTACAGTCCGTGGGATTGCCAAGCATCCAACACAACTGAGCAACTTTCTCTTCAGGGGGAGGCCAGCAAAGCAGGACGGAGGGTGGGGCTGGGCAGGAGAGGGTCATCTGTGTCAGCAAGGGTGGGGCCTGGCTGGAAGGCTTGAGGTGTGGCTCTACTGGAGCTATATCTAGCTGGAGGCAGGGAGGGCAAACCTCACCAGGTTGTGGTTGGCAGTGTTGGAGTCGTCCTCCGGGAAGGGGATGTAGACTCCCAGGGCCACGCAATTGGCAAAGATGGTCAGCAAGATGAGGATGTCGAAGGGCCTCAGGTGGACACAGTTAAGGACCCAGGCAGAGTGGCCTCAGAATATGACATTTCCTTGGGTCCCTCCCCACCCAGTGCTGACTCGACTCTAAGATGACCAACCTTGACATTCCTGGCCCCAGCTCTGACCAAGGCCTTGACTCTGACCCCCTGGGAAACTTTTAGCATCCTCAAGTCTGGCTGAGATTTAGTCTTTGACTCTTGACAACACCCCCTCCTCCAGACCCTCACCTTTCTCAACTCTCCCTTGAATCCAGTTCTTAACCCTTGATCCCTGGTGATCTCAGCCCTCTTTCATTCCAGCTCTGGCTTGATCCTTGACTCTTGGTACCCTGATGACCTTCACCCCTGAGCCCTGTCCCTGGCCTTCAAGGATGCTTCCATTCCACAATGCTGATGCAGGACCGCCGCAGGGGGTTTGCCAGGGTGAGGCAGAAGAGTGCCCGGGGTGACCGCTGGGCACTGGCTACTGCCACTGTCTTGTGCTTACTGTGCTGAGTCTTTCGCTTAGGGGTCCCTAGGCCCGATGCCCCGCTGATTTCACCATCTGATGCTGGGGGCCCAGGGCACAGCCCCCATTCGGGCCCAGGGCCTGTCCCATTGGCTGGACTGGGCTCTGGGGTGGTGTCTGTGTGAAGAAACCAAGTCAGGGTGAGGACAAGGTATTGGTTGCCTCCTACCTGATCCTACTCTTCTATCTGAGGGAAGGAGAGAAGAGCATGTAAAATTAGGGAGAGTTGAGGGTACTTGGGAGTTGGTGGTGGACAGGGAGGCCTGGCGTGCTGCATTTCATGGGGTTGCAAAGAGTTGGACGTGACTGAGTGACTGAACTGAACTGAACTGAACTGAGGGTACCTGAGTTAAGGATTGGGGGATGAGTTGGTATTAGAATTGACTGAGGGTAAAGTGCAAGTTTATAGGTGAGAGAGGGTGAGATTATATTTCTAACTGAAGTAGAGTTTGTGTTAGATTTGTGGGGGGGGGGGACAGCTTAAATTTGCATGGGGTAGGACTAAGTTTATAGCTAGAAGCAAATGTAGGGTTAAACTTAAGTGGTAGATTTTGGGTTGGGTTTAAATTCAGGTGGGAGTAAAGTGTGCTTAAAATATGATTTAGGCCTAGATAGTTGAATGAGTTGGGATTTGAATCAGGATCAAGGTTAGCGTTAAAGTTGAGTTTGAGTTCAGGTGGGATCTGAGTTTTACATTGGGGTTTTCAGCTAAATCCATTCCCAGTTCCCACGGCCTTATTTCAGCCTCCAAGGGGTAGCGGGTTGGTCTGGTTAAGATACCATCAGCTTTAGAGGGAAAAAAACTATTTGAGTTTAAATCCTGATTCTACCACTTTGGTAGCTTTCTGTGGCCTTGAGCAAATTATGTAATCTCTCTGAGCCTTAATTTCCTTATTTGTATAATGAGATGACAATAAGAGTACCTACAACATAGGGTTGTTGTTAGGATTAAATGAGTTCAGCATTCAGAAGAATGTCTGACACACAGTATTATTCCCATTTTTCAGGTGGAGAAATTGATGCAAAAAGAGAGGTTAAGTTATTTGAAGAAGCGACTGAATTGGGAGTTAAACCCAGGGAGTCTCTGACTCTAAACCTTTACGATTTATTACCACCATCAAGTATGCATTCTGTCTTTCTCTCTGATCCTTAAAAATGGGTCTGTGCTCTTTCTGGAAAATCAGAGACCCATTCGCCAACAGTGCTGATATCCAGGGGTTGGGGTTGAGTTTAGGTGACTTTAGAGCTCATGGTAAGGTCTGTATCCATGTTGGGATTTGGACTCTAACAGGGGTTTGCCCTCTGGTTGGTAAAGTTTGTGTTAGGATTAAGCTTGGGGCTAACATTGGAGTTGAAGTTGGGGTGGGTGCTAGGATAGAGATCAGGGCCAGGATTGGGGTTGGGTTTCAAATTGGGATCTAAGGCTGTGGGCTGTGTTGGGGCTGTCTGGGATGGGAACAGGGTAATATGATTCCAGTCCCCAAAAGGCTCTCCAGGGGTAGGATCCTGGTGGGCAGTGGGTGGGTCAGAGGGGCAGAGGATAGAGCAGAGCCCGGGCTTGCTCCAAGGGTCTGTAGGAGTGGAAGGTTGCTCTCACCTTTCCCGCCTTCAGATGCCGACATCCTCCTT
The DNA here is from genome assembly GCF_002263795.3 of Bos taurus. Classification (NCBI taxonomy): domain Eukaryota; kingdom Metazoa; phylum Chordata; class Mammalia; order Artiodactyla; family Bovidae; genus Bos; species Bos taurus. The sequence goes on from NC_037357.1 coordinate 87,272,789, forward strand.
TCGAGATTGAAGAGCCATCTGCACACAGCCCCTGTCTCTTCCCCCAGCTTTGGAGGGATTAAGGTCACAGGGCGGGGCCATAACAGGGTCGGATGGGAGGGTGAGGAGGGGTGAAGATGGGACACTTGTGGGCCAGAGCCTGGCAACAGAAAAGGCACTGATTAAAAATATATATATATATATATATATATATATATATGTTTATTTATTTTACAAAATATATACCAGCACCAGAGGCAGAAACTAAAATAAGAAAAATGATAATTGTTTTCCAAAAGTATCTGAAATTTGAAGTGTGCAGGAATAGACGTAAGATAACATATGTACAAGATCTCCATGGGAAAAAATTATCAAATATTATCAAATGATTAAAGGGGATCTAAATAAATAGATAGATTAAATTTACTAATTAAAATAGTCAATATTATGAAGATGTCAATTCCTCCCAAAGTGATCCAGAGATTTAATGCAGTCCCAAATAAATTTCTAAAGATTTTTCCTTGACATTTGACAAACTAATTCTAAAATGTATATTGATATACAAAAGACCTAGAAAAGCAAAATCTTTGAAAAATAACAAGATGGGAGGACTTGCCATATTAGATATCAAAACTTGTAATAGAGCTAGAGTAATTAAGAACAAAATAGAGTTCAGAAACTCTGTTTTGTCCCACATGATTTAATGACAAACGTGGCACTACTGATCAGTGAAGACAGGGTGGTCTTTTTAATGACTGGTGGTTATATGAATGCTTACTAGGTAATTATACTCTGGAGTGTACATATATGTATAACATTAAAATAAAGCATTTATTGAATGCATGAATACTAGTGACTGTAGCTTAGTAGCTAGTAGCTCAGTCATATCCCACTCTTTGCGACCCTTTGCCTCTCAGGCTCCTCTGTCCATGGGATTTTCCAGGCAAGAGTGCTGGAATGGATTACCATTTCCTTCTCCAGGGGATCTTCCCGACCCAGGAATTGAACACGGGTCTCCCACATTGCAGGCAGACGATTTACCGTCTAAGCCACCATAGTGCTTTTTTTTTTTTTTACTGTATTATGTATCACACACAGTTTAACAGCTGCTTTACATGCATTAGCCTCCAATGCGGGAGACCTGGGTTTGATCCCTGGGTCGGGAAGATCCCCTGGAGAAGGAAATGGTAACCCACTCCAGGATTCTTGCCTGGAGAATCCCATGGACGGAGAAGCCTGGTAGGCTACAGTCCACAGGGTCGCAAAGAGTCGGACACGACTGAGCGACTTCACCTTCACCTTACATGAATAATTCTCCTTTAATCCTAGGAAACAGGTACTATGAATAGTCCCATTTCACAGATGAGGAAACTAAGACAAAGGAAGCTATGTAACCTCCCCACTGTTGCACATTTAGCAGGCTGTGGAACTGAGACTCAAACCTAGTTGCTTTGTGCGAAAGCCTCTGCCTTAATTAACTTGTACACTTTTACAATCTAGAAGATGAATGCCTTAAAAGGAATGAGTCAAGAAGCCTCTCTCTCTCTCTCTCTCCCCCGTCTCCTTCTCTCTCGCGTGCTCAGTACCATCCCTTGGCCACTTGGAAGAACGCACTGGGCTGTAGGCAAAACAAAACAGAACGGAACCTACAACTCCCAGCAGCCATTGCGCGCTCAAGCGTGCACGCGCTCATTCACACCAGTACGACAGGCACCCGGCTTGCGTCAAACGCGCTCTCGGGACTACACTTCCCGACTCTCCTCGCGGAGCCTGTGACACTCCTTGGACCGCGAGCGGGGAGCGGGCTTTCCTCAGCTGCGCCTCTCTTCCTCGGACCCGGCCCTGGACCCAACCTCGGACTCCAAAACGGCTCCACCATGGAGGAGGCGGACCGAATCCTCATCCATTCCCTGCGCCAGGCCGGCACGTAAGGACACAGCCCCCGCCTACCTCGGAATGCCCACATCCGGGACTCCAAAACTCCGGATCCAGTCACCCGGGAACCTTAAAACCCCAGACCTTAACATCTAGGGATCCAACCTCCAGGACCCTAAGACCCTCCCTCCTCCATACACACACACACACACACACACACACACACACACACACACTCTCTCTCTCTCTCTCTCCCCAACCTTTGACCCCTACACTTGGTAAACCCCAAACTCCAGGACCTAGGCACCTCGAGACCTTAAAACCTTGCAATCTCAAGGCCTGAGCTCCTGAAGTCTGTGGATCTTAACATCAGTCCCTGGAACCCTGATATCTGGAGATTCTAAAACACCTGTATCCTGAGAACCAAGGAACTTAAAACCCTGGGGTCCTGGCACTCAGGGACTCCAAAACCCTCTGGGACTGGATACTTGGGAACCTTCAAACCTCTTTTCCCAACACCCAAGGCTTTTACAATCCCAGGACTTTAAAATCTGGTGTTCTTAATGCCTGGTGACCCTGACACACTGGGACTCCTGCATTCGAGGGTCCTAAAAACCCAGGATGACAACATGTAGGGAGCTTGACTTCCAGATTGCTTGAGACTAGGTGGTCTTGATATCCAGGGACTCTGACATTTGGAAGTCCTGAAAATCCCAGCTTCCTGACGTCGAGTCTCAAAACCCTAGCAGTTCAATATCTAGGGGCCCCTGACATGCAGGGAACATGATATCTGGGGATGCAGAAACCCAGAGACCATTCCATCTGGGCTTCTAGGCCTTCCCAGACCCCAGGAATTTGGGACTTTTAGGCATAGGGAAATTTGAGATTTTTTGAATTTGGATCTCTTCCATCCACCATTCTACACTGAGGTCTTAGGACCTAAGGACTACCTCCCACCACCACCACCATTTTTAGTTTTACAAATGGAAGTCAGCCAGCAACACTGAGGACCTGTCTGAACTGTGTCCATCCTCACCACCCCATCCCAGTATTAGGGCTTACAGGAGACTGTACGGCTATGCCTCATCCCTGTTTCCTGACTACTCCCATCCCCCTCATTGTGTCTGCCCCCTTCTTCTTCAGGGCAGTTCCTCCAGATGTGCAGACCCTGCGAGCCTTCACCACTGAGCTGGTGGTAGAAGCTGTGGTCCGCTGCCTGCGTGTGATCAACCCCGCTGTGGGCTCTGGCCTCAGCCCCCTGCTGCCTCTTGCCATGTCTGCCCGTTTCCGTTTGGCCATGAGCCTGGCTCAGGCCTGCATGGTGAGTGCCTTCCTCCCGATATACACAGCCTCTTCCTTCCTCCTTTATAGTCGCCAGACTCCTTTGAAACTCTTTTGACTTTCCTCTCTGCTACCTCCCCTTGTGACTTAGTGGTTAAGGCTGCTGGCTCTGTGGTCAAACTGCCTAAGTAACTGAGACCCTGGCTACAGCACTGGCTGTGTGTGACCCTAAACCTTGTAGCCCTCAGTTTTCTTCTCTGTGAAATTGGGATGATAAAAGTAGGGTTGTTAGGATCATCAAATGAGTTGATCCAGTTTGCACCTGGGTGACTCCTGGCTTTCATATTTTGAGCTTGCTGCTGCTGCTGCTAAGTCCCTTCAGTCGTGTCCGACTCTGTGCGACCCCACAGACGGCAGCCCGCCAGGCTCTGCCATCCTTGGGCTTCTCCAGGCAAGAACACAGGAGTGGGTTGCCATTTCCTTCTCCAATGCATGAAAGTGAAAAGTGAAAGTGAAGTCGCTCAGTCGTGTCCGACTCCTAGCGACCCCATGGACTGCAGCCTACTAGGCTCCTCCATCCATGGGATTTTCCAAGCAAGAGTACTGGAGTGGGATGCCATTGCCTTCTCCGATTTTGAGCTTAACACCAAGTATTTTTCTAAATCCTATAATATCCATTTACCAGTTCTGAAACAGCCCTGTTTGATTAAATGCTCAGGCTGAATTAACCACCTGTTCTGATTGGCCCAGCCTGGATCCTATGGTCATCCCTATAGGGCACTGTGAGTAGCTACTCCATCAGGATCACATGGAGTTGGGGGAGGGAGGGTTATCCAAAGGAAGATATGCTGGTTAATTTAAACAGTGTCTGCACTAAAACTTCACTCTGCCCTGTTAGCCAGATAGGCTTGATCTGGCTTCTTGCATTCCAACAGCCTGTAGCTATGTAATGAATGTCAGCATACCCAACATATGCAGTATTTGGTGGTAGAGGGCCAATAGTGTTAACTACAGTAAAACTTTCCACTTAGCCCCAAGGGACAGGGTGGTCCGGTTTCTTGAATTTGTGCCTTGCTTGTGTAGTCTCTGTCTCTTAGAAATAGGCCTCTACCCAGCCTTCGGCTCTCAGGTTCACCTAGCTCTTAGGTGTTCTTGGGTTCTTCTGTCTCGGGCTTTTGGTGGCCTTCAAGGCGAGCAGTCTGTCCTCTGGCCTGGGGTTGTCTTCTTGAGAATGGCACTTTATAAGGGGGAACGTGGGTCCTCTGTTTGTCTAGACGGGGGCACAGTGAGACATGTTGAGGAGGGGCTGGGGCTTAGGCTTCCCCCAGTTTTCTGTTACCTCCTTCTCTCAGTGTTGTTTCCCACTGGATTTGATGGTTATCTACTTTTCTGCACACTAACTTTTGCGTGGGGAAGAGAATGTGGCTTTTTCAGTGATGGAGAAGTTCACGTAATTGTCTGGCCCCAAAGTCTTGGTTTGGCCTGAGCATCTAGAAAGCCTGCTGTGTGTCCAACTCTTTGTGATGCCATGGACTGTAGCCCGCCAGGCTCCTCTGTCCATGGGATTTTCTGGGCAAGAATACTGGGGTGGGTTGCCATTTCCTTCTTCAGGGGATGCAAAAGCAAGTAGAGAAAGTTTCTTAACTCAGCTGGGTGCTGCTTCTGTAGCACACCTTGGCTCAGCACTGCCACCTTCTGGTGTCTGCCTTGTCATGTGCCCTACTGCTGACACCGCTTTCTGCGACTCAGGCACCTTCATATTTTGGTGTCTGTCATTTCACACACCCCACTCCTGGAATGAGTTTCTGTATCAGTCACAACTCTTTGATTGCAGGTGTCGGGAAAAACCCAAAGTAAAGTAGCTTAAAAGACAGTGGTTTTCACACTTTTTGTCTGCGACCCTCTGAAATAAATATGTCCTACATTGTGACCAAATACACATATGTCTGTATAATAACGATGTTATATATAATCATGATGTTTTCTGAGTGTTGCTCTGTGCTGGCTGTTGTGGTAACTTGGCATCAAGCCATTGAATTATTGAGCCAGCTTTCTGAAGTAGGCACTGTTGGTATCCTTTTACTCAGGTGAGGATAGTAAAGCTCAGAGAGGTTAAGTGATTTGCCTGTGGTCACACAGTTGGTAAGAAGCAAAGCTTAGATTTGAATCCAGAAAGTCTGCTTTCAGAATCCATGCAGCTCCAGACCAGAACCTTGATGGGCCTTTTTACCACTTAAGTTAAAATGAAAGTGTTAGTCACTCAGTCGTGTTTGACTCTTTGTGACCCCTGGGCTGTAGGCTGCCAGGCTCCTCTGTCCAGGGGATTCTCCAGGCAATAATACTGGAGTGAGTTGTCATTCCCTCCTCCAGGGGATCCTAATCCAGGGATCAAACCCAGGTCTCCCACATTGCAGGTAGATTATTTACCATCTGAGCCACCAGGGAAGCCTTTTTTTTGTTTTTAATCCCTTAAAGCATCCACATAGAAACACTACTGTCAGCCCCATTTTACAGCTAGAAACTGAACTGGGTGGTTAAATAATGAGTCCAAAGCTTTATAGTGAGTCAAGGAGCACAGGTTAGATTTCAGCTGCAACCTTTTTGACTCCAAAGCCCATAGTCTCTTTTGAAACCATTATTTACTGTTTTATGGAGGTCATTTTTATCAGAGTCCAGTCCAGACACAGAAACCCTAGCAGTAATTTGAATAGGGAAAATTTAATATGAAGAACTGTTGCCTTTCGACACTATCTAGACAGGGGTCCATGTGGCATTGTTCTGGGTTCCCATCATAACTTAAAGGGGAACTTTCACAGTGTCCAGAGCCCTTGATACCCTACAGGTGAAGGAGGAGGATGTCCTTGAATTCCTTGCAGCAGGAACCCACTTAGGTGGCACCAACCTTGACTTCCAGATGGAACAGTATATCTACAGAAGGAAAAGTGATGACATCTACATCGTAAATCTGAAGAGAACCTAGGAGAAGCTTCTGTTGGCAGCTCATGCCATTGCCATTGAAAACCCAGCTGATGTCAGTGTCACCTTCTCTAGGAATACTGGCCAGTGAGCTGGGCTAAAGTTTGCTGCTGCCCCAGAGCCACTTCTGTTGCTGGCCACTTCACTCCTGGAACCTTTATTAACCAGATCCAGGCAGCCTTCCAGGAGCCAAGACTCCTGGTGGTTACTGATCCCAGGGCTGACCACAAGCCTCTCACAGAAGCCTCTTACGTTAACCTGCCTACTGTTGCTTGATGCAGCACAAACTCTTCTCGGCAGGATGTGGACAGTGCTATCCCATGCAACAACAGGGGAGCTCACTCAGTGGGTCAGATGTGATGGATGCTCTGTGCCTGTGTGGCATGATCTTGTGTGAATACCCATGAGAGGTGTAGCCTGACCTCTACTTCTACAGAGATCTTGAAGAGATTGAAAAGGAAGAGCAGGTGGCAACTGAGAAGTTGTGACCAAGGAGGAATTTCAGGGTGAATGGACCATTCCAGCTGCAACTCAGCCTGAGGTGGTGGACTGGTCTGAAGGTGCTCATGTGCCTTCTATGCTTATTCAGCAGCCTGCCACTGAAGACTTGTCTGCAGCTCCCACTGCCCAGCCCACTGAATGGGGAGGGACAACTACCGAGGGGCCTTAAGCTGTGCTTCTACAAACTCTTAAGATGGAAATTCAGTTGAGAGAAAATAAACAGTTTCTTAAAAAAGAACAAGAATTGTTAACTAGATGAAAGATGGTTAGTTACTGAAAGAGTAACTCTCCAAGGTGTGACAGAAGTGACACGATACCTTGAGAAGTCTCACGTGCACTCCAAACCATTCACCTGATTACCCTTACCTGGCTGCTGAGAGGGGGATTACTTTGATTAGTTTCTTGTGTATCTTTCCAGTTTTTCAGAAAAAAAATGAAGATATAAGCAAATATAAATATATATTCTTATTTCCCCCCTTTCTTACATAAAAGAAAACATATACCTAAATTCTTATACTTTTTCCCCCCTTGCAGCATATCCTGGAAATCGTTTCATATCAGACAATAGAGCTCTTCCTCATTTTTTTCTTTGTGAAGCTGTAGAGTAGTTCATTGTATGTACGCACTGTAGTTTATTCAACTACTCTCCTATGCTTGAACATTTAGGGAGTTTCCAGTATTTTGCAGATAATGCTGTAATGAATAATCTTGCACATCTATATTCATGAATTGTTGGAGGCATATCTTCATGGTAAACTAGAAGTAGGATTGCTAGGTGAAAGAGTAAATGCATGTGTCATTTTGTTAGATTTTGCCAAATCACCTTCATTGGGATTGTTTAATTTCTGTATTTCTGACAGCAGTATATGAGAGAGTATCTGTTTTCCCACAGCGTCTTGCACTGAGGAAGTGTAGTGTCAGAGTTCTGCCTGTTCAATAGGTGAGGAATAGTATCTCCAAATAGTTTTCCCGCTAGTTTTGCACTTTGAAAAGCTTTTGAATTTAAGGAAAAATGAAAATAGAAACATAACATCTTTCTCCTAGCTTCCTATACTGTTAACATTTTACTTCATTCTTTTCTATCTGGGTACACACACACACATTTCTTTTCTAAACCATTTGAAAACAGCAGACATTGTGATACTTCATACCTAAAACTTTCAGTGCACCTTTCCTAAGTATTGATAAAAGGACAATCACCAGTATAACCGTAGTACCATGATCACACCCATGAAATTGAATATCGATAGAATAGTAGTATTTAATATTTGTACATGGTCAGATTTCCTCAGTAGTTACAAAGATATCCTTTACAGCTGTTTTTTTCCAATTACAGAATCCAATCAAAGATCATACATTTTATTTCACTGTTATATCTCTAATCTTCTGTATCCAGCAGCAGTCCTTCTTAGTTTTTCTTTATTTCTTTTTGCAATGACCCATGTCTGAAGCGAGGAGGCTGGTCGTTCGATGGAATGCCCACAATCTGATCTGATTGTTTGTTCATGACTAGATTCAAGTCTGGGGCAGTAACTCTGTGCCAGTGATAGTATCTCTCTACCCAAGTGGAACTTCAGGAGAACATAATGTCAGTTTATCCCAGATCAGTGATACTCACGTTGGGGCTCAGTGTGCTTTCAATTCAAGTCTCCTTTGTAAGTGAAGTTGGACATGTTTGCATATGTTTAAGGACCATTTTTTCATTCTTTTTCTGGGAATTGTCTATCTGTTCCTATCTTTTGCCTCCTTTACTGTTGCACTGCTGGTCTTTCGGCTTGTGTGGTTTTAGGTACTCTATATATATTAGGTGGGCTTCCCAGGTGGCGCTAGTGGTAAAGAACCTAGCACCAGCGGTAAAGCCAGTGCAGAAGACAAGAGTTGCGGGTTTGATCCCTGGGTTGGGAAGATCCCCTGGAGAAAGAAATGGTAACCCACCCAGTATTCTTGCCTGGAGAATGTCATGGACAGAGTAGCCTGGTGGGCTACAGTCCATAGGGTCACAAAGAGTTGGACACAACTGAAGCAACTTAGCATGTATGCTATATACTAGGTAGATTCACTCTTTGTCTTTGATATGTTGATGTATGGGAGAAACCAACATAATATGTATAAAGCAGTTATCCTTCAATTAAACATAAATAAATTTTTTTTAAAAAGAATGCAGACAAGAGGCTGGATATGTGACAGCTAGTTGCAACATCTTAAATTAAAAAATCAAGTCCAAATACTATTTTTTCCCATCTTGTTATTATGCTTTGACATTGCTCATTATATTTTTTCTTTAAATTTTTTTTTTGTGTATTCAGAAACACTCATCTTCTCTTTTATGGCCTCTGGGTTTTGATCATATTTAGCAAGGCCAGAGCTTTAACTTTAAAGTTCTGGAGGCCGTGGGGAGGCAAGGGAAAGTTCGGAGGGTGGTGGCTGGTGAGAGCATGGTAGCATTTGGAGTCTCTGCCCTGGGCTCTCAGGTCAGGACGATCCTGCCTGTCAGACTCACAGGTGTCACCCTTTCCAACCCCCAGGACCTGGGCTACCCCTTGGAGCTTGGCTATCAGAACTTCCTCTACCCCAGTGAGCCTGACCTCCGAGACCTGCTTCTGTTCTTGGCTGAGCGTCTGCCCACTGATGCCTCTGAGGATGCAGACCAGTCTGCTGGTATGGGGCGCTTGGGGTGTGATGGGAGTGAGGGAGAGGGTGTTGTGGGGCTTGAGAAAAGAGGAAGGGGTGAAAAGTTTGGTGGGGGTGGAGTATGTGTCTTAGGGAGAGCTAAGTGGGAGGACTGGGGTGGAGAGGGGGATACAGGTCATGGGGAGGGAACTGGGGCTTGGGCTGACCCAGGTGGGGAGTTGGTGCTGGAAGGGTCCTGTGGCCTTACCTCCTGCCTTGCCTGCCCCGACTCTAACCACACTGGCCTCAGTGATGCTCCTCAGACACATCAGGCCACTCCAGCCTTAGGGCCTTTGCATCTGCTGGCTTACTCTCCCAGGTACTTACTCTCATGGTTCACTCCCTTACCCCTTGGAGTTTCCTGTTCATGTGTCACCTGAGGGAGGCCTTCCCTGGATTGCCTTGTTCAAAACAATATCTTCCTCTCCCTGGTCCTTAGCCTCCTTTCCTGACAACCACCTGCCAGTTTTCTGCATTGTACTTATGACCTCAGTCATGCCTCTATCAGCCTGCCGCCCTGGGAGGGCAGGAGGATATTTATCAGTTTGTTCACTGAGGTAGCCTAAGGGTCTAGAATGGGGACTGGTACAGAGTAGGCGCTTAATAAGTGTTCCTTGAATGACTGTGAAAATGATAGCTACATAGATATGTATCTCTGCGAGGGGGTCAGGCTGCTCTCCCAGGGTGTATGCATTTTTGGAGTTGTGGCATTATTACCTGATGGATACCCCCTCCCCTCTCCCCTAGGTGAATCTGCTATCCTCCTCCGGGCCATCGGGAGCCGGATCCGGGACCACCTGGCCCTGCCCTGGGTCCCACCCCTCCTTCGCACTCCTAAACTACAGTACCTCCAGGTGGGACCCCTCAACTCGTGTTAATATTGCTTGTCACTGCCCTGCCTGCCTTGTCCCCAATTGTTTGCTCAGGTTTTTGGCCCCTTCCCTCTGCCCACCCCCAAACACGATTCACCCTAAAGGCTCTCTGATTCTGCTCTCCCACCAGGGCTCAGCCCACCAGAAGCCTTTCCATGCCAGCAGGCTGGTCATGCCTGAGTTGAGCTCCAGAGGAGGTGAGCAGGAGGCTGTGGAGAGGGGCTGAAGGGAGGGGCAGAGGTGGGCCTGCCCGTGTGGTGAGGCCGGAGGGCTGGCTGACTCTTGCTGCTTCTAGAGTCCCGGGAGTTCCAGGCAGGTCCCCTGCTGCTACCAGTTCCTGCCCAGGTGCCCCAGCCGGCTGCCAGGGCGGCCTCACTCCTCGAACACCATGCCATCCAGCTTTGCCAGCACACAGGCCGGGACCGTGCTGGGGACGAGGACTGGGGCCACCGGACATCCCGCCTCCCCGCCCAGGTACTGCTTGGTGCTTGGCCCCCCCTGATGAGGCCGCTCCTCCCTACAGCTCCCATTTCATCTCCCTTTAGTCCTCTGCCACTCTTTTTTCCCCACTTTGTCCCTTTCTTCCATTGTTTCCTCTCTCTGTGCAACTACCTGGTTCCCTGCCTGAAAGGACGCTGGAGCCAGAGAGTCCTCACACAAGTCAGTATGGCCCCTCAGAGCTTCGGTGTCCTGCTCTGACACATGGGTGGTAATACTGCTCTCCTCCGAGGGTGATGTTCCACCAAAGGTCGTGCACGGGCAGCCAGAGCCATCAGGATCTCCTCCCTTTCTCCCTGCTTCTGTTACCTCCTTCCTGCCCCTAATTCGCTTCCTCTTTCTCTGTGTCGTCATCACCGATTACAGCCTCCAGATCTCTGACCAACTCTTCCCACCACTGGCTTTCTCGTTTTGTGGTTTTGCTGCCCCTCTTTCTCTCTCCCCACCACTGTCTCATTTCTGTACTGTCTCCCCACCTCTGTCTACCTCTATATCTGTCCCTATATCCCCTTTGTCCACCTCAGTGTCTGTCTCCATCCCCTCCCCACTTTGTCTACCTCTATAACTGTCCCTTTCTGCCTCCCCCACTGCCATTTGTTCTGTCTTTATCTTTTTCTCTCATTTTAAAACTTATAGGCACTTCAAACACAGAAGTAGAGAGAGTAGTTTCATGAGCCCTATGGCCCTATCATCCACCTTCAATTAAAGCATTTTGCAGGACTTCCGTGGCAGCCCAGTGGTTAGGACTCTGTGCTTTCACTGCCAGGCCCGGGTTCAATCCCTGGTCAGGGAATTAAGATCTTGCAAGCTCTGTGGTGCAGCCAAAAAGAAAAAAAAAAGATCCAAGCATTTTTCCAATCTTTCCTCATCTCTTCTTTATTTTTTGTGTGTATTATTTTAAAGCAAATTCAAGATTTCATGTCATTTAAAAAAATTTATTTATTTTAATTGGAAGCCAATTACTTTACAGTATTTTAGTGGTTTTCGCCATACATTGACTTGAGTCAGCCACGGGTGTACATGTGTCCCAGCTGGTGCTCTGGGACAACCCAGAGGGATGGGGTGGGGAGGGAGGTGGGAGGGGGGTTCAGGATGGGGGGACACATCATGTCATTTTAACTCTGAATACTTAGGCAGACATCTCGTGATTCAAAAGGGCATTCACTTTTTAAAAATAAGTTTTTAAAATTTATTTATTTTTGGCTGTGCTGGGTCTTTGTTGCGTGGGCTTTTCTCTAGTTGTGGCAAGCAAGGGCTACTTTATAGTTGTGGTGTGCAGGCTTCTAATGGCTTCTCTTGTTGCAGAGAATAAGCTCTAGGCATGTGGGCTTCAGTAGTTGTGGCCCACGGGCTCTAGAACACAGGCTTAGTTGCTCCATAGCATGTGGGATTGTCCCGGATCAGGGACCAAACCTGTGTCTCCTGCATTGGCAGGCAGATTCTTTACCACTGAGCCACCAGAGAAGCCCCAGGGCATTGACTTTTTAATGCAACCAGCAGGCCATCTTCACAGTTAAGAAAATGAATAGTGACCTCTTAATACTATCCAACACTGAGTTCACAATCAGATTTCTCCATTTGTCTCAAAACTGCCTCTGTTTTCATATCTCTCTGCTCCACTCTGCCTCCGCCCCCTTCTTTTCCCAGCTCATCTGACTCAGTCTCCACTCTGTCCCCACATGTCCTTTCAGTGTTGGTCTCTAATTTGGGAGCTGCAGGCTTGTCTCCCTTCCCATAGCCTCCTCCATTGTGGAGAGCCGAGTGGGTGGAGAGAAATGGGGCTGTCCTCAGGGAGCTCCCAGGCTGGTGGGCCCAGACAGTGGGGCCGGGTCCTCTTGTTGGAGAGGCTGGAGGGTGGGTGCGACTTGGGGGTGGCCCCTTGTCAGGCAGCTCCCTGGTGGAGGCAGGGCCTCGGGTACCCAGCAGACCTCCACCCCCTTCCACTGTTTCCAGGAGGACACACGGGCTCAGCGGCAGCGGCTACAGAAGCACCTGGCCGAGCATCTGCGCCAGACCTGGGGCCGGCCAGGGCCCCCGCAACAAGCCCGAGACCTGGGAGAAGTGCTGCAGGCCTGGGGTGCTGGGGCCAGGCCTGGTACTCCCAAAGGCTCCCGCTTCACACATTCCAAGAAGTTCACCTTCCATCTGGTAGGTGGGGCTAGGGCATGCTGATGGCACCAAGGTTGCTGTAGGTATACACACCACACTCTCTCCACACAAGAGGCCCCTGTTCCCACCAGACCTGCCTGCTCCCCACTGAGGTGGGTACCCAGAGGAGTCCCCTGGCTTCTTGGGAACTTCTGTGGAGAAAGGGTCCAGGGGTGGGAGCCGTGTAAATGTGTAGGACTGCTCTTTGTGCAAAGCTCAGCTTTCTCTGGAGAGTTTCTTCTGGATATCTCTTCTTGGATGGTCACCCGGAGGGGCCCTCACCCCTTTCATGGGCAGGTGGGCAGGAGCTGTGTCAGGGTCAGGGAGGTTTTTTATAAGTAAACACTCCAGTCTAAGGTCACAGAGAGTGCTTTGATCCTCACACATATTCCGACAGCCATCAGTGCACTATACATGAGTACTGTGCTGGGAGGGCGCCGACAGGGGATATTGAGGTTGGCTGTGAGGGCCTGGGCCTTCCCCGACAGCCAAGATGCTCCTTCCTCCCTCCCCAGGAGCCTGAGGCCCAGGCAGCCCAGGTGTCAGATGTGCCGGCCACCTCCCAGCGGCCTGAACAGGTGAGCAGAGCAATGGTGGGTGGGGCGGTGTCCTGGGCCCTTGGCTGTCTATTGGGCCTGACACCCCCACATCGCCTGGCCTGTGTCTACCAGGACACGTGGGCAGCCCAGGAGCAGGAGCTGGAGTCTCTTCGGGAGCAGCTGGAGGGGGTGAACCACAACATTGAAGAGGTTGAAGCTAACATGAAGACGCTGGGAATCAACCTTGTGCAGGTGAGGGTTGGGGAGGGGCTGCCCGCTGAGGTCGGGCTTAGGGGGCTTAGAGGGACTTGCGGGGACTGAGGGTACTCTGTAGAGGTCTGCAGATGTCAGAAAGATTCGTGGAAGCCATTGGGGGACCTGTGGGACTCTTGAGGGTTCAGGAGAATCAGGGGGAGTGGGAGGAGGATGTGGGACCTGTAGGGGTTAGAGGTGCCTTGCTGTCTGTGAGAGTCGGGAGGGGTGTGACTGTCCATGGGCAACTGGAGGGGCCTGTGGGCCTCCTCGGGGCTTCCAGGGGAGTCAGTGTTGAGGTCAAGGAGTCAGAGGGGTCTGCTGTGGGTGCCTGTCTCTGCTTATATGTCTCTGTTGCTATTGGGAGGGGTCTGAGGGGCCTATAGGGGCATGCTAAGTCACTTCAGTTGTGAATCTTTGTAACCCCATGGACCGTAGCTCCTCTGTCCATGGGATTCTCCAGGCAGGAATACTGGAGTGGGTTGCCATGCCCTCCTCCAGAGGATCTTCTGACTCAGGGATCGAACCCCCATCTCTTGCATCTCCTGCATTAGCAGGCGGGTTCTTTACCACTAGTGCCACCTGGGAAGCCATAAGGGCTAGAGGGATGTATTGTCATCTGTTGGGGTTGGGCTAGGCCAGGGCTTTCCAGGCCCAGTAGGCTGGGCTCCCCCACTGACTGGGAGTAAGGGTTTCTGGGGTGCCAGGTGGAGACTGAGTGTCGGCAGAGTGAGCTCAGCATCGTGGAGCGTGAGCAAGCCCTGCGTCTGAAGAGCCAGGCGGTGGAGCTGCTGCCCGACGGGGCTGCCAACCTTGCCAAGCTGCAGGTGGGGCTGGTGCTGAGGCTGGGCTGGGAGGGTCGGAGTTGGGCGGGCCCAGCCTGTGTTATCTGCAGCCTCCCTCCCACCATCACCCTCCAGCTTGTGGTAGAGAGCAGTGCCCAGCGGGTCATCCACTTGGCGGGTCAGTGGGAAAAGCACCGGGTCCCGCTCCTCGCTGAGTACCGCCACCTCCGAAAGCTCCAGGACTGCAGAGAGGTAGGTGGTGGGGTCCCAGACCATGGGTGGGGCAGGTTCAGTCCCTCCCTAGGGGGCTAGTCCTGTGCTCTGCCTCACTACCCTCTCTCTGTGGGACCCTGGCAGCTGGAATCTTCTCGACGGCTGGCAGAGATCCAGGAGCTGCACCAGAGCGTTCGGGCAGCTGCCGAAGAAGCCCGCCGGAAGGAGGAGGTCTACAAGCAGCTGGTAAGACCCGTGGAGCTTCCCTGGTGGCTCAGACAGTAAAGAATCCACCCACCAATGCAGGAGACATGGGTTTGATCCCTGATCTGGGAAGATCCCCTGGAGAAGGAAATGGCAACCCACTCCAGTATTCTTGCCTGGAGACTCCCCATGGACAGAGTAGCCTGGCGGGTTACAGTCCATGGGGTCGCAGAGTCAGACATGACTGAAGCGACTGACCAACCAACAACCAAAGACCTGTGTGGGGGCCTTGGGTAGCTCAGAGTGGGGGAGGTGTGGGTCCAAGGGGAGCACCCGCTGTTTCTGTGTAGGTGTCAGAGCTTGAGACCCTGCCCAAAGATGTGTCCCGGTTGGCCTATACCCAGCGCATCCTGGAGATTGTGGGCAATATCCGGAAGCAGAAGGAAGAGATCACTAAGGTACACCATTGTGGCTGTGGAAGGTGGGTCACGCAGGCAGACATGCCCAAGGGCAGGATGTGTGTTGCAGGGTGACACAGGGACCTTACACCCTATGGAAGGCAGAGCTATCTGGCCATACTTGGCACAGCACAGCCCCACATAGTCCATTCCAGCCACCCCTGAGCCTGTCTAGATGTGACAGCATGAATATGAATGGCCTCAGCTGGCTGGCTGCCTGTCCCAGACATGGGCTCACGGGTACCCTGGTCTCTGCCAGATCTTGTCTGACACGAAGGAGCTTCAGAAGGAAATCAACTCTCTGTCTGGGAAGCTGGACCGGACGTTTGCAGTGACTGATGAACTTGTGTTCAAGGTTTAGGGCAGGCTGGGCTGGGTGCAGGGGTGGGGTGGGTGGGCCTGGACCAGGTGTGAGTCTCATAGTTACAGTGATGCTTGCGCCTGGCTTTGCCCCATGGAAGGTGAAGTCAGAGGAGTGGAAATGGGTGGCCTTGTTGGGGGAAGGTGGGGGTGGGGTGGGAGTGGGGCAGGACAGCCCACTGACACCTTCAAGATCCCCTGTTTCATCAGGATGCCAAAAAGGACGATGCTGTTCGGAAGGCCTACAAGTATCTAGCTGCCTTGCATGAGGTGAGGGGAGAAGTGTGCCTGGGGGCTGGCTGGGGAGGGGACAAATTTGGGTGTAAGCCTTCCACTCCTGCTGTCCCCAGAACTGCAGCCAGCTTATCCAGACCATCGAGGACACAGGCACGATCATGAGGGAGGTTCGAGACCTGGAGGAGCAGGTAAGGCCAGGGGGTGGGAGGGCTCAGCAAGGCAGGCCGGGGGACAGAGAGGCTGTGGGACCAGACCTAGCCAATGGCTGGGGTCTTAGCCCTGCCCATTAGTAACTGGTTGTGTGACCTGGAACTGCCCAGTGGCCTGCTCTGACCCCCGCCTTCCGTCCTGAGGGTCCTCATACCTGCCTCCAGGGCCATTGGCAGAGGCTTCAGCTTAAGTATGGGCTGGGTGATCCTGCCACGCAGCCAAGGATGCTTCAGGTGGATGGGTGACATCTGCTAAGGCCTGGTGGTGGGACAGAGCAGGCTGTTATTGGGGCAGGGGGTGGGAGGAGCACAGTGGGGCCCTGAGTGGCTGCAGTGGGGTGTTGGCGGCAAGCAGGAACTGAGAAGGGGGCCCTGTGTGCTAAAGGGCTGTGGTTCACATTGCCTTAGATTGAGACGGAGATGGGCAAGAAGACCCTCAGCAACTTGGACAAGATCCGCGAGGACTACCGAGCCCTTCGCCAGGAGAACGCTGGGCTCCTGGGCCGGGTCCGCGAGGCCTGAGTAGCCCCACCAGAGGTCTGCCCCCGGCCTCAGGCAGGGATGTGGAGTGCTGGCGGCACTGGCCCTCGCTGTGCCCTCTGATTACCATTGGGTTCCTCCTGCTGCAGCCTTGGCCCCAGAGCCTCGCCCACCTCACCCCGACCCTTATCTGGGGCAGTCATCCAGAGTGTGGGAGCTTGGCTTCAGTTTATTGTGAAGGGCACGGGGCGGGGGTTGGGGTCTTGGATCTCAAATAAATGAGGGGCTCTGTCTGCAGTCGAAGCTGAGGCATGGAAGAGGGTGCAGGGCTCAGGGTGGGGGAGGGGTGGGTGGCAGGTGAGACGCTGGATACATTTGGTGAGTTGGTGTGTGTAGCCCTGGGCGTCTGCCTGGGACTCCAGAGGCCCCTCGGGGTGCTGTGTGGGTGTGCATGTGCACATGAGACGTGCTGGTGAGTTCAGAGTCTGTGTGACCAAGCATGTGTGTCGGGAGCCACGCGTTACCGTGTGTGACCTGCGTGCATGCGTCTGGGTGGCTTTCTGGAACCTGACATCCTGAAGGTCCCAATGCTGCTGCTGTGCTGTTGTCAGGGCCTGCCTCATGTGACACCGCACCTGTGGGCCTGGAAGCCGGCTGTGGGTATGTGCTTTGGGGGACGTGGGTTGACTGTGTGTGGGTGTGACTGTGTGACTGCAAACTTGAGGTGGTGTGAGTGTACTGAGGCAGGCTCTTCATGTTTTGGGGGTTTGCATCGAGTCCAGGGGACAGGATTGTGACTCTTATGTGTCCTTTTCCAGCTCCAAGGTCATCTGTGAGAGTGACTGAGGCAGGCTGTGTGTGTGACTGTGAAGTCTCAGTTTGGCTGAAGAGCCCATCGCAGGGGGCTGGGGAGTGGGTGCAGGGCTGGGCCTGGGGTCCCTCTGAGCATCCTTGGTGCAGAGCATGTGATCCAAGAGGGCGGTCAGCTGGGGAGTGGGGTCCCTGACTGGCAGGACAGTGCACACCTTACTTCTTGGTCCCTGCGGGCATGTCCAGGGCTGGTCACCCCTGCCCCCAGCCACTTCGATCCCCTCCCCTGTCCTCCCTTCTCTTCTTGGCTCTGAGATCAGGGGCCAGGTGTGGGGTTGGAACACCTGCTGGGCCTCTGGCTCCTCTTCTTGCGGAACTCAAACTCATCCACGGTCCACACAGCCCCCTTCTCGCTCTCCACGCGTACGAAGCACTTGTGCAGGCTCAGGTTGTGGCGGATGGCATTCTGTGCAAGGAGGACCAGCCAGCCGGGCCAGGGCCAGGGGGTGGGGGGATCAGGCAGCCATGCACTGATGCCAGCAGTGCCCACCCCAAACTGACCTCCTGCCCTTTCCCAACACGCCTCCAAGCCCCCTCCCAGGCCCACCTGTGGTGGCATTTGAGGCCCTCCCAGCCACTGCCCCGTCCAAAGAAGCTCACCTTCCAGGTGGCTGGGTGGTTTCTGAAGAAGGCAAACATGCGTGTAAACCAGTGATAGATCTCGTTGAGTGTCCGCTGCTTCTCAGGAGCCTCCAGGATGGCCTGGAGGTTAGGGAGTGTGGGGGTGAGGGGAGCTGCTCCCCCAAATGCAGCCTGACAGGGGCACTGGCCCACCTTGGGCTGGCCTCTGACCTGGGTGGAATTGTGGGGACAGGGGAAGGGAGGGAGATAGTGAGGGGTGACGGGTCAGAGACAGGGTTAGAAGTGGGGTGAGGGTGGGGCTGGGATGGGGTTAGGTGAAGGATCAGGGCTGAGGTTGGAGTTGCTTCTGGTTCAGGGTCAGGGCTGGAGTGAAGTTAAATTTCTGGGGTGGAGTTGGAGCTCTTGGGATGGGGGTAGGGTGAGATTTCAGGGTTTAGGAAGTTTAAGGGCCAGGGGTGGGGTACAGTTAGGGTTTGGAAGGAGTAAAGGGCCCAGCAGAGTTAGAGGTCAGATAAGTGACTGGTTAAGGGTCAGGCTGGGGATGAGGTGGGGTGAGTCAAGGGGTGAGGGGTGGGATGACGTGTAGCATTAGGTCAGGAGGCAGAGATGGGCCTAGTTATTTTGTGTGTCTGGACTGTAGTTAGGTCTTGACTGTGTGTGGTCATTTAAGGATCAGGGATGGGATTGGGTGTGGAGTGAGGCTGAGGGTCTGGGAATTTGATCTGCTGGGATTTAGGAATGGAATTGCGTCAGGGGTCGGTGATCATGGCTGCAGTGAGCCTCCGGGTTTGGATGGGGTGAGGCAGGTGAATGAGTGGTGTTGTGTAGGGTTAGGTGTGGGCCTGGGATGAAGGTCCATGTGGGATCTGGTGAAGCTTTGGGGAAGGCATTAGGGAGATTAAGATGAAGGGGTTGGGATGGGGTGAGGTGGGAAGGGGTTAGGGGTGGGGTCTAGCAGGGGGATGTCTTGACAGACTAGGGTACGTCAGGGCTGAGGAAGGAGTTAGGGTGAACCTGAGGTGGGCATAGGGGAAGGGGCAGAGATCAGATTAGTTTGGGGGCTATTTATAGGCCCAGGAGGCAGTTAGGCATGGGGTTGAGGTGGTCGTTAGGAAAGGGGTGGATTTAGGGCCGGCTCTTGGCTTGCCATGGCTTGGACAGCAGTTGAGGTGTGGGTTTGGGGTGTAGATGGGGAATCACATCTAAGGCATGGGTTTGTTCACACAGGAGGCCCCCTGAGGGTGTTTGGTGAGGGGAAGGTCCTCCACCCCAGCCCTCTCTTCCTTCTCCTCAGCCTGGCACCCCGCTTACCCAGCGGATGAGGGTGGCATAGGTGAAAGGGGGCCGCATGTTGTGGAACTTGAAGTAGTCCATGTTGTGGAAGAACTCTGCAAGAGGTGGGGAGGGATCAGGGGCCATCTGGGAACTCCTCACTCCCTCTTCCACCCTCTGCTCTCCACCAGCTGTCGAGTCTGCATGCCTGAAATCCCACCGTGTACACCGCTTTCCAGGATCACAATCACTGTTGGCTAAGCACTCTACGTAAATGATACCATTTCCTCTTTACACTGCTCCCACCACTATAGGGCTTATTCTTCCCAAGGTTTAAAAGTAGTAACTTCCACACCAAAGGGATGTAACTGGTTAAGTGGCGGGGCCAGGAGGGCACTCAAAGGCCCTGATCCCTGTTAAACCCATAGCCCAGACCTTGTGGATGGCAGAGGATTGGGGAGCTCAGCAAGTCACCCTGCTTTTTCTTGGTGGTGGGGAGACAAAGAGTCCCTGGGAATTATTAAGCTAGCTCTCTCCCTCCTGATGACCAAATAGAGTGAGTGGCTGAAGCTCAGAGTGAGTGAGTCCCAACCTCCAGGGAAGACAGGGCTAGACATCTGAGACCACAATGGGGGCTTGGAGGCCATGGAATTCCAGAGAGGAAGCTTTTGCAAGCAGTTGCCATTTCCCAAAGGCTGGGTGGCAGTGGCAGGGGAGAGTGGTCCCCAACCTTGTACCAGTTAGGGAGATGAGGGGTCAGGGGGCACCGTGTAGGACATGCACCACCCTTACCTGGGAATGTGCTGTTTCCATGGCTGCCCCAGAGGTGCCTCCGCACAGCAAACAGGCCATCGGGGGCCTCCTGGGGTCCTGGCCAGGCTGGGACGGTGGTGCCTGGGGTGCCAGTGGCTACGATACAGCAGGAGCCCTTGTCAGATGATGCCTGGGGGAAGAGGGAGGGGCTGGTGACCCAGAGGCTTAAACTTTCCACTTTAGTTTTAAATAAATGTTTTTATTAACAAAAGCAAGGGCGTCCTCAATTCCACTCTGATGTGGAATCCGACGAAGCAGCACAAACCATATTTATTAGAGTGGAGGTGTGGACAAATGGGTGTAGAGCACCAGTGATGGGGCCACAAGCTAGGGTTGAATTGGAATTGGGCTCTTCTGCCACCCAACTGGGACCTTGAGGAAGTCACCTAAGCCTCCCTGGCCTCAATTTTCCTCAACTGTGAAGTAGAGATGATAGTAATACCTCACACAGGCATCATGAGGAATTAAATAAGGTAACATCACCAAAGTGCTCAGAAACAATGCCTGACACCCAGGGCTGGCTATATGATCACTGCAGGTGCCCAGGGCCCGGCACTTTGTTTAATGTTCTGCAATCATCACTTTGAAATCCGAGCCCTGTGATTTCATTTTGCACCAGGCCCTGTGAGTTATATAGGTGGTTCTGCCAGCAGCACGTGGTCTGTGTTCAGTGTTGGGTGATTTGCTGTTGCTTTGCAAACTCAAGATCGTGATGTCTGGGGATCTTAAGATCAGAGAGTTTGTAAGCAGAAAGTGACAGATTCCCAGGTCTGGATGTGTTTGGAGCTGGGGACAGGGGCCCAGAGATCCCAGGACCTGGGTGCAAGGATAGGTCCCTTGCACCCTGCAGGAGCCTCTCCCACTGCCCAGCCGTCCGTGCCACCTGTGGGGTCTGGGGTGGCTCACCGCAGATGGAGCCTTGGTTTGGGCCATCTTCCCGGCCAGATGGGCCTGCATAGCACCCAGCTTCTCCTTCTCCAGCACCAGCTGTGAGGACAGGCACAGAGTGAGGCCTCGACCCACTCTTTCTCTTCCACTTATTTGCCCGGGCTGTGGTCTTCCCTGGGAGTGCCCTGCCCCCTTCCTTCCTTCAGGCCAGGCCCCTTCCTGGGTGAGCTTGGCTCCTGGCATGGGGTGGACTGACCATTTACCACACCCCCACATCACCTGTTGCTCCAGAGATTGCACCACCTCCCTCTGGAGCAGACACTGCGCCCTGCCCTTCTCATCCAGGAGATGGTCTGCCTGGCAGTGCCTGGGTAGGGGGAAGAGTCCATGCAGGTGACCATGGTGGGACAAGCCTTCTGGCTCAACATTCTGAGGGGAAAGGGCTCAGACTCTCTGGGAGGAAGGTCTCTTCAGAGTCTCAGCCTCCCTCCCCTCTTTTGACCTCAGTCTCCCTCTCACACCTGTCATTCCTTCAATGCATGCCACTTGGCATCTACTCTATGGCCAGGGTGCTGGAGATGATGATGGATGGGTAGTGAGCTGAGAGCGGGCCAGGTAAGTGAGAGTGGGAAAGGCATTCCAGATGGAGAGGACCGCCTGTCCAAAGGCCTGGTTGTGAAGACAGGATGCACTGAGTTGCCACTGATAGTTGGGTATGGTTGGAGAAGGGGGTGGGTGTGAGACAGAGAGAGAGAAACAGAGTGTGTATGTGTGTGTGTGTGTGATGGGGCTGAGAGGAGGCAGCAACAGCCACTGTGAGGATCTGGGACTTCAGGGATCAATAAAATCAGGCTGGTGTGTTGGCATGACAGGGTAGCAGGGCAAAGCAGTTAGGAGTGTGGATTCTGGAGGCTGGCTATCACTCAGAAGCTGGGTGATCTTGATCAAGACACAACCTCGCTGGCCTCAATTTCTTCATCTGTAAAATGGAGGCAATCAGCACACACCTCTATTGTGATGCCCCATTATACAGATGAGGAAACTGAGGCTCAGAGAAACTAAGTAATTTGCCCAAGATCAGAGCCCATGAGTGATGGAGTCAGGCTCTGAACCCACAGTCTCAGCTTTTGCCTCTTTCATCTTACTCCCTATCAGGATGAGGCGTGAGCTGAAACCTGCACCCCCAGACCTCCCACAAACTGACCCCCACCCCTGGACCAGAATGGGCCTGGTGGGCCCAGCTCACTCACTTGAGGAAGTCTTCTGGCTCCTTGAAGACCTTCTCACATCCGGGCCACTTGCAGACGCCATTTGCTAGCAGTGAGTAGGAGCCCTGGGGCACAGTCGAAAGGGTGCTAGGGGGGACAAAGAGTGTCAGGGGCGGGTGTGGCAGGGCAGGGAGCCTTCCCAGCCCTGTGCACTGACCTGTCTTTCCTAGGCATGCCGGGGCTTGGGAAGGTGCAGAGCAGTGCTGGCTCCCTGGAAACCCACTCCAGGCTGGCCACGTTGATTCCTGCAGGGGGGACAGGGCACCTCTGGGTGCCAGGCTCTGAAGCTTGGCCCCGACCAGGCCTCTCGTTTTGAGCTTCCGACCCCCCCCTGAGTTTAGCAGGCCCAGACTCCCAGGGGGCTCTGTGGTCCCTAACCTCCAAAGCTTCTGTAGAACAGCTCAAAGACTGTGCTGACATTTCGACTAACTGCAAAAGATCTGTGGTTCTGGGATTTTGACATTCTGCGTCTTTAAGATTCTGACATTTTTGAGAGGTTGGAGTTTCCAAGATGATAAGACCTGACCCCTCTGGCCCCCCGAGGGCCGTGATTCAGCAGCCCACACTGCTTTAGTTCAAGGATTGGGGGCTCTGGGGTTCTGTGGAACTGTGGGGTACAGTGTTACCAGGTGGCAGGCCGGGCCGGGCCTTGAGAGAGAAGAGCCCCGTAGCAGCAGTGGGTGGCGGGAGGCTGATCATAGCTGGGCTGTCCAGTGGGCGCACCTGCAGCACAGGGGTCCGGGCATGGGCGTCCACCGTTGAGAGCTGGGGGCACATGAGGGCTGTGGTTCAACCTGGTCCCCTCCCCAGTTCTCCCGCCTGCTCCACCCTCCCTACCCGTGCTGAGCTGGTACCTGGTGCACGAAGTGTGGCCTGTCCTGGAGGAGCGCCTGCAAGTGGGGCGAGGGACCCAGCCGAGCTCCGGAGGGTGCCACCATGACAAGGGGTACTGTGGGCATCTGGGGGAAGGCAGGTGGGTGACATGCTATCCTTATGCTCATTCTACATGTCTAATCCCTATACTCCTCACTACAACCCTGCCTACTGGATACTATGACCATCTCCATTTTACATATGTGGAAACTGAGGCTAAGGGAGACTGGGTGACTGTTTCAAGGTCAAGCCAGCTAGTAAGTTTCGGAGCTGGCTTCCATCCCGTCACCTTACCTCTGTGGGCCCCCAGCCCTTTGTCAAATGGGGGTGGAGACACACACGGCTATGCCTATGGGACGATGATGGGGTCTCCTCTCCTGAGATATGGGTTGGGAGGTTGGTGAGAGCCTCGAATCTCTGAGACCT
The DNA here is from genome assembly GCF_002263795.3 of Bos taurus. NCBI lineage: Eukaryota > Metazoa > Chordata > Mammalia > Artiodactyla > Bovidae > Bos > Bos taurus. The sequence continues at coordinate 87,296,318 of NC_037357.1, forward strand.
GCTATGTGGGGACTTTCTTGGCCCTGTGACATCTGCATAAGTCACAGACTTGCCTGGGACCCAGAAAACCACTTCCTGTGCCCCAGCTGGGCCCCCCCTCCCAGTGCCACAGTAAAGGTCGGCACCTGTAGGCCCAGGTGCCCCACCCTGCCTGCCCTATCCTGGACCCTAGGCCTTACCTGCAGCTGTGATGGTGGCATGGGGTTCAAGGAGGAAGAGGAAGTGTGGGCCCCGCTTCGGAGATCCCGGCCTTGGAAAGTTGTCCCTGGGCTCTTGGTGCCCAGCTGGTCTGAGGCCTTGGGTGCAGCCCTCCAGCTGGGCGAGGCTCCTGGGGATGGGCTGAGTACCAAGGAAGGGGCCAAGGGCTTGGCTGGCCTGGGGTTGGGCATTGGGTCCTTGTTCAAGGGCAGGCTGCAGGGACACAAGAAGAAGGAAGTTACATGTGTGCTGGGCTGTGCGTGTATGAAACACTCAACTGTTTGAACCATGTGGACACCCCCTCTGGTCAGAGCAGGCACTGGCCAGGGACTGTCCCAAAGGGACCCCAGCTCTGGTCACATGTGTGTGCCTGTGTACACACATACTTGGTGTCAGGGACACAGGTGTGCCTACTATGGCTCAAAGCACACCCCCCGTGCAGACATACATAGACCGAGTACACAGCCTGCCCGCACACACTGGCACAACCCTGCTGGGGAATTCAGGCTGGTTTTGGGGGCTTCAGTCAGGGTAGATTTCAGCACTTGAGTGGTGGACTTCAAACCTCCGCCCTCCTGTCCTCCCAGAACTGGGTACAAGCCACACAACTTTTGCTGACCCTGCTAGGACTGGGTTCTGATTTTCTCCTGGGAGCACTGTTACCCCAGTGACTTGGGCATATCTGGGAGTAAGAGGGGGGCACGGAGTCAAAAGATCCCTCTGGCTGCTGTAAGAGGGGGATGCTCTAGGGAGGTGAGGGCAGAAGTAGGGGGAATAGTGAGGAGGCTACTACAATAGTCCAGGCAAGCAACAGTCCAGACCAGGCTGATGGCAGTGGATATGGTGAGAAGTGGTGAGTTATGCTGAGTTATGTTTTGAAGGTGGAGTCAGGAGAACTGGATGGCAGCTTGGATGTGGGAGGTGAGAGAGGGAGGGTCATGGTGACTTATGGGTGTTAGCTGGGCAGCTGGAGGGACAGAGCTGACATGACCTGGGATGGGGGAGACATGGGGGAGCAGGGTAGGGGGTCATGATCCAGGTGTGGAGGGACATGGAAAGTCTGGCATTAGATGTGCAAGTGGCAAGTCCGGGTAGGAGCTGAGTGAAGAAGTCTGGAGCTTAGACGGGCATCTCTAAGATCATCTCCATGCTCCCACCCTGCACGGAGCTGGCAGGGCAGGTACCAGAAAAGAGGAAATACAGATTCTCTTGAGCCAGGGCTGGTACAAGCTCCTTGACTTGGCTCCCACCAGAGTTTACCCCAGTCTCTGCTTTGCAGGCCTGCCTCCCAGCCATTGCTCATGCTATTCGACCTACCCAGAATGCTTGCTCCTTTTCCTATCCAGAAAGCCCTGTCCAGAAAGTTCTCCTAAATGGCTCCAGAACCTTACACTCTCTGATGGGCAGGGCCTTGGTTTCTCAGATTCATGTAATCCAAGTCGGAGAGGAAGCCAGAACTGGAAGGGACTGCCAAGTCCAACTTCCATGCTATGGAAGTGGCTAACCAGGTACAGTGTCCCACAGCCCCATGGTGACTTGAGAACTCTACTTTCTCCAGAAAGTGTGTGTGTGTCTGTGTGTGTGTTCATGTCCCAGTCTCACCCCACAGCACTGGGATGGGCACAGAGCTGCTGAGAGCAGACCTGGGGAGTAGAAGGGAGGGTTCTGAGGGGGCAGTAGCTCCTTTTTTTCTTTGCTGTCAGCGGGTGTCAGAGCTATGGTGCTGAAGGAAGTAGGGGTAAGAATCCAGGTATTTAAACCCCTAGTCTTTCAGGGGCTTAGGGCATTACTGCCTGAGAATTAAGAGCCTGGGTCTGTGGAGGCTCAGAACAAGGGCCAGAGAGACTGTCGAAGACCCTGAAGACGTGAGTGAATGAATGAGTGGATGAAGGCAGGCAGAGATCACGGTGAGGCTTGAACAAGCCAAGGGACATCAGGCTGCCAGCAAACCATCCAAAGCTATGAAAGATGCGTGAACAGATTCTCATACCCCTATGAGGAACCACCCCTGCCGACACCTTGATCTCGGACTTTGGCCTCCAGAACTGTGCGACAAACCGTTTCTGTGGTGTAAGCCACCTAGTTTGTGGTACTTTGTCACAGAAGACCTGAGCAAACCAATACCGGTTTTGGTGGATGCATGAATGTTTCCCAGCGCTCTGGCCTGGTCCACAAGGCTAGCTTGTGGTCGGTTCTCCAGTTGCCTGGACCCTTGGCCAGAGCATATAAGAAACCACTTCCCCAGATACATCTGGAACCACCTGAGTCAGGGCAGCATAGATACATTCTCAGAAAGGGGCCGTGGATATGGTCTGTCTGGTGGTGGGGTACCTGGAGGGCCAGACTGGGCAGCCGGCTTCCTGCATTGTCTGTTGGGGCGTCCCTTTCTGACTATTTCTCAGAAGCCACATGGAGGATGTTTCTGGGACACAGATTGTATTTTCGTATCGGGGTCTGCATCTGAGCCCTGCTGTCACAGCCCCCGACTTCCCCAGATATTTCTGCCATTGACGTCATGGCGGCCGGATGCACTGGGCTTCATCAGTACCAAGGAGGAAAAGAAGGGGGCAGGTACCCCACCCCACGGGTTTCATTCCGAGAATTGGCCATCCCGTCCTGCAGCTGGTTTGGCCCAGGTGGGGTGATGTGGGTGCTGGCGGATGTGGTGAGTGACGTCCATCTGGCCACCATGACGAGCCCTGGGCCCTGTAGACCTGGCCCTTCTTGGGCCATGGAGAGGCCCAAGGTTAGACGCTTGGGGAGCGCCATGTAGACCCCACAGAGACTGGGGCCCTCGGAGTCTTCAAATGGTACGATGCCAGAACCTTAGAATCATAGAACATTATTTCTTAGATTCAAACGATCCCAGAATCTCGAACCCACAGACTCTGTGGGGTCCATGGGCTCAGCTTCTCAGTATGTGAAGGCCTACGTCCCTGGTGCCCAAATTCACTGGAACTTCCTGAAGTTCACAGTGCCTCCTGCCTACCAGGCCTGGAATTGCAGCAAGCCTCCCCTCGGCCTCCCTCCTAAGTTCTGGGAAAGCAGGAAGGTCAGAATCATCCTCTGCTTCCCCCAGCCTGGAACCAGGCTCTGACACTAACCAGCTGTAACATTCCTCAGGCTCAAATGTAAATTTAGACAATAATAGTACCCATCTTCCAAAGTTAATGTGTACTAAATGCTTAATGAAATGTCAGTGACCAGTAGATGGACCCGTGAAGGGTCTGTCTTCCTGTCCATTCTGGGACAAAGCTCCCAGACTCACAGCCACTATGCCAGAGATGTGGGAGGGAAGGAAGGGGACGTTGAGGCCAGCACACCTTTGGCTAGGACCTCATGGTGGGAGCAGGAAAGGCCCTGGTCTTTGCCAGTAGAGAGTGCACCATCAGGCTCTCTGGAGGGGCTCCAGGATAGAGTCCCAGGGACCAGTGCCAACTCTGGGGACATGGCTGAGCCCTGTCCACAGCCAGACTCACAAACAGACCGACTGATGTCCCTCTAGTATCACCACCCTCTGGCCATGAGGCTTCCTGACTCATGGGGCCCTGGGACCCCACCCAGCCTAGCTCTTGTGAGGCTGGCCCCACACTGTGACCCTGAGGGTCCAACTTGTGAGAGGGCTGAAGGGAGAATGGCAGCAGATGGGAGGCAGCCCAGGGTCCCCCGTGCCTGTGATGGGTGCCGAGGAGTAGTCTGAGGCCTACGGTTGGGGAGAGAGACAGAGCCAGGGCCCCTCTGAGAGTCTCGGGATCTGAGCTCGGGTCTCAGCTCTGCCACTGTGTCTCTGTGAGGGCTTCATGGAGTCTTCCTGCCCATCTCCCGGCCTCAATCTGCCCCCTCTGTATGCTGGGAAGGGGAGGGGTATGGAGTGGATGAGGGCCAGGGGCCTTGCGCTCTGTGTCTGGGTGAGCGGCTAGGTGTCTGCAGCCCTTTGATTCGATACTGCCCTTCTATCCAGGGGAATAGCTGGAGACCGGGATACAGAGAGACAAGGAGAGACAGAAACAGACATAGGCAAATTGAGAGACCCAGAGGACAACAGCTACAGAGAGAGATGGGAGAGACATGGGGTGGGACAGAGAGAGACACTCGGAGAGAGAAACAAAGAGAATGAGAAAGATACTGAGAGAGGAGAGACAGTGAGGACGAGCAAGGAACCCACAGGAGCAGAACGTCAAAGACAGAGAACAAGAGAGACAGAAACAGGGAGATGGGGAGAGACAAAGAGACAGACAAGAGAGACAGCAAGAGACAGAGAAAGAGAGAGAGGGAGACAGAGAGAGACAGAGAAAGAGATGCTCCAAGTAAGAACAGTTGTTGGTCTCTAGCTGGAGGAACTGATCCTTTGTTATTCCACAATAACAAAGGAATAACAAAGGGCAAGGCGCCAGGGCTTTCAGTGGGTGCTACATTGTAGCGAAGAGCAACAATCACAAAATGCTGTGGCCCTGGCACCAGAAGAGACACTGAGGGGGAACAGAAGGGGAAAAGCTCAAATACAGACCATGTATTTGAGCTCAAAAACATCTACAGGGAATGGAGTTGTGATGAATGTGGCACGTGGCATTTCAAACCAGGAGACATTGAAAGAGACTGTTTAACAAATGTTTCTGGGATAATTAAGGGGACAATAAAGTTAATGACTGACCAGTCCATTTTCCCACCAACCCCTCCCTGCCTAGTGTGAAATGTCACCCTCATCATATACCCTAAAATAAATTCCAGATCCATTAAAGGGATAAATAATAATATCCTATATTGATCTTGGGTTTATTGTATGCCAGGCCCTATGCTAAGCATTTAAGAAGGTTCAGAGATTTAATCCTTGCGACCACCCTTTGAGGTTGGTACTATTATAACCATCACAGTACCAATGAGGAAATGGAGGTATAGAGAGGTTAGATGCCTGGCTAAAAATCACACAGATTGCTTGGGCTGAGGTTGGGTTTGTCCCAGACAGTTTGGCTCCAATACCCACACTCTTAACCTCTAAAGTAAATGGAAAAAATGAAGCCATAAAAGAGAAGAAAAGCCAACACAGGTGAACATTTATCTCATTTTCAAGTGGGAAAGGACTTTCTAAGCATAAAACCAGAGACAGTAACCACAGAAGAAAAGACTAACCTCGTTGACAATATAAAAACATCATAAGCATCACAAAACAGCAGAAATAGAAAAACAACTTCAGCAAATGATGAATTGAGAGAGAATATTTGCTGTATATGTATGGCTGAGAGAAGGTTAATATCCTTTTATATAAAGAGCTGTGACACATCAATAAATTAAAATAATGAACACCCTATTAGGACTAAGGACATGACCAGACAACTGGGGGGGAAAAAGCATGAATGGTCAACAAACAGTATCATCAAAAGGTGCAAATTTCAACAACATGGTAATATTTTTCTTACCTGTTATGTTGGGAAAGGACTAAAAAATGATAATACCCACCCATGGTTAGCTCAAGTAGAGGGAACATAAAACAGGACAACGTTTTGGGAGAACAATTTGTAGAAAAGGTCAGAAACCTTAAAAATGCACAAACCCTTTGCCCTAGCCACTCGACTTGTAGGAATTCGAGGGATTAATCAGGGATGATTATGGGAAAAACTAGAAACAACCTGAATGTCCAAAAATCAGCACTTGGTTAAACCAGCCGTGGTTCACACCAAAGTGAAGATAGTCTGGACAGTTATAAAAGATCATTTTATGTTGAAACATTTTTCAGTGACCTACAAAAATGCTCCTATTCATTGAATAAAGCAGAAACAAAATCAACAGATAGCCAGATAGCATGATTCTAATTTGGTTAAAAAAAAAAATACTAACAGTTAACACTCAGTGAGCACTTGCTAAGCCTGCAGAGACAAAATCACACGGAGCCTGAATGATCTACTCTGTTACTGGACATGGATCCTGGCCACACACACATACACACACCAGGTCCTAAGGGTATGACCCTGCAGCTAAACCATGGTTGACAATGGTGTGAAGTGCCCCCCAGGAGGCTCTCATCATGCGGTGCGAGCACAAGTTCATGTTAAGGGCTCAGCCCAACCCAACTCCTCTTTTGATCAGGGCAAACAGAATTGAAGCTCATTCTTGTAAAATGTAAATGTCCTTCTCAACGTTATTTAACACACTGTTATTAACCACCAACTGTACAAAGTTCAGTGCTAGACTTTGGGGTGTGGGGAGGCAGGCAGGGAGAAGGCAAGATGAGTGAATAGGAAAGGTGGTGGGAGAGACGGAGGAAAGGAGACAGACGGAGTGTGGTCAAGATGGAGGAGACAGCAACAGGGGAAATGGTCAGAGACAGAGAGAGACAGAGGGATGGAGAGTGTGCATTCCAGGAAAAGACAGAAAAAGAGTGGGGCAGAGAAACATAAAAAGAACGAGACAGAGAGGTATGGGAGGTATCAAGAGAGAAGAGCCGAAGAGATGCCACAGACGTAATTGAAATTTCCAGTTTTACCTGGATAGTATTTCAAGTTGTTCAAAGCTCTGCAATTCATAAAGATTGGCAGTTGATATATTTAAAATATCTTACCCATCCACTCATTGATCCATTTATTTATCTTTGCCTCTGCCTCAGCACTGATTAAGTGCTTATCTATCAGTCTTCTGGCGTTTGTTATTACTATTATTACTGTAAATAATACCTTACCTGACCAGGACCACAGGAGCTGTGTGCGTCTTGACAGTCCCCAAGGGCCCCCGATCCCCTCAATGCCTACCTCACTGTCGTCTCTTCCGTTGTACCCACATCTGGTGGGGGAGAGTGGGGACACTCACCTTGGTGAACTGGACTGACAGAAAAGGATCAGCTTGGCTTGTGGGAAACTGTCACATATCAAAAACAACTTTGCTTTTATACCGAGAAGAAAAACCACGGTGTGGAAGCCACAGACCTCTCTCTTCTAATAATCCAATTTTTTTTTTGATGAGTGTGTACGCTGATAATCACGGGGTGGGGGGGGGTTCTCATAGTTTTTTTCTTCTCTCTCTCTCTCTCACTCGCTTGCTCTGTTTCTTCTCTTCTTGATTATGAGACTTAAACGGAAATTTTGAAATTTTGGGTTTTTTCTTTGCCCTTTACGAGTCATCTGAAAATATGATTTCTTCCCCTCACTACAGAGGTGAGAGGTATCAATGAGATAACAAGGCTCATGAGAAACCACAGTTTTTAAAACAATTGTGTAGAGTTAGAAAAAAAGGGAAAAGAACTCAAATAAATCACAGGGGCTTCTCAGGCAAGTAGAGATGCCACCCCATGAGTGAAGGCATATGTGAGGGTCTCCGAGGAAAGGGAGAGACGAACTACAGGCTATGCATGGATGGGAAATGCCAGGGAAATAAATGAAATAGGGTTGCATTTCCAGAGGCCTTGCTGTGGTCCAGGCCTGTTTACCCTTAAGTGGAACTGACATGGTCATCACGCTCTTACTGCCCAAGGATGAGGAGCTCTGGACATTCTTGCAACCCATCTTCTGAGACTGAGGGGCATAGAAGTTAATTTACCGAGAAAAAATGCAGGGAGTCCCTCCCTACCCCCGCACAATTCACAGAATCCAAGAGTCTGGGAATCACTCCCAGAATCCACTGAACATCACTGAATGAGGAAAGGGAGAAAAGTCTTGCCTCATTATATCTCAGGCCTGAGAACTCTGACCCAGAGGCTGCCCTACCAGGAAGGTCCCAACCAGACCCCAGTATTAATACATCCATCCTCGCAAAGCCTGGAGAGGCCCGTTGGGACACCAAACTTCTCATGGTCAGGTACATCATGTTCTGATGCTTCTGAGGCCCTCAGCCTTTGTAATTTTCTACTCTGACAAATCCCAGTTTCTAAGGATTTAGTATTCCAAATATCCACCATCATCCCTATAGCTGATAGTTATCTCAGATTTTCCATGTGCCAGGCACAGCACTGAACACTTCTCACAACTAATCATGTTCAATCCTCACCACAGCCCTTGGAGATCCATCTGTCATCATGGCGGTTATACATATCGGGAAAACGGAGACATGAGGTAGTCCGGCAATGTGCCTGGGATCACAGAGCTGGTGAATAGGGGCCCTGTGTCCCATCAGTGGTGGAGTTTGAAACCCCCATGTTTCCTTGAGCACAATGGTCTCACGTTTTAAATTCTAGGCTGCAATGACAGGGAGGTTCTGAGATTTGGAGATTCTTCGGGGGGCTTGAAGGTTTCAGGTTGTCCAAGACTTGGTGGCTGCATTTCCTCACCTCAGTGAGCTTTCCCTCCAATCAATCTTCAACAGGTGTGAGCAGCCCTCGGGCTTCTCCAGATAAGCCATGGCTGAGACTCTCTGCCTTTAGCACTCCAGTGCCCTGCAGAGCCTAGGGTTCTGCCATCCAATGTCTACTCCAACCCGTCTGCAAGATTGGCTTCAGGCCTGGGGAACAGAAATTGGGAAGAGCTTATTCACATGGTATAAACCTCCTGTCCAAGACCCAACCCCTTCACTTCTTTTTCTCCCCATTCCCTCTCAAGTTTTCAAAAGAAGGAGAGCCTCTTTCCTCCACTCAGACTTACCTTTCTGGAAAAGTGCAGAGGGGCCTGGTGGCCTGGCTTTGTAAAGACAAGAAAAAAAAAAAAGTGAATAGAGAAAAAAGACCTAAAAAAAAAAAAAAAGCCAACAACAATAAAGAAAAAAAAAAAAAAAAAAACCAAATCTCCCTACCATTAGTTCAAAACAATTTCACTGGTTGAGGCGTTTGAGGTGGTAAGATATGTCTGAGACCCAAAGATGGCCCATGTGTGCCGAGCAGCCAGGGGAGGCACCAAGTGGGGTAAGGTCTCAGGCTGGAGGCCTTCAGGGATCCTGCATACAGCAGGAGCTTAAAAGATGTGGCATGTGGTTAAGAGCAAGAGATGGGGTGAGGAACGGGCTTGTCAGGAAGGAGTCTGACTTTACGGATGTCCCTTGCTCCTTGTGGACTTGGGGGGTCTGAACTATATAACTGTAAACCAGGTCAGTTCTAGAAGCTGAGGCCCCATTCCCTGCCCCAGGACCTGTTCCCTCCTGAGAGAGGGGGCTCTTTTTTCCCTTTCAGAGTCCAAGGTGTGGGTTGCATCCTCCCCACAGGGCCCCTACCCTTCCTCTCACTCTGTGAGAGGAGCACCAGAAAAGGAGGGAGAAGGCTGAGTGAGGGGTGATGCTGCTGCTGTTGGGGGCCAGGACTCGTGCACAGCGAGGACCAAGGGGTCAAGTGGGCAGAGGTCAGGGTCACCACCTCTCTGCACTGGACTACATCCTCTCGCAGAGGAGGCTTCTATGGGAGAGGGGACAGGATTAAATAGAGAGGCTGGCGAAAGTCTGCAGAGAAGTGGGCCTTTGACAAAGATTTGAAGGAGGTGAGGGGGGAGTCATGTAGATGATATCTGAGCAATTCCAGAGGAAATAGCCAGTGCTAAGATCCTGATGTGGGAGTGTGCCTGATCTGCTCAAAATATACCAAGGAGGTCCGTGTGGTTAGAGTGGTGCAAGTGAGAGAAACGGGTAGGAGCTGAGGTAAGACAGGGGACGGGGGGAGGGGCATTGAACCATACAGGACCTTATAGCCCATGGTAAGGACTTTGGCTTTTACTGAATGAGCAGGAGGCCATGGGAGGGTTGTGAGCAGGGGAGAGATGTGAACTGTCATAGGATTTAACAGGATCCTTTTGATTGCTGAGTGTAGAATGGACTGTAGGAGTGAGGGTGGAAGCAGAGGCATCAGTGAGAGAAAGGCTACTGCAGTAATCCATGTGACTGATGATGGTGCTGGCAGTGGAGGGAGTGGGAGAGGGCATATTTGGGAAATATAGCAAATGGAGAGCTGACAGGATTTGCTGAAGGATGACAGTCTTAGGCCAGGCCAGGACACAGACGAAGGACTTCCTGGACTACTTAACATCTTGAAATTTTAGGTGAGAAAAAAAAAAGTTCTATCTTGTTTAAGCCCATATTATTTTGTGTGGGTTTCCCTGTTATTTGCAACTAAACATATTAGTTCCTGGCCCATGACCCTATCCTGGACACAGACCTGAGGAGGGGAGCCCGCCGGGAGAACTGCCTTTCTCCTAGGGATGTTGTGAGTCAGAACCTTCCATACAGTGGGTGTTCAGAAAAATCCTCCCAGGATGGAGGGAGAACATGTCATGTTCAGTGGACACAAGCTACAATTCCGTTCCCACAGGAGGCAGGGTTTCAAAGTAAGAGTGGAAGGGGAGTGAGAGGAGTTCATTAGATGACCAAGGAGCAGTACTCTTGGAGGAGGGAACAGTAGGAGTAGAGACCGAGACAGAAAGAAGGGAGCTGAGGCCACTGAGGGGTGTGGAGTTTGAGTCAGGCAAGAAAGACAGGGCTCTGGTTTGTGATTACATTAGTCAATGTCTGCCAACATGCTCAACCAACTCCTGGATGCATACAGTTATCACTCAGTGTTTCTGAGCTGGAGTTAGAAAAAGCTAATCTTCCCCATAAAGCTCTGACTCTCATTTGGCCATTCACTCAAGAATGATGCCAAGTCTGGAGAATACTGAAGATGATAATCAGGGGCATTCTTGGCTAGTGGTACAGCTCAAGGAAAGGCTCGGAGCTGGGTCGAGCAGGCCCAGTAACTGCGACAGGAGAGGTCCGTTGTGCCTTCTTAGGTTTCACATGAGGATGCAATCTAGGTCTCAGGGGCTCTGGGCATTCACACTCTTGGGGCAACAGGGAGTCACAGAGGATTAAGGAGAACGTAAATTCATCCATCACCGACTCGATGGACTGAGTTTGAGTTAACTCTGGGAGTTGGTGTTGGACAGGGAGGCCTGGCGTGCTGCGATTCATGGGATCGCAGAGTCGGACACGACTGAGCGACTGAACTGAACTGAACTGAAATTCATCCGTCAGAGGTGTACTCTTCCTAAGGGCTGCCTACATTCTACAGATCAGTGGCCTGATCACCCTACAGCTCAGGCGGCCTACGCACTGTCCTCTTCTCTGGCCTCCTTATTGGCTGTTCATCTTCTTCACAACACCTAAAACATCCCAGTTGGTTCTGCTCTTTGCAGTCCCGCCTCCGGGTCCTTCTACACTTTCTGGCTTCGGCATTGGTTCATCCCGTTCTAGCACTGCCCTTTGCGGTCTCAACTGCTTTCACTCTGGCTCCCCCATTGGCTACCTGGCAGCTCTTCCTTGCTCCTTCATCGCCCACCCCATTGGCTCTTCCCCTCCCCTCCCCGCTGAGGCTGCTGACACCACCTCCTGTTCATCTTTTTTAGCCTCCTTATTGGTTACGTCTGCCCTGGCACCGCCCCTTAAAGGCGTAGTGCACACTTACAAGACTCTCCATTGGCTCACTGCAGCTATTATCGTCATCCTTCCTTACATCACCGGCGCGCGGCTCCCCATTGGCTCTTCGCTGTCTCTCTCTTCCGTCCCACTACCTACGCAACCTACGGATCTCCTACTTTTCTGGCCTTTCTGTTCGCTCCCTGCTGCCCCATCGCCTGTAGCCATTCCATTTTCCCAACCACCCCAGCTCACACTTCCCCATTAGCTATCCTACGTCTGCTCTCTTCATCCCGGGCCCGCACCCCCCACGCATCCAGGCCTCTCCATTGATTCCTCGATCATCCCGCCTCGTACACCGCCCACTCTCGGGCATCCCCATTGGTTGTGTGCTTCCCCTGCACGAACTTCATCGCCTACGTCACGCATGCGCGGATCCCCATTGGTTCTCCGCTATACCTGTCTTCGTTTCACCGCCTACGTCCCCCGTGAGTCGTAACCCTCCCCCGCGCTGGCCTTCCCATTGGCTGCCCGCCCCTTCAGGCCCTGCCCCCGCCGGTCCCGCTGCCGGTGCCGTCGGTGCCGCCGCCGCCGCCAATATGGCGCGCACGGCCCCTGTGGAGCCCCCGCTGCGGCATCCCGCGCCCCCCTCGCTGGCCTCGGGCGAGCCCCGCACCTCAGTAGAGGCAGCGGTGGCCCCGCGGAGGGTGCTGTTCGCCGACGAGGCCCTGGGGCTGCCGCTGGCGCAGCTGCGCCGCTACCGGCCGTGGGGCGGGCCCGGGGCGGGCAAGATGGCGGCGGCGGCCGGGCAAGATGGTGACGGCGGCGGGGCTGAGGACGACGATGGCGAGGATGGGGATGAAGGGGAGGAGGAAGAGGAGGCTTGCCCCGAGCCCTCGCCGTTGTGCCCCGTTCCCGCTGGCGGGGGGTTTTACCTGGTGCCCACATTTTCGCTGCCGCCCGCGCCGGGCCGTCTGGAGCGCTTGGGGCGCGTCATGGTGGAGCTGGAGGCGCTGCTGCCGCCTCCCGGAGCGGTCCCCGGGGGTGCCGGGGTGTGGGTGCCTGGGGGGCGCCCGCCAGTGCTGCGAGGGTTGGTCCGCGTGCTGAACCGCTCTTTCGAGAAGGTGGTGCACGTGCGGGCCTCACACGACGGCTGGGCTTCCTTCTGCGACCACCCAGCACGCTACGTCCCACGCAGCCCGCCGGGGGCAGGAGCGGGAGGACCAGGAGCAGGAGATCCCATCTTGGATCTGGGCCTTGGCCTGGGCCCTGGCCAGGTGTCCGCCTCCTCGCCCGACGACGGTGGCCGCACTGACCGCTTTGCCTTCCAGCTGCCCTTTGCTGAGGGCGCGGGCGATGGGGCGCGCCTGGACTTCGTGGTGCGCTATGAGACCCCCGAGGGCACTTTCTGGGCCAACAACCACGGCCGCAACTACACAGTTCTGCTCCGGATTGCACCCGCTCCCATACCCACTGATGCTGAAGGGCTGCTCCAGCAGCAGCAGCTGGAGCCACAGCCCGAGTGCCAGGGCCCCGTGGAGGCTGAGGCCAGGCAGCTGAAGAGCTGCATGAAGCCGATGAGGCGCAGGTAATGTCTGCCAGCGCCACCTCCGCCAACGCAGGGCTGTGTTTAGGATGGAGGACAAGCATTCCAACAACCCTCAGGCCTGTCCAGGACAGGGAGGAGGGCACGTTCAGTCAGTTAGTCAAAGAGTAATGGAGACCAAACATGTGCTAGGCCGTGTTTTAATTACTGGGGTTTCATTGATTTATTGAGGTCCACTGTAAAGCCCTGAACAAGACAGACATCTTCCCTGCCCTCAAGGTTCATACAAGCTTTTATAAGCATGGTTTGAAAAAAACCCACAGGTATATAAGATACATAGGATAAGATTAACTGCTGAGAGAAAAGTAAAATAGAGTAGGGGGATAGTTTGGGAGGGAATAGCTGCTTTAGGCAGGATGTTTGGGGAGGGCCTTTGAGGGAGTGAATCCTGGATGCTGGTAAAGAGTTATGTACAGATACGGGGGGGTTGTAGAAAAGGGAACAGGGAGGACTTTCTGAGGAGGTGCTGTTTTAACTGAGCTCTGAATGATAAAGAGGAATAGCTATGCACATATGACGGGAGCAAGGGTGTTTTAGGGAGCGAGAACAGCAAGTGCAAAGGTCCTGAGCTGGAAATGTATCTGGTATGAATGAAGGATAATGTGCTGGAGTGAAGAGAACTGCAGTGATATGGTAGTGTGGACCAAGGGCGTTGCCAGTGGGAGGCGGGGAATCTGATCCCCATTTGATGGAGCAGGAGGCCAGGGTTCCAGAGGGAGAAACTGGTTGAGGAAGTGATGGTGCCTGGCTTTTCCAGTTCAGCCATGTCTGACCTTGAAGCCTGTGCACTCTTTCCTGCTTCGCTCTAATATAGTCTGATATCTCCTGTGGACTTGAGGGGCTGCGCCCCTGCTTTCACAGGCAAGCAGTGCCTCTGGCAGAGGCAGAACCAGATGGGCCTGGACTGGAAGCTCTTGATCTTTGTTTTTGCTGTACCACCTGTGACGGACCATTCAGGTCCTGGGAGAATGAACCCGTTAACCCCAGGAGGTCTTGATGTAAGATTCTCCTATCAAGTCGCGAGTTCTTCAAGAGTAGCAGCTAGGCCTGATTTTGAGGGGAGCCACCTAAGTCTAACCTGGGATAAGTAGGTTCTTTGTGCACTTGTGGGAAATGCATGCATTTCCCCACTCTTTGGAGGACTGGAAATTGGAGTGGGAAAATGCTTTTTGGATCTTGTATATGCTTGATCAGAAGCCTCTGGCTGCAGCAAGATGTTTATGATTCTGGCAAAGTCTTAGGCTGTGAGTGGTTTGAAAGGTCTAGCTTGGGTCTGGTGCGCAGATGTGCCTGGGTAAGTGAGCAAGCAGACAAGTACCCACTTACCAACCAGTGAGCCTCACAGTAACTTGAACAGGGCAAGCAGCAAGGCTGAGCGGTGAGTGGATTCTGACATCAGTGCCTGAGTTCAAATCCTGGTCCTGTCTATTAGCCTTGTGACCTTGGGCAACTCATCTCACTGCACTGTGCCTCAGTACTCTCATCTGGAAAACATAATTATTGCACCTGCTTCACAGGAGACAAGTAAGAGCATTCGGAACTGAGCCTGGCTTTTAGTGGGGCCATATAGGTGTCAGTATTAATACTTAGGGAATCACAGATGGTTTCTTGGATTCTGTTCCCCATCTCTGCTCTGCCTGTCATCAGCTGTGTAGCCTTGCATCAGTTTCTTCATCTGTGAGCCTCAGTTTTCCCATCTGCTAAAGGGATGTGACAGTCACTTTGGTGCTTGGATTGGATGCAGCAAGCATGGGCAAGGTAACTGAAGCATAGTGGCAGCTTCGAAAGATTGACAGTGGCCAGCATTTACTGATCTCTGTGAGAGCTTCGAGTTTGTTCTCTCTTTAGTCCTACTGTGCATGCTGTGTGCTGTAGATGCTATGATTATGCCCATTTAACAGAGGGGAAAACTGAGGTAGTTCAGAGAAGTGAGCCAACTTGTTCAAGTATACTCAGCTAGTGAGTGACAGGACCAGGGAGGAGAGGTAGGGACCTTTTAAAAAACTACTGTTCCTCTTGAAGGCCTGATAGGATTCCGGGCAAATTCTACATTTTACTCCTGGTGTTTCTGTGTTTCCAGCATGTCTTGCTTTCCTTTTATCTTTTTTATTCTTTATTGATCTTAAGTGTAAAACTCAATAGATTTTTACATATGTATGCCTTTGTGAAACCATCACCTAGATCAAGATAATTGAGTTGTTCCAGTGCCCCAGAATCACCCTCATTTCTGTCAGTTTTCCCAAGTCGTCATCCCAGGCAGCTGTCGTGGGAGCTCTGTCTAAGACGCGACAGTTTGGGTAGCAGAGTTTGGTCATTTTAGAGTGTGAAAGGAAGGGAACAGAGAAATCAAAAGCTTGCAGGGCCAAGGTGGGTGGAGAGGGTGTTTTTCTTTTAAAAATACATGGGTGGTTTTAAGGAGAAATTGAAGCGGCCCGTTCAGACAATTGTTTTGGTATCTGGCCCCAGGTCTGTGGTTCCTAACATGACTTGTGATATTATTTTAAGTGGGCAGATGGCTTTTGATAGCTTCTTTATCTTGATCTCAGCTCTTGCAAAGGGGAGGTTGGTGCTCACTGCAAGATCAGCGATGATCAGTGATAAGATTTTCTTTGTAGGTCGGTGGCTTTCTTGGCGAGTACATTTCAACTTATTATTGTTTTAAAACCTGGGTGCTGCCGGTGACATGGAGCGCTGTTGAAGAACAGCCACTCCCTGCGACCCAGCCCTCTTAGGAGATGGTAGAGGATCTTAGGGGCTAGCCTTCTGCGGGAGCCCTGTCATAGATGGCTTGCCATTCAGAAAGTGTTGGCTCCAGGCCTATTGTGCACCAGCACAGCCACATCATGTTGGGGCATGGGAGAAGTCTGTGCTAGCCCTTGGGATACAGCTCAGAAACTGAAATGGCTGCATTCCTCAAGTTGCTGGACTAGGCTTCTGATAACCCTCAGGCTTAGAGATGACCCATCAGCAAGCATTTATTGAAGGCCTGCCATGTGCTGGGCACAGTGCTAGGTTCAAATAGGGCAAAAACTGCAGACTGGTGCTAAGTTGTCAAAGGGTTGGTGGTGGAACTGGGTGGGAGGGGCAGGGATGGAGGGCTTGTTGAACAAGATCTGGCAGAGACCCTGCGGAGTATTTGCGTGCACAGTCTTATCTAACCCTTTCAACGTTCTCTGTGAGAAAGACTGTTTTGATCCTTCTTTTCTGGATGAGCAAACTGAGGCTCCCAGAGTCCAGAATCCCAGGGCCGGTGTGGGGAGGAGAGTCTTCCAGGTCTGCCTCGGCTTACACCCTTGGGAAGTGTCCTGTTCCTCTTAAAAATAAAGACAAGGAAGGCCTCAGCATGTCCTTTGAGCACCTCCTGCCTTCTCCCCCAGTCTGGCCTCCAGGTCTACTTGTTTCACCTCACACCATCCTTTGCCTTCTGAGCTTCTATCACTGGGGTCTTTGCAAGGTGCTTTGCCCTTTCCTGCCTCAGAGCCTTTGTCCCTGCTGTTTCCCTCACCAAGAATGTTGGTCCTGTGCCCCTTGCAGCTCCTCATTTTGATCCTTCAATTCCCCTCCTGGAAGCCTGTCCGTCCCAGTGACCTCAGGCCCAGGTCTTTTTATAGCACTGATCAGCCAAGCAGGCAAGCCCTGATAGAGACTGTCATATAGCAGAGCAGATGAGCATTTCCACAGATCCAGGATCACTTTCCACCTTGCCTGGCAGTCCTACTTTATTCTGAGCCACTCTTGTCTTGTCCCTAAAGTGACTCTTTTGAATGTTCTTTACCTTCAGACTTCCTGCTTCAAAAAAACAAGTAGAAACCATAAGAGTGGAACTCCCTACGACTTGTAGCCCCCAAGCCTGCAAACTGATTTCCCACCTTTGTGTTTCCTCCCTTAGGCCAGTCCCCTGCTTACACTCTGTGTTCCATTTTTCCGCACCTTGCTCCAGAACCTGACATAATCAGTTACACTTTCTCTTCTGGCAGCTTTTCACTGCCCTCCTTGGCTGAGCCTCTCTATTGGCCTTTATACATGCCAGCGTCTCTACTGTCTTAACCATATGTCATTTGACCTTACTTCTGTCCATGCTGCTCCTGGCTAGCACCCAGTCACCCTTCTCCCCTTCACTGTTGACCCGTCTCTGAAGAGGTACCTACACCTCTCCACTCCTGCCCCTGCATCTACCAGATTCCAAAGGGGTGTTTTTGTTTTCTTGAAGTGGTTGAACACTCCTATTTAAAATACTTTCTTTCCTTGCCTTGGGACCACCCTCTGCTGCATTTCCTCTGAACTCTGGCTCTTCTCTTTCTCTCTGCTCTTTTCTTCAGCCTCATATATATTAACTCAGTACCTCTACTTGGCTGATGTCCCAAAGATGCCTCAAACTCTCCTCATTCAAGATTGACTCCATCACCTCTTCCATAGAGTCCTGAGCAGCCCCTTACTCCCCAACCCCTCCATTGCTCATTTTTCTTCTAAGCATCCTAAGCCCTCTCTGATCCTGTAGTCTGGGCCAAGGCCCCTTGTTCTAGGGCATTCTTTCCTTTTCTGAAGGCCCTGGCCTCAGTTTGTAGTGAGACGTTCATTAGGGGATTATTGGATGACCCTTTCTGCCCTGCTAGACTGTAAGCTCCGTGAGGGGTAGGGACATGGTCTGCTTTTGTTCACCACTGTATTCCCACAGGGCCTGTCACAGTGCCTGGCACTTAACAGGTGCTCAATAAATGTTTGTTGAAAGAATGAGTGTGAGTATCTTTTTTTGATATATTCCTGCACACTGAATTGTAAGCCTCCTAGTCGGATTTGCTCACCATTTTGTCTCCAGGGTCTGTCCCTGGGCTGATGCACAGTAAGGCCTCCATGATTTTTAGGTGTACCTGTAGGCGAATGAATGGGGACCTGACTTGCTATCCGAGTTAGCAGTTGGGACATCAGAACAATCAAAGTTGAAACAGGATGGGCCAGGGGTCATCTTAGTTGTCTAGAAAGTGAGGATTTTAGTGGGAAAGTGATCCTCTTTTATTCCATGGAAAACTAGTAGGGCATCATGGTCAAGGATGTGGGCCTGAGGCCACATTTTATGAAAATGGTACAGCTGGGATCTGAGCTGGGAGCTCCTGCTCTGGCACCCCAGTTCTCAACTGCTGTGCCAGGCTGGGTGATGGGTCTTACCAGCTGGGCAAGTTTCCTTCCTCTTTAGAGCCTCAGTTTCTTTTAGTGGGAATTTGGAGGGGAGTACTGTTGGTTAAGCACTTTAAAGGCAATTTCAAAATATTTCCTCAATCTGCCAAACAGCTCTCTGAGGTAGGTATTACTATTACACCCTCTTCACAATGAGGAAACTGAGGCACAGAGAGGTTAAATAACTTGCTCTAGGTCACACAGCTGGTAGGTGGTAGAGCTGGGGTTATTCAAAACTACATGTCATGACCCTTTATTGAGATGTGAGATCAGTTTACTCGATTCCAACAAACATTAAAAAACAGCATAGAAAATAATGAGTGCATCACAACATGTAGTAAAGGTAAGTGTTCAAAGAACAACTGGTTTTCAGGTATATGTCTATATATTTACACATGTATGAGCGTGTACTGGGTTATGATGTAAAATGTATCTCACTGTGGGTCACTGCGAAGTGAATAGAGGCATTGCTTTAACAGAAACTCATAGCACAATAAACTGCTGAGCTTCCTCCCTCCACCCTATTGGGTTGTCCGTAAGTTCCAGAACTGACACACACAGCTGGGGAAGGCAAAGCAGTGCCCCACATAACTTGGCTTTCTCAGCCTCCTTCAAACCCCATTCTTTTCAGAAAGCAGATGGCTCAGGGTAACTGGGATTCCAAGTATCTTGGGCAAGTTTCCAAAGCCACCTGTCCCCTTGGAGAGTCAGCATTATCTTTGGGCTGACTGCATGGGAGCTGGGGTCTGCTGAGTTTCCCTTTGGGTTTCATTGCATGACCCACTTTGGGCTGGCCAGGTTCTTTGAAAACACGAGTGTTGGGGGTGCTCTCAGAGGACTTGGGTGGTGGCGGCAGTGATGTGACATCCCTAAAAGTCTGCTTTGC
This sequence comes from Bos taurus, assembly GCF_002263795.3. Taxonomy (NCBI): domain Eukaryota; kingdom Metazoa; phylum Chordata; class Mammalia; order Artiodactyla; family Bovidae; genus Bos; species Bos taurus. Next base: position 87,315,469 of record NC_037357.1, read on the forward strand.
TCTTCTCCATGGTTGTCCACAGGGGTTGTCAGCCATCACTTGCTCACTCACTGTGACGATGCACTTTTTTTGTTCTGTCTTGGCTGGCCTAGGCTGGGGTCCCCAGCAGCTCTTTCAGAAACCCCACCCCCAGTCTCAGCTGCCATCAGGTCAGAGGCCACTGAGTCTCCTGATGGCAGGAAGACTTCTCAGGCCCAGGAGACAGGCGTGCAGGCCTGACATGGCCCCTTCTAGGCCACACTGTCTTGACTAGCTGTCAGGAGAGCACCCAGAAGAGCACCCAAGATGCCCCCTGATCTGTGTGCTCCCGCTTGTGACTGCTCATAACCCTTAAGGTGATACCATGTGGCATGTGTGGGGTTGGTGCCAAAAGGGCAGGTTTCCTTCTCAAAAATTAGCAAGCACACTGGAGGTACAGTTTTGTTCTTAATCTCCCTCTCCAGTTTTCTAAGAACCCCTCTTCTCTGTTACCGATTATTGAGTCAGTATACATTTGTACTCCCATTTCTTTTACTATCCTCCTTTTGATTGAAATCCTAGCTGCCTCCAAATATTTACTGTGAAAGACAGTTCAAGGATAGTGTTTTTTTTTTTTTTTTTTTTTAAGGCCCAAAGTTTCAAACTGTCTTCAAAATGGAACCCTCTTTGGATGTTATCAGAGTGGTGTGTAGTTAGTAGTTAGTGTGTATAGAGAGTTCCTTGAGCCTCAGTTTCTGCATTTGCAAACAGTTTCTGCAAAAGGAAGGGTATTGCTTAGAAGGATAGATATGAAGGTTTTCACATGACTTAAGTGTATCAGTGAAAAGGGTCCACGGTGGAGGAGGAGAACGATGTTTGTGCCTCCTGCTTTCATTTCTTTGACGTCAGAGGAAGGGAGAATGAACTGTGTACTTCTGCTGACTTCGTGGATCTTGGGATTGGCTGAATTGCTTGACCCAGTTTTTGGATGTCCCCCCTCTTCTCACCTTCCCTGGCTGTGGAAGAGATGTTCTAGGGGCAGAAGGATTGTTATGTCTTTGTTTTTCTTCTCTCTCTTCCTTCAAATGGACCGTGGAGTTCTTTCCTTGCTGTTTGCTGCATCCTGTGTTCCCCCTCTTATCTCTCATATATACCCAAGGCTCTGGAGTGGCTTTTAGAAGTCTGATTGTTGTGTACATGCACTGGGCCAGATGGCAGGGGAAGGCTGGCTTAGTCCTGCCCTGGAAGGAGGGTTGCCTCTCTGTTTGTGGGTCTTAAGGATGCTTGAGAAGACCCTGGAAAGATGACATTTTCTTTAATGAAGGACTACATTAGCCAAAGAAGTCAGCAGAATTTGTGTTGGGCCACAAATCCAAAGACCTGGATTTTCAGCCTACTCAAGGGACTGGTGCAGGACCAAGCCAGTTTGCTCCAAATCCCCCATTCTCATCCATGAAGTACAGGAGATGATGGCTGAGCTCCTAAAGTCACCCACTCCATGCCCTGTAGTCTCTGATTCTGGGAGATGTGAGCCCCAGTCTGTGGAGAAGGACAGATGGTCCTTTCTGGATCTTCCAGACTCTAGATCCATGTGCATTGTTCAAGCTTTATATTAGCACCCTCCCCAAGGGTGCTAATAAAAAGCAGTTCTTTCAGCCATTTCTGTGTCTGGTGGTCTTCTAGCCACATGTCCCACAAAGGCAGGGAAACTGGGAATGACAGTGTGGGCAAAAGGCAGATCGAAAGCAAAGCTTGAATGAAGATGGAGGGAGGGATCTTGTCCATTATTGCTGCTTCCTATCTACTCTGGAAAGGATTGGAGATGGGGCTGTGGTAAGATCCCAGCCTCCCTCATCAGTTTGTTGGTTGAGAGCACAGACTTAGGAGCTGAAAGGCCTATGTTTCTATCTTCACTGCATGACTGAGCTGTTTACTTGGCTTCTGTTTCATCATCTGTAAGATAAGGATAATACTGTCTACTTCAAAAGAATAAAAGTATCTCATAGGGTTCTCATGAGAATTAAGTGAATACATGTGAAGCTATGTGAAGCTATGCTACGAAGTACCATAGTAAGCACTATATTCAGGTCAGCTAGTGATAATTCTGTTTCTGTAGGTAATTGTGAAGATAATTGATTATATGTTTTCAAAAAAGTTGCAACCACTTCCGGAAGTGTCAATATCATACTGTACTTCTTAGAAAGAAAAAAGCCCTGAGCTATTGCTTCAGCTCTTCTCAGATCTCCGTATGATTTTAGTTAATGGTTCCCTCATTGGAAACAGCTGATACTCATGAGAACAATGATTTCCGCATGATCCTCATGCCCTCACTTGTGGTAGGGACTGGGTGAAATACACTTGGTTTCTGCTACTCAGACCTTGGGGTCAGACTTGCCTGGCAAAGGAGGAAAAGACCAAAAAAATATCTATTCAGCCCCTGCTCTGTGCCAGGCCCTGGTGTCTGGCTTGAAGTCCTCATTTCCCATGACTGCTCTGTGTTTGGTGTATACATCCTGGCTCCTCTGTGCTCCGTTTTAAGATGAGGAGGGTGAGGTTCAGGAAGTTTAAGTATCCTGCCAGGCTGATACAGCAGTGGGTGGAGGGTTGGCAGAGGGACCTAGGCCTCTGCAACCTCAAATAACTGCCTTTTCTTCTGACCTTCCTGTTTTCCATTTGCTTCCTTCCTTCCTGTTGCTGTTTCCTGTGCCCCACAGTCCTCACTTGCCATTTCTTGGAAAAGATGGTTTCCTCCACAGCCAGAAATATACCCTAGAGAAATAATCCAAAGCTATGTCCTGGCAACCCACTCCAGTATTCTTGCCTGGAGAATCCCAGGGACGGGAGCCTGGTGGGCTGCGGTCTACGGGGTCGCACAGAGTCGGACACGACTAAAGTGACTTAGCAGTAGCAATGATGTCTGCTGAAGTCTGCTTTGCCAGAGCAAGATGAAAGAAATAACCTAGCTGCCCAGTAGGAAGGGAATGGCTATGTACATTAAGGTCAGCCCATGTGATAGGAGCAGTAAACAGCCATTTCAGATGGTTACAAAAGTATATAATTCTGCTTCTTACTGTTAAGTGGACAAAACCAGCTGCAAAATTATGCCTGTAGAATCTAAATGATTCGTAGAATGTGTGGAATGAAATTTTCCAGAACAGTAATGGTGGTTGCCTCTGGCTGATGCATGACTTTCCTCCTGCTTCTTTACACGTTCCTGTATTTCGTCAGTTTTCTACAGTGAGTGTGTAGACTTTATGACCAGAGGATAGAGAGAGACAGCAGAAGAGAAACTGCAGCTATCAGGTGAGGGTGGCCCAGCAGAGAGGCTCAGAAAGTGCCGGTAGGTGGCAGAACTGGCCTTTCAGGGCATCAGATCCATGCATTCTCTCCTCCGCCCCACAGGCCTAACGAAGAGCTGAAGATGAAGAGTGCGGACGATAATACCCCTGCTGTGGGTAAGCAATTGGCAGGCTGTGGGAGTTTTAGCTTATATTTACTATTTCTATCTTTCTCTTCTTTCTCCATAAATTAAGAGGCACCCTCTGCCTTAGATTGTCACAGAAAGCTTCAGAGGCAAATCTGACAACTGGCTAGAAGCATATATTTTCTTAATCAAACCAGGCCAGTTCATATACTTGCCTGGCCCCAACGCTGTCCTCCTCTTTCCAGCAGAGCGTCCTGATGTCCAGGAGACAGTGGGTCCCTTGGTGGCCCCCACACCTCTCCGTCCATGGCCCCAGATGACACTTCAGGTAAGCAGACCTGGCAGCCTCTGGATGAACGGCCCAATGAGAGGCTGGGTGGTGGGGGCTGACTTGCTCTGGGTCAACCCTAGGTAGAAGTTTGTTGCTGTTTAGTCGCTAAGTGGTGTCCGACTCTTTGAGACCCCATGGACTGCAGCACACCGGGCTTCCCTGTCCTTCACTATCTCTCGGATTTTGCTCAAACTAATGTCCACTGAGTTGGGGGAGACCCCCAAGTCAGAACTTGGTGGCAGAACAGTAGAATGCAGTTATTTGGGCTTATAGAAATGTCATTTGCTTAGCAAATATTTATTGAGTGCTTGCTCTGTGCCAAGCACTGTTATGGACACTGGTTACACAGTAATGACCAAAAACACTGTCTTCATGGGGCTTACTTACATTTTAGTGGAGTGAGACATAATAAAACAAAGTAGTAGTTAAAATGTATGGTATTTTACCAATTAAAAAACAAATTTTAAAAATATGGTATTTTAGATGATGAGTGCTAAGGAAAAAAATAAAGGGATAAAGAGAGAGAGTATGTTGGTGTGTGTGTGGGAGGGGGGTTTAGAGGAGGGGAGATGTTTGCAACTTCAGATTGGGTGGCCAGGGAAGGCCTTAGTGGTCAGTGAGATTTGAGTGAAGAGCTGAAGAAAGTGAAATAGTGAGGCATGTGGATAACTAAGGGAAGAACATCTCAGGCTAGTGCAAAGTCCCCAACCGGGGCTGTGGCTAATATGTGTGAGGAGCAGCAAGGAGGTCAGTGCAGAGGGGCAGAGTGAGTGCAGGGGAGCGGCAGGAGGTGAGGTGGGGGAGGTTGGGGAGGACAGATTGTGTGGGACCTCATGGGCTGTGGAGAGGACTCTGGCTTTTACTCTAAATGGCAGGGGAACAGAGTGGGGCTGTGATCTGACTTAGGGTTTAGCTGGTTCCCTCTGGCTGCTTTGAGGAAAATAGACCGTGGGGTTGAGGGCAGAAGCTGGGGGACCCTTAGGAAGAGGAGGTTACTGCAGTGGTCCAGGTGAATGATGCTGGTGCTGGCAGGGAGAGAGAGAGATTCTAGAGATGTAAGTGTGTGTGTGTGTGTGTTAACTTTTTAATACAAAGATTTTCAAGCGTATCAAAGTAAAGCAACCAGGAATTCCCTGGCAGTCCAGTGGTTAGGATTCCATGCTTCCACTGCACAGGGTGTGGGTTTGATCCCTGGTCGGTGAAATTAAGATTCTGCATGCCATGCTATGCTAAGTCACTTCAGTCATGTCCGACTCTGTGCGACCCCATAGACGGCAGCCCACCAGGCTCCCCCGTCCCTGGGATTCTCCAGGCAAGAACACCGGGGCGGGTTGCCATTTCCTTCTCCAATGCATGAAAGTGAAAAGTGAAATTGAAGTCGCTCAGTCGTGTCCGACTCTTAGCAACCCCATGGACTGCAGCCCAACAGGCTCCTCCGTCCATGGGATTCTCCAAGCAAGAGTACTGGAGTGGGATGCCATTGCCTTCTCCTCTGCATGCCATAGGAGCAGCCAAAATAATAATAATAATAATAATAATAAGGAAACTAGTATAAGGAACGGATAAGGTGATGGCACCCCACTCCAGTACTCTTGCCTGGAAAATCCCATGGATGGAGGAGCCTGGTAGGCTGCAGTCCGTGGGGTCGCTAAGAGTCGGACACGACTGAGCGACTTCCCTTTCACTTTTCACTTCATGCATTGGAGAAGGAAATGGCAACCCACTCCAGTGTTCTTGCCTGGAGAATCCCAGGGATGGGGGAGCCTGGTGGGCTGCCGTCTATGGGGTCACACAGAGTCGGACACGACTGAGGTGACTTAGCAGCAGCAGCAGCAGTATAAGGAACCCACATATACTTATCACCCAGCTTCAACAAATTTTAGCACATCCATTCCTACTTTTTCTATACTCCACCCACCCCTTCTTCTCGCCTTCCCTATGAAATTATTTTGGAGAAGATTTAGACATTATGTCATCCACAAATACTTCAGTTTGTATTTCAGAAAATTAAGCACTCAAAAAAAAAAAAAAAAAAAACCCCACAATACATCATTCCCCCTCAGAAGATTAACAGTAATTCCTTAGTATTACCAAATATTTGGTCAGTGTTCAAATTTCCTTATATTGTAAGTGTTTTAGGGTTCAAACAAGGTCAACACATTGCATTTGGTTGATGAGTCTTTTTAGAATTTTAAATCTATTTTACAGTTGTAAAATTGTTTGTTGACGAAGACTTGTTTGTCCTATAGAGTTTCCCACAGTCTGGATTTGGCTGATTGCATCCACGTGGAAACACATTTCTACTTAATTTTTATTAATTTATTCTATTTTATTTGATCTAATATTAGGTTTAATTAATTTATTAAACTATTAATTTTTATTAAATACATTTATTAAATCTGTTATTAAAGTAATTCAAATAGAATCAATTCTGTTTACTTCTATTTCCATTTTATTTATTAGCTGAAATTCTTCTCTAAAGAAAAGCTTTCTCTCATCAACTATTTGGCTACCTTGAGCATATATACACTGAGGATATATATAGTTTGTATAGAAAGCTGGATAAATATTTAAAATTTTCCCTTTCATTTACCAGTTTTCAGAAGAAATGAACACCAAAGGTGACCAGTTAGGGATTTAAGTTTTGGGGTGATATTATTAACTCATGAATTTTAAACATATTTGATGAGTTTCAACCCATTGAACCTATTTATTTATTTTGATAATAAATTTAACTGCTTAAGTTGAACTGTCTCTGGCCAGTGGGAATTTATTTTCATTGGCTCCAGACTTGTTTTGACACATCCCCAACATTCTTTGAGCACTTTCTTACATTCTGGTATGTCAATATGTCACAACCTCATCTTGTACTTTTCCTGCCCCATACTTGAAAAACAGTCATTTATTTCAGGATCCCTGATTCCTTTTAGTGGAGAATGGTATTTAGAAACCAAGATCTGGGAGCTAGGAATGCTTGTTGCTACTAGACTGGTCATTGTTTCTAGGCCTTGTCAAAAGACAGTGCTAGGAAATACAATTTTTTTTTAAAGAGAAAATATATGAATTCATATGGATGTCCTGGATATGTTTTGGAGGTCAACCAATAGTTTTTACTGATAGTTGTTCATCAAATATTGGTGCCCACTGAATTGCTCAGCTTTATGATCTGCAGGAAGTCCCCTTTTATTCCATCTATTTTAATATAGGCATACTCTTTGGAGTTAAGGAAATTATAGTTCTTTAAGGAGTTTTCATCTGGAAACACTTGTGGGGCTGGGTGCAGGCTGTCACCAGTTCTCATTGTCTCTGCTTGTTTCCCTGCCTCCCCTGCCTCTTCATTCCCTTCCCTTTCTCTCTGCTCCCACCTCCCACCATGGTTTCCAGGTTTCTGAAGTTACAGTGACTGGCAGACCCCCAGAGGAAGGTGATGTCACCAGAAGCAGCCCGCCTGTGACTTTCACAGAGGTTCCCCAGGCACCGGCCATCAGGATTCCCCTCTCTTCTTCTCTCTGCGCCCTGGGTCGCTCTCCCCGGGACCAGGCCTCTGGGCCTGATGCAAGTGAGGGGGCAGCTGGGCCTCTCCTGGAACCGAGCCAGCGACAGATGGAGGCCACGTGGGAAGTATCCAGCGAGAATGGAAGGGGCCGAAAGGAGCCCGTAGTGGGAGCTGTCATGGACAAGCCTCCCGGGGGGCTGGAGGTTGTGAGTGGGTTGGAGGAGCTGCTTGGAGAGGACACCATCGACCAGGAGCTGGAGCAGCTCTACCAGTCCCACCTGAGCCGCCTGCGGGCTGCCGTGGCTGCTGGTGGGGCGGGAGGTGGTGGGGAGGGGTCCATAGATGGAGGGGTGTCCCCCAGCCATCCCCTGGGCATACTCACAGACCGCGACCTGATCTTGAAGTGGCCTGGCCCTGAGCGGGCCCTGAACAGTGCCCTGGCTGAGGAGATCACGCTGCACTATGCCCGGCTGGGACGTGGTGTGGAGCTCATCAAGGACACCGAGGACCCTGATGAGGAGGGGGAGGGGGAAGAGGGGCTCTCCATCATACCCTCCAGCCCAGAAGGGGACACCCCTAAGGAATCACCTCCAGAAATCCTCTCGGGGGCCCCTTCTTTGGTATCCACTATGGGAGATGTGTGGCTCCCATGGGCGGAGGGTTCTGGATGTAACAGCCCTGTGGCTCTGGGTATAGAGGGTCAATTCAGTGGGGCTCCAGAGAAGGGGACGAGCAAGGACTCTGACTCTTTGCATGTGAGTAGGATGATATCTGGGGTGACTGGGTCCTCAGGTGCCACAGAAGCCCAGATGGAGTTTACCACTGAGTTGGCAGACAGGCTGATTTCTATATCTGGCCAGGAGCCAGCTGCTCTGGTCCTGCAGGGGCGGCAAGATCTCTCCCTCCTTGGTCCCTTAGGGACTGAAGTCTGTCCTTCCAGCCTGGCCAGGCCCCATGTAAGCCCCCAGGATGAAGGGGGTTCAGGCCCAAGCCTTGAACCCCCAAAGAGGTCTCCTACCCTAGCAGACCCTGCAGAAAGCATGTGTGTATTGCCTCCCCAGCTCTGGGGACCCCTGACCCAGACTCTGGGGGTCCTAGCTGTGCTGGTGGTGGTCCCTGTGGCTCTGAACAATGGTATGTCCCTCCTGGTGCTTGCACTGTGCCTCTCTCTGGTCTGGTTCTTGTAGGAGCTGCTTGTGAGATGAGCAATAACAGGTTTCCCCTCTCTGGGGAGGGGCAGCCCCTGCATCACCCCCCCCCCCAGAGGGTTCAGATGGGTTGTGTGGTCTGTTCAGTGAACAGTCCTTTGCTTCTGAGAATACTTGACTGGAGAGAGACCTCTTTGTCCCTCAGCTCTCCAGTGAGCACGGGGTTCCCTGTGGTGATACCAGTGGAGAGAAGTGGCATGCGGGGATGGTGTAAGAACTTGCAGAATGGAATTGGGCATGTCCTCCCCTCCCACCCCACCCTCAAGCCTGTATTTATTTTTGTATAATTCTCTGGTTGAGGGAGAGTGGTCATGAGCTGGTCTTGGGGCACAATTACCCAGAGATGTATTTATTAACAGCCAACCTGTGCAACCTGCTGGAGCTTTATTTTTAATTTAATTTATATAGAGTACCTATTATTATACGCCGCAATAGAACTCTATGAGAAACAATGTGTCTTGTTGTGCAGTGTTTTCCTCTTTGGGCCTAAATGTGCAGGGTGGCCATGTTCTGTGGAAGGACCATGGTGGAGAGTGGGTGGGGGTGGATGGGTGGGGTGGGATGTGGTCATACCTGCTGCTGCTGCTTCAGTATGTCCTTGAGGATCTTTGTCATCTCACCTATGGTACTAAAATGTAGTCTGGTGGTCTTGCGGGAGTGGGGGCAGATCCTTTGGTCTTTTCCACCTTCTGCCAGGGGTGGAGGAAGAATGGTGGCCACATGAGTGTTTGATGTCACACATATGACTCTATGACATGTGGCCAGCTGTGGATGAGGGGATATTGGTTGTGAATCAGCCACAAGGTTTTGAGGTTAGTGAAAAACAAAAACAGCCTTTGACACACAGGGAGAGCCCTCTGCCCTCAGGATTGGGATGGCTTCAGAAAGGACAGAGGACTTAATGTGTCATAGTTGAGTTGCTGTCCAAGACATTGCATTCTAACTCAAAACTGGAAACCCAGAATCTTTGAAAGGAAGGATAGATGTATATACTGCATGCAAATGAAAAACTCTATATAGCAAAATAAAACACCATAAATTTATTTACTTGCCTTCATAGCAAAACTTTATGTCATCTTTCTTTAGTCCTTCTCCTCCAGGGCTCCAATGCTTTTCTGAAACAGCCCCAATTGGATTTTTTTTGCCTAGCCACTTCAGCAAAAGTGCTGAAGACACTGATGATACTCACATTATGCTATTGACAGTCATCTCAGACCTAATCAGACTTAATTGATTGACAGTATTTGACACAGTGGGCCATCAACTCAACCTTGAAATCCTTTCTTCACTTGGTTTCCAGGATACCACACTCTTGTAAGTTTTCCTCTTTCCCCACTGGCCACTCTTCTAGAACAGTACCTGGCACATAGTAAGTGTTCAATAAATACATTTTGAAAGAAATAAGTGAACAAACAAATGTATGTGGGGAAATACAGAGACGTGGCTAGAGAACTTAGCTGATAATTCAGTGGTTACAGCTCATTTCAGCTCCACAAGTGTTGATGTGTGCTCTACTCTAGGACGTAGAGGAAAGGGCCCATGGTCTAGTGGGAGAGACAGACACAGAGGGGGTTAGTACCACAGTGTGGTTAGAGCATTAGCAGCAATGGATCCAGTGAGCTGTGGGGGCCCTAGGACAGGTGCTCAGTCCAGTGTAGGGACTCTTAAAGCCTTCTTGGAGGATGTGGTGCCTGAGCTGCATTTTGAAAAACAAGAAATGGGAAGTCCCTGGCAGTTCAGTGGTTTGGTGCTTTCACTGCCACAGCCGAGGTTCCATCCCTGGTCAGGGAACTAAGATCCCATAAGCCGCTTGGCACACAAAAAAAACAAACAAAACTAACAACAACCCTCCTTCTCCCCTACAAAACAAGAAGGAATCCACCAGGTGATGAAGGGAAGAGAGGGTAGTCCCGTCAGAGGGAATAGCATTGCTGAGGTCAGGAAGTAGAAAACAGCTTGTTGTTCAGTTCGTAAGTTGTGTCTGACTCTTTGTGACCCCATGGACAGCAGCACACCAGGATTACCTGTCCCTCACCATCTCTCAGAGTTTACCCAAGTTTCTCTGCCAAGAAAACAGCTGTGTGTGCTAAGTCACTTCAATCATGTCTGACTCTTTGTGACCCCATTGACTGTAGCCTGCCAGGCTCCTCTGACTATGAGATTTTCCAGGCAAGAAAACTGCAGTGGGCTGCCATTTCCTTCTCCAGGGGATCTTCCCAACCCAGGGATCAAACCTGTGTCTCTTGTGTTGGCAGGAGGATTCTTTCAACACACTCATATTTCACCTTTTAATGAGCACACTCATATTTCACCTTTTAATGAGGATACTCTGACTTTGTTAAGTATCAAAGTTTAGACATGTGCCCTTGGCCTTCCACTGATGTGATAATTTGCTCAGTGTCCAAAAAAGAAACTTTATGCCAATTGGGCTGAAAAACTAGGTAAAATGGACAAATCACTCGCAGACATATAATTTGCCAAAACTGACTCAGATGGCTTCAGTGGTGAAATGCTCTGAGGAATAATAATAATGTGTAATAATTACAATAATAATTCCAATTTTATAAAAGCAATTCTAGATTGTAGAAAAAGAGGGAGCATTTCTAATTCACTTTATGGGACTTATATAACCTTGATACTAAAACCTTCTGAGTAAAAAAAATATTAATGAGATATTAGAAAATAGATGTGGGACTTTACTGGTGGTTCAGTGGCTAAGACTCTGCACTCCCAACGCAGGGCCCCAGTAACTAGATCCCACATGCCGCAACTAAGACCTGAAGAAGACAAATAAAGAAATATTAAAAAAGAAAATAGATGTAAATGTTTTAAACTAAATGAAAACTTCCTGTCTTTGTTCAGGCTACTATAACAAAATATGTAGACTAGGTGGCTAATAGACAAAAACATTGATTTCTCATAGTTATGGAGGCTGGGAAATCCAAGATCAAGGTGCTGGCAGATTTGGTGTCTGGTGAGGGCCAACTTCCTGGTTCATGGGCGGCTCTCTTCTTGCTGTGTCCCCACACAGTGAAGGAACAAGGATGCTCTCTGGGCTATTTTATTAAAGCACTAATCCCATTCATCACGGGCTTCCCTGGTGGATCAGCTGGTAAAGAATCCGCCTGCAATGCGGAAGACCTGGATTCGATCCCTGGAGAAGGGAACAGCTACCCACTCCAGTATTCTGGCCTGGAGAATTCCATGGACTGTATAGTCCATGGGGTCGCAAAAAGTCATACACGACTGAGTGACTTTCACTCTCTCTTTTTCAATCCCATTCATGAGAGCTCCACTTTCATGACCTTGTCACCTTCCAAAGCCCTCCTCCTAATGCCCTCACACTGAGGATTAGGTTTCAACTTTTGAATTTTGAGGGGACACAAACACAGTCTATAGTTATACTGAGCGACTAACACACACACACACACAGGATGCCTGCTATCACCATTTCTGCTCAGTATCGTACTGGGGGGCCTAGCAAGCACAGTAAGGCAAGGAAAAGAAGTACAGAATTGCCATTATTTGTAGATGATGCGTGTGTGCATGCTCAGTTGCTTCAGTCGTGTCCCACTCTGAGACCCCATGGACTCTGTAGCCCACTAGGCTCCTCAGTCCATGGGATTCCCCAGGCAAGAATACTGGAGTGGGTTGCCATGCCCTCCTCCAGGGGATCTTCTTGACCCAGGGGTGGAACCTGGGTCTTCTGCATTATAGGCGGATTCTTTATCACTGAGCCACCAGGGAAGCCCCATTTGTAGATGATACCACTGTATATTTAGAAAACTCAAAATAGTCCATGGATAAATTATAAGAATTATTAAGTGTTTTATATTTCTGGGACTTCCTCAGTGGTCCAGTGGTTAAGACTGTGCTTCCACTTCAGGGGCCATGGATTTGATCCCTGGTGGGGGAACTAAGATTCTGCATGCTGTACGGTGAGGCCAAAAAAAAAAAAAAAAAAGAATTTTAAGCTTTCTGATTTAAAATCCATATTTAAAAATCTACTGCTTTTATATGCTAACAACAAAGAAAATTTTAATAAAGATACCATTTTTGAACTTCTTAGAAATTAATGAAAGAAGCTAACATTCTTGGGAAAAATATAAAACTTTATAGAAAGAAATTTTAAAATACTAAATAGATATACGTATTTATCAAATGGAAGACTCAATGTCATAAAGCTTTCAGTTCCCTCTAAACTGTTTTATAGGTTCAATACAAATAAAGTCGTGATTTCAATAGATATTGTGTCTGTGTATCACAACAAGATAATTCTTAAATTTATGTGGAAGTTCCAACAAGCCAGGGCACCTATACTTACTCTAAAGGTATAGCAATTAAGATGGTGTGATACTGCTGCAAGGGTAGACAAATAGACCAATGAAAGATAGTAGTCTCAGAAACAGACCCACTTGTATGTTGACAGAGAATATGTGGCCAAGGAGGTACTGTGAGATCGGACTTCCAATATGGTTAGATTTCTAATAAATGGAACAATCTGTTTTCCATATTGAAAAAAATGAAATCAGATCCCTACCTCAAAACACAAATAAAAATAGTACTAGATGGATTGAAAACCTAAATGTGAAAGACAAAAGAGCTTTAAGACTTTAATATAGTATAGAGATTTTTCTTAATACAGAAAAAACACTAACCATAAATGACAATTATAAAACATTCAATTACATTAAGAATGTCTATTAATCAAAACTGCCATAAAGAGAATGAAAACCACAAATTGGGGCACAAATTGGGAGAAGATAACTGAAACACATTTAACTGATTAAAGACTCAAACGTAGAATATATTAAAAACTACAAATAGAAAAACCAAAAGTGACATGAAGTGTGTAAATAGTTTATTCGTAGAATGGACTATTGTGCAATAAGAATGAAAGATCTATGAATACATGGAACAGCCTGGATGAACCACACAGATATGCTGTTGAGCAAAAGAGTGAAATCGCTCAGTCGTGTCCGACTCTTTGCGACCCTGTGGACTGTAACCTACCGGGCTCCTCCGTCCGTGGGATTCTCCAGGCAAGAATACTGGAGTGGGTTGCCATTTCCTTCTCCAGGGGATCTTCCTGACCCAGGGATTGAACCTGGGTCTCCCGCCTTGCAGGCAGACGCTTTAACCTCTGAGCCACCAGGGAAGCCCAAACATAAATGCTTACACACTGTATGACTCACTTACACAAAATTCAAAAACAGGTGAAGTGAATCCATTACTACTGGTAAAATTACAAAGAGAATCAAGGGAATAATAATCATCAAGTCATAATAGTGTTTACTTCTGGAGGAGGGAAGAATATGATTGGGAAGGGATCCAGGGGACTTCTGGAATGTGGATAATGGTCTACTGCTTGATCTGGGTGGTTGTTCATAGATATGAAATTCATTAATCTGCATTAAGATGTACATTTCTCAAGTGAAAAAAAACACCAAAGACAACTAAAAATGCAGTGAGAAGTAGGAGTAATATGATTCTCTGGGACTCCTCCACACAGGCTCTGAGCCACCCAAATTTCCTTGTCTAGACCACGAAGTGTAGACTACTTCCGTCAGAACCTCCTCTGGAGTCAGAGTCCTCTTAACCATCAGTCTTGGAAGTTACTGACGTTCCCTCAGCCCTGTCTGAAGTCATATTTTGCAGAAATTGTTTATTCTTTATCTCCTGACACCAGCGGTGGTGTGGGGATACCTCTCTGAGGGGATGGATCAGTTCAGTTCATTCGCCCAGTTGTGTCTGACTCTTTGTGACCTCAAGGATTGCAGCACACCGAGTTTCCCCGTACTTCACCATCTCCCAGAGTTTGCTCAAACTCATGTCCATTGAGTTGGTGACGCCATCCAACCATCTCATCCTCTGTCATCTCCTTCTCCTCCTGCCCTCAATCTTTCCCAGCATCAGGGTCTTTTTCAATGAGTTAGTTCTTCGCATCAGGTGGCTAAAAAAAGTATTGGAGCTTCAGCTTCAGCATCAGTCCTTCCAATGAATATTCAGGACTGATTTCCTTTAGGACTGACAGGTTTGAGGGGATGGATAGGATCTGCTAATTTTGTCCTCAGACTCTGGAGTCCATATTCCCTTGGACCTCATTCACATTCATACTAACTGAGGAAATGTGGTTTTAGAGTCTGGTAAATGTGCTATAAAGGCCAGAACCTCAAGTCCTGGTTGTGTGACCTCGGGCAAATCATCTTTCCTCTCCTGGCCTTTGTTTCTCATTCATAAGAGGGGGTTAGTGCCCACCGGGCTTTGGAGAAAATATGTGTAATGGCCTTATTTATGACCACATTTTTTTTTTCACAGCACCATACAGCTTGTGGGATCTTAGTTCCCCAATAAGGGATTGAACCTGGGCCCCTGACAGTGAAAGTACCAAGTCCTAACCACTGGACCTCCAGGGAATTTCCTATGACCACTTTTGATTAATCTAGTAATCCAGGCGGTGGAGTAGGGTGAGCAAGAGGCGGGGCTCTGGAATGACACAGTCCAGGACTAAATTTCCATGATGTCACATGATGGGCAAGTTACACAATCTCTCTGTGTCTCCCTTTGCTCCTCTGTCATCACGAGTGATGACTTTCCCTCCTCACAGGGTTGTGGTGAAGGTTAAATGAGATAACACTTTCACCTGGGGCAGTGCTCGACCTGAGCAAGTAAACATCAGTTGTTATCAGCCCCTTCTAGATCTCACAATCACAGGCTCATGACACTTTGTGTCTACCTTCAAGTATGTGTATTATTATAGTGGTGGATAATGGGCAGGGGGCCTCCTTTGTATCCCAGGCCCCTTCCCTGTCTGCCACCTTGAGAAGCACTGGGTCCCAATATACCCTCCTCAGTGGACCTGCACCCTCCTGTCTCCCCCTGTCTCAGAGACTGATGGAAGGGACAGAGCCACCATCTCATCCCAGGGCCAGGGGCCACAGGACTGGACATTTCTGATAGAGTGGAGGCCTGAGAAGGAGGAAGGAAGGGAGTGGAGAGGATATGTGTTTCCCCATCTGCTGCTGCTAAGTCGCTTCAGTCATGTCTGACTCTGTATGACCCCATAGACGGCAGCCCACCAGGCTTCCCCATCCCTGGGATTCTCCAGGCAAGAACACTGGAGTGGGTTGCCATTTCCTTCTCCAATGCAGGAAAGTGAAAAGTGAAAGTGAAGTCGCTCAGTCGTGTCCGACTCTTCGAGACCCCATGGACTGCAGCCCACCAGGCTCCTCCGTCCATGGGATTTTCTAGGCAAAAGTACTGGAGTGGGGTGCCATTGCCTTCCCCATTCCCCATCTAGTGGTTTCCTGTTATTGATGTAACAAATTTACAACAAACTCAGTGGCTTAAAACAACACAAATGTATTATCTTTCAGTTCTGGAGGTCAGAAGTCTCACAAGGTGTCCTCAGGGCTGCATTCCTTCTGGGCCTTCTGAGGGCTCTCGGTGAGAAACCATTCCCCTGCCTTTTCAAACTTCTAGAGGCAGCCTGCAGTCCTTGGCCCCTTTCTTCCATCTTCAAAGCCAGCAATAACCAGTCTAGTCTTTCTCACATCAAATCACTCTCTTTCTTGCCTTCTTCTTTCACTTATAAGGACCTTCATGATTACACTGGGCTCACCCAGATAATCCAGGATGATCTCCCCATTTCAAAATACTTAAATTTAATCACACCCACAAAGTCTCTGTTGCCATGTAAGGTGACATATTCCAGGTCCTGTGGTTTGGGACATGGACATCTTTTGAGGGGGCATTATTCTGCCTTATCAAATACCCTCTCCTTCACCAGATCTCTCTGGTGACCGCCAGTGTCCCCACACTGGAGCCACAGAGGTGGACCAATGGGTTTTACCATTGAAGGAGACAAGGTGCCCAGCCCGTGGGGGAGAAGAGCATGTCAACAATTATTTAAGACTGAGTGATTCTTGTAATAATAAAAATAACAATACCATCACCATTAACCACACAGCTACTCTGTACCAGATGTTAGTGGATCACATTACATGAATCATGCTTTTCTCACACCAACTGCATGATGTAAATTCAACTTTTATCACCACTATACAGATGGGCAAACTGAGGCTCTGAGTGCCTTCCATGTTCTCATCAGCCCTGAGTACAGTCCTTTGCCTTCCTGATCTTCCTCTCCCTCTTTCTCCTCATTACGAGGCCCAGTATCTTGATCTCACAGTGGCCTCTCTCTCTGTCCTGATTCTCTCGGCCCTCAGCCTGGCTGTTACTGGACCACCTCCTATAACCTCCCCACTTCCCATTCTGGATGTCTGTGATGCAGGGTGAGTCCAGGTCCAAACCCGAGGATGCTGCTAAGTTAAATCAGCCTTTTGTTTTCAATCACGGAAGCTTGCCTGAAGCCTTGGCCCCACAGGAGGTCTTGGCATCACCAGGCACAGCTCAGCCACCAACTGTCCACATTACAGAGATACCTGCCTTTGCCAGCAGGGGCGTCTCATCTCCAAGACTGGGAAAGTGTCTGAGAACACAGAGGAGGAACAGAGGCAGAAACATTCACACCTGAGAAGGTCACAGGCCTCTGGGTGTGTGAGCCCCAGGCCTGGGTGTCCCTTGGAGCCTCCTTCTCTGTGAGTGGACAGCTGGGGGCAGCCTAAGGTCAGCTCTGCCTCTTGCTCCTGGGGGACCCTGGAAGACTCTGGTTTAAGCTCAGGGTCTTTTGCAGATGGCCATCCCAATTTGGAGGGGACAGCATGGATTTGATTCCCGGTCAAGTAACTAGATCTCACATGCTGCAACGAAGATAGGAAATCAAGCATGCTGCGACTAAGATCCGGCACAGCCAAATAAATAAATATAAAAAAAATTAAAAATGAAAAAAATCATACAGTAAAATTGACCTTGGGAGTTCTGTGAGTTTTAACACGTGTGGATTCATGTAACTACCACCACATTCAGGATACATGACTGTCCTATCACCCTACAGAACTTCCTTGTGCTGTCCCTTCATAGCCACACCTTCCCACACAAATATGACTAACTGATATTTTACAAAGGTGTGTCTATGTGTCTATAACCCTTTGCCAATACTACACTGTCTTGATTATTGTAACTTTATAGTAATTCTTAAAAGCCATGTTGGGGCTTCCCAAGTGATGCTATGGTAAAGAATCTGCCTGCCAATGCGGGAGACAGTAAAAGACATGGGTTTGATCCCTGGGTTGGGAAGAGCCCCTGAAGGAGAGCATGGCAATCCACTCCAGTATTCTTGCCTGGGAAATCCCATGGACAGAGGAGCCTGGCAGGCTGCAGTCCATAGGGTCCCATAGAGTTGGACATAACTGAAGCAACTTTGCACGAAAAACCATGTTAGTCCTCCAATTTTGTTCCTCCTTTTCAAAATTATTTTGACAGTTGTAGTTCTTTGTTTTTTCACATCTATTTTATTCTCTATTTTTTTAAATTAAAAAAAGTCTTTTGGCCACGCCACACAGCTTATGCAATCTTAGTTCCCCAAACAGGGATTGAACCCTAGGCCCTTGGCAGTGAAAGCACAGAGTCCTAACCACTGGAAAGCCAAGGAATGTCCTCCACATACATTTTAGAACCAATTATTCTGTATTAAAAAAATTCCTGCTGAGATTTTGAATGGAATTGCATTAAATCTAAAGATCAACTTGGGGAAAACTGACATCCTAACTACATTGAATCTGTCAGTCCATAAACACTACATTTGTTTGTTTAGGCCTTCTATTTCTTTCATCAGCTTCTTGTAGTTTTCAACATCCACAGATCCTGTACATGTTTTGTTAGATTTTTTGAGGAGCTGTTGTAAAAGAGTATTGTGTGTGTCTTTAAATTTTGGTTTTGTCTCTTGATAGTATATAGAAATAAGCTTGATTTTTGTGTGTTGAACACTATTTTCTCATCCCCATTCTGCCATTGAACCCATGCACTGAGATTTTTATTTGGCTATCATATTTTTCACTTCTAAAATTTCCATTTATTTCTTCAACTATTCTCTCTCTGTGCCAAGATTTCCTGTTTCTCCATTTGTTTCAAAAACGTTCATGATTAATTTGTTGAAGCGTTAAAAAAATAGGTGCTTTAAGGACTTCCCTGGTGGACCAGTGGTTCATAATCCTATTTTCAAAGCAGCAGAGGCAGGTTTGGTTCCTGGTCCAGGAACTGAGATCCCATATGCCTCGGGGCCAACTAAGCCTACACACCACAACTAGAGAAAGCCTGTGTGCCACGACCAAGACCCAGCACAGCTAAAGCACAAAAACAAACAAACAAAAAAGATGATATCAGGGTTTCCCTGGTGGCTTAGTGGTAAAGAATCTGACTGCCAAGGCAGGGGACACAGGTTTGATCCCTGGTCCAGGAAGATCCCACATGCCAAGGGACAACTAAGCCTGTGTGCAAAAACTACTCAGTCAGCGCTCTAGGGCCAGTGAGCTGAGACTACTGAAGCAGGTGCCTAGAGCCAGTGCTCCACAAGAGAAACCACTTCAGTGAGAAACCTGTGCACCACAACTAGAGAGTAGCCCCCGATCTCTGCAACTGGAGAACACCCATGAGGAGCAATAAAGACCCAGCACAGCCATAAATAAATACATCTTTAAAATTAGACGATGTCAGATAATACTTGGCATCTTAGTCTTTTCTACATTGGTGTCAGTTGATTGTCTTTCCCATGTAAGCTCAGATTTTCCTGGTTTTTCACATTTTGAGCAATTTTTTTTTCACTTAAAAATTTAATACAATTTTAGAAGTTACTTTCCATTTACAGTTATTATAGAATATTGGTTATATAATACAGTAAGCCTATCTTGCACCCTATAGTTTGTACTTCCAATGCTTCTACCCCTATATTGCCCCTCCCACCACTGGTATGCAGTAGTTTGTTCTCTATATATGTGAGTCTGCTTTTTTGTTTTATTCACTAGTTTGCTGTACTTTTAGATTCTACATCTAAGTGATATCATACAGTATTTGTCTTTCTCTGACATTTCACTTAGCATAATACCATCCAAATCCCTCCAGGTTGCTGCATTCTTTTTATGGCTGAGTATTATTCCCTTGTATGTATCTATCATGCATCTTTATCCATTCATCTCTTTGCGTACACTTTGGCTGTTTCCATGTCTTCACAACTCTACATAATGCTGCTATGAACATTGGAGCACATGCATCTTTCCCAATTAGTGTTTTTGTTTCTTTTGGATATATATACCTATGAGTGGGATTCCTGGGTCACATGGTAGTTCTGTTTTTATTTTCTTGAGTATTTCTGATCAATTTTGAATCATACGTTGGACATTTTGAATATTAGGTTCTGAGACTTGAGCTTGATGCTGCTGCTGCTGCTGCTAAGTCGCTTCAGTCGTGTCCGACTCTGTGCGACCCCATAGACAGCAGCCCACCAGGATCCGCCGTCCCTGGGATTCTCCAGGCAAGAACACTGGAGTGGGTTGCCATTTCCTTCTCCAATGCAGGAAAGTGAAAAGTGAAAGTGAAGTCGCTCAGTCGTGACCGACTCCTCGAGACCCCATGGACTGCAGCCCACCAGGCTCCTCCAGCCATGGGATTTTCCAGGCAAGAGTACTGGAGTGGGGTGCCATTGCTTAGCCATGCCTGATTCTCTGCAACCCCATGGACTGTAGCCTGCCTGGCTCCTCTGTCTATGGGGATTCTCCAGGCAAGAACACTGGAGTGGGTTGCCATGCCCTCCTCCTGGGAATCTTCCCAACCCAGAGATCGAACCCAGATAGCCTGCATTGCAGGTGGATTCTTCACTGTCTGAGCCACCAGGGAAGCCCAAGAATACTAGAGTGGGTAGCCTAACCCTTCTCCAGGGAATCTGCCTGACCCAGGAATACAGCTGGGGTCTTCTGCATTGCAGGTGGATTCTTTGCCAGCTGAGCTACCAAGGAACGTGTAAATTCTATGGAGTATATTGTACTTTGGTTTTAGCAGGCATTATATCTCACTTCACAGGCAGCCACCACAGCCCTCGTCCTAGTGGCAGGGCTGGGATAATGGAAAACAGTACACCAGAGTGGAAAGGGACAGTAGAAAGTGGGGCGAGTCTTGGAGGCGTTACTTGAGGCACCTGTGCCCTGGAAGAACTGGAGCTGCTGACAGAGCACAGATATGGAAGTCATCTGGGGTTGGGGGCGGGGTGGTAATCTGTTGGGGGAGTTGGGCGGGGAAACCAGCCCACTTGGCGCACGAGAGACGGGTTGCGCGGTTTCCCATCAGCCCTTGCGGTGCAGCGTGTGTAACGTGATTTGCGTGTCGAGCTCTGCAGCTCGCATCATAGCTTTTGCTTCTTTCTATTTGGCTGAGACTAACCAGGTAGGTCCACCGATATTTCCTGTCTGGAGTTTAAGTGTGCATGTGTTTCAGGGGAAGCCAGAGGGCTTTGGGCTGGTCAGGCAGTGCCATCTTTAACTTTTGAAGGGGAAAGCCCTCGAGGTCAGCCTCCATAGCTCTTGTTCTGGTGGTGGGAGAGTTAGGGCAGCGGGCAGTGGAGGTCAGGGAGTCAGATGAAGGTGGGGTGAGTCTTGGGGTGCTATTGGAGGTATCTGGGTCCTGGAGGCCTTAGAACTGATGACAGAGCACAGAAACGGGAGTTATCCATTGAGGGGAGGTGGCGGGGGGCGGAAGCGAGTCATCCATGCGGAGAGGGGGGAGGGGCGAGGAAACCAGCCCACATGGTGCACGGGAGACTTAGTGCACATGCCCAGGGTTGAGCGCTTTCCCGTCAGCCCTTGTGAAGCGTGTGTAACGTGGTCTGTGCTGAGCTCTGCAGCTCGCATCTTAGCTTTCACTTCTTTCTATTTGGCTAAGTCTAACCAGGTAGGTCCACCGATATTTCCTGTCTGGAGTTTAAGTATGCATGTGTTTCAGGGGGAGCCAGTGGGCTTTGGGTGCATCAGATGGTGCCATCTTTAAATTTTAAAGAGGAAAGCCCTCGAGGTCAGCTGTCATATCTCTTGTTCTGGTGGCGGGAGAGTTAGGGCAGTGGGCGGTGGAGGTCAGGGAGTCAGATGAAGGTGGGGTGAGTCTTGGGGTGCTACTGGAGGTGTCTGGGTCCTGGAAGCCTTAGAACTGACGACAGAGCACAGAAACGGGAGTTACTCGTTGAGGGGAGGTGGCGGGCGGCGGGGTGGGGGGGTCATCCATGCAGACAGGGGGAGGGGGCGGGGAAACCAGCCCAAGCGGCACACGAGAAACATAGTGCGCATGCCCAGGGTTGCGTGCCTTCCCATCGGCCATTGGCGTGCCGCGTGCATAACGTGGTCGGGTGCCGAGCTGTTCGAGTCGCGTCTTAACGTCTGGGTTCTTTCTACCTGGCTGAGACTCACCAGGTAGAGCCACCGATATTTCCTGTCTGGAGTTTAAGTGTGCATGTGTTTCAGGGGAAGCCAGTGGGCTTTGGGTGGGTCAGGCGGTGCCTTTAACATTTGAAGAGGAAGGTCCTCGAGGTCAGCCGCCATATCTCTTGTTCTGGTGGCGGGAGAGTTAGGGCAGCGGGCGGTGGAGGTCAGGGAGTCAGATGAAGGTGGGGGTGAGTCTTGGAGTGCTACTGGAGGTATCTGGGTCCTGGAGACGTTAGAACTGACGACAGAGCACAGAAACGGGAGTTATCCTTTGAGGGGAGGTGGCGCGGAGTGGGGGCGGGGTCACCCAAGCGGAGACGGGGAGGAGCGGGAAACCAGCCCAAGTGGCGCACGGGAAACATAGCACGCATGCCCAGGGTTGCGTGCCTTCCCGTCAGCCATTGGCGATCCGCGTGCGTAACGTGCTCTGGGTGCCGAGCTGTTCGGGTCGCGTCTTAACATTTGGGTTCTTTCTACCTGGCTGAGACTCACCAGGTAGAGCCACCGATACTTCGTGTCTGGAGTTTAAGTGTGCATGTGTTTCAGAGGGAGCCAGTGGGCTTTGGGCGTGTCAGGCTGTGCCATCTTTAACTTTTAAAGAGGAAGGTCCTCGAGGTCAGCCGCCATCTCTCTTGTTCTGGTGGCAGGGGGGTTAGGGCAGTGGGCGGTGGAGGTCAGGGAGTCAGATGAAGGTGGGGTGAGTCTTGGGGTGCTACTGGAGGTATCTGGGTCCTGGAGGCGTTAGAACTGAGGACAGAGCACAGAAACGGGAGTTATCCGTTGAGGGGAGGTGGCGCGGGGTGGGGGTCACCCATGCGGAGACGGGGAGGAGCCGGGAAACCAGCCCAAGTGGCGCACGAGAAACATAGCGCGTATGCCCAGGGTTGCGTGCCTTCCCGTCGGCCATTGGGGTGCCGCGTGGGTAACGTGGTCGGGTGCCGAGCTGTTCGGGTCGCGTCTTAACATCTGGGTTCTTTCTACCTGGCTGAGACTTAACAGGTAGAGCCACCGATATTTCCTGTCTGGGGTTTAAGTGTGCATGTGTTTCAGGGGGAGCCAGTGGGCTTTGGGTGGGTCAGGCCGTGCCATCTTTAAGTTTTAAAGAGGAAGGTCCTGGAGGTCAGCCGCCATCTCTCTTGTTCTGGTGGCGGGAGAGTTAGGGCAGCGGGCGTTGGAGGTCAGGGAGTCAGATGAAGGTGGGGTGAGTCTTGGGGTGCTACTGGAGGTATCTGGGTCCTGGAGGCGTTAGAACTGAGGACAGAGCACAGAAACGGGAGTTATCCGTTGAGGGGAGGTTGCGGGGGGGGGGGTGTCATCCATGCAGAGAGGGGGAGGGGCGGGGCGTTAGAACTGACGACAGAGCACAGAGACGGGAGTTATCTGTTGAGGGGAGGTGGCGTGGGGTGGAGGTCATCCATGCAGAGAGGGGGAGAGTCGGGGAAACCAGCCCAAGCGGCGCATGGGATACATAGTGCGCATGCCCAGGGTTGCGTGCCTTCCCGTCGGCCATTGGCGTGCCGCGTGCGTAACGTGCTCTGGGTGCCGAGCTGTTCGGGTCGCGTCTTAACATCTGGGTTCTTTCTACCTGGCTGAGACTCACCAGGTAGAGCCACCGATATTTCGTGTCTGGAGTTTAAGTGTGCATGTGTTTCAGAGGGAGCCAGTGGGCTTTGGGCGGGTCGGGCAGTGCCATCTTTAAGTTTTAAAGAGGAAGGTCCTCGAGGTCATCCGCCATCTCTCTTGTTCTGGTGGCGGGAGAGTTAGGGCAGCAGGCGGTGGAGGTCAGGGAGTCAGATGAAGGTGGGGGTGAGTCTTGGGGCGCTACTGGAGGTATCTGGGTCCTGGAGACGTTAGAACTGACGACAGAGCACAGAAACGGGAGTTATCCTTTGAGGGGAGGTGGCGCGGAGTGGGGGCGGGGTCACTCAAGCGGAGACGGTGAGAAGCGGGGAAACCAGCCCAAGTGGCGCACGAGAAACATAGCACGCATGCCCAGGGTTGCGTGCCTTCCCGTCAGCCATTGGCGATCCGCATGCGTAACGTGCTCTGGGTGCCGAGCTGTTCTGGTCGCGTCTTAACGTCTGGGTTCTTTCTACCTGGCTGAGACTCACCAGGTAGAGCCACCGATATTTCGTGTCTGGAGTTTAAGTGTGCATGTGTTTCAGAGGGAGCCAGTGGGCTTTGGGCGGGTCAGGCGGTGCCATCTTTAAGTTTTAAAGAAGAAGGTCCTCGAGGTCAGCCGCCATATCTCTTGTTCTGGTGGCGGGGGGGGGGGGGGGTTAGGGCAGCGGGCGGTGGAGGTCAGGGAGTCAGATGAAGGTGGGGTGAGTCTTGGGGTGCTACTGGAGGTATCTGGGTCCTGGAGGCGTTAGAACTGACGACGGAGCACAGAAACGGGAGTTATCCGTTGAGGGGAGGTGGCGTGGGGTGGGGGTCATCCATGCAGAGAGGGGGAGGGGCGGGGAAAGCAGTCCAAGTGATGCACGTGAAACATAGTGCGCATGCCCAGGGTTGCGTGCCTTCCCGTCGGCCATTGGCGTGCCGCGTGCGTAACGTGGTCTGGGTGCCGAGCTGTTCGGGTCGCGTCTTAACATCTGGGTTCTTTCTACCTGGCTGAGACTCACCAGGTAGAGCCACCGATATTTCGTGTCTGGAGTTTAAGTGTGCATGTGTTTCAGAGGGAGCCAGTGGGCTTTGGGCGGGTCAGGTGGTGCCATCTTTAACTTTTAAAGAGGAAGGTCCTCGAGGTCAGCCACCATATCTCTTGTTCTGGTGGCGGGGGGGGGGGGTTAGGGCAGTGGGCGGTGGAGTTCAGGGAGTCAGATGAAGGTGGGGTGAGTCTTGGGGTGCTACTGGAGGTATCTGGGTCCTGGAGGTGTTAGAACTGACGACAGAGCGCAGAAACGGTAGTTATCCATTGCGGGGGGGGGGGTGGGGTCATCCTCGCGGAGAGGGGGAAGGGGCGGAGAAACCAGCCCAAGCCGCGCAGGAGAAACATAGTGCGCATGCCCAGGGTTGGGTGCCTTCCCGTCGGCCATTGGCGTGCCGCGTGCGTAACGTGGTCTGGGTGCCGAGCTGTTCGGGTCGCGTCTTAACATCTGGGTTCTTTCTACCTGGCTGAGACTCACCAGGTAGAGCCACCGATATTTTGTGTCTGGAGTTTAAGTGTGCATGTGTTTCAGAGGGAGCCAGTGGGCTTTGGGCGGGTCGGGCAGTGCCATCTTTAAGTTTTAAAGAGGAAGGTCCTCGAGGTCAGCCGCCATATCTCTTGTTCTGGTTGCGGGGGGGGGGGGGTTAGGGCAGCGGGCGGTGGAGGTCAGGGAGTCAGATGAAGGTGGGGTGAGTCTTGGGGTGCTACTGGAGGTATCTGGGTCCTGGAGGCGTTAGAACTGACGACGGAGCACAGAAACGGGAGTTACCCGTTGAGGGGAGGTGGCGTGGGGTGGGGGTCATCCATGCAGAGAGGGGGAGGGGCGGGGAAAGCAGTCCAAGTGATGCACGTGAAACATAGTGCGCATGCCCAGGGTTGCGTGCCTTCCCGTCGGCCATTGGCGTGCCGCGTGCGTAACGTGCTCTGGGTGCCGAGCTGTTCGGGTCGCGTCTTAACATCTGGGTTCTTTCTACCTGGCTGAGACTCACCAGGTAGAGCCACCGATATTTCGTGTCTGGAGTTTAAGTGTGCATGTGTTTCAGAGGGAGCCAGTGGGCTTTGGGCGGGTCGGGCAGTGCCATCTTTAAGTTTTAAAGAGGAAGGTCCTCGAGGTCATCCGCCATCTCTCTTGTTCTGGTGGCGGGAGAGTTAGGGCAGCAGGCGGTGGAGGTCAGGGAGTCAGATGAAGGTGGGGGTGAGTCTTGGGGCGCTACTGGAGGTATCTGGGTCCTGGAGACGTTAGAACTGACGACAGAGCACAGAAACGGGAGTTATCCTTTGAGGGGAGGTGGCGCGGAGTGGGGGCGGGGTCACTCAAGCGGAGACGGTGAGAAGCGGGGAAACCAGCCCAAGTGGCGCACGAGAAACATAGCACGCATGCCCAGGGTTGCGTGCCTTCCCGTCAGCCATTGGCGATCCGCATGCGTAACGTGCTCTGGGTGCCGAGCTGTTCTGGTCGCGTCTTAACGTCTGGGTTCTTTCTACCTGGCTGAGACTCACCAGGTAGAGCCACCGATATTTCGTGTCTGGAGTTTAAGTGTGCATGTGTTTCAGAGGGAGCCAGTGGGCTTTGGGCGGGTCAGGCGGTGCCATCTTTAACTTTTAAAGAAGAAGGTCCTCGAGGTCAGCCGCCATATCTCTTGTTCTGGTGGCGGGGGGGGGGGGGGGTTAGGGCAGCGGGCGGTGGAGGTCAGGGAGTCAGATGAAGGTGGGGTGAGTCTTGGGGTGCTACTGGAGGTATCTGGGTCCTGGAGGCGTTAGAACTGACGACGGAGCACAGAAACGGGAGTTATCCGTTGAGGGGAGGTGGCGTGGGGTGGGGGTCATCCATGCAGAGAGGGGGAGGGGCGGGGAAAGCAGTCCAAGTGATGCACGTGAAACATAGTGCGCATGCCCAGGGTTGCGTGCCTTCCCGTCGGCCATTGGCGTGCCGCGTGCGTAACGTGGTCTGGGTGCCGAGCTGTTCGGGTCGCGTCTTAACATCTGGGTTCTTTCTACCTGGCTGAGACTCACCAGGTAGAGCCACCGATATTTCGTGTCTGGAGTTTAAGTGTGCATGTGTTTCAGAGGGAGCCAGTGGGCTTTGGGCGGGTCAGGTGGTGCCATCTTTAACTTTTAAAGAGGAAGGTCCTCGAGGTCAGCCACCATATCTCTTGTTCTGGTGGCGGGGGGGGGGTGTTAGGGCAGTGGGCGGTGGAGTTCAGGGAGTCAGATGAAGGTGGGGTGAGTCTTGGGGTGCTACTGGAGGTATCTGGGTCCTGGAGGTGTTAGAACTGACGACAGAGCGCAGAAACGGTAGTTATCCATTGCGGGGGGCGGGGGTGGGGTCATCCTCGCGGAGAGGGGGAAGGGGCGGAGAAACCAGCCCAAGCCGCGCAGGAGAAACATAGTGCGCATGCCCAGGGTTGGGTGCCTTCCCGTCGGCCATTGGCGTGCCGCGTGCGTAACGTGGTCTGGGTGCCGAGCTGTTCGGGTCGCGTCTTAACATCTGGGTTCTTTCTACCTGGCTGAGACTCACCAGGTAGAGCCACCGATATTTTGTGTCTGGAGTTTAAGTGTGCATGTGTTTCAGAGGGAGCCAGTGGGCTTTGGGCGGGTCGGGCAGTGCCATCTTTAAGTTTTAAAGAGGAAGGTCCTCGAGGTCAGCCGCCATATCTCTTGTTCTGGTTGCGGGGGGGGGGGGGGGTTAGGGCAGCGGGCGGTGGAGGTCAGGGAGTCAGATGAAGGTGGGGTGAGTCTTGGGGTGCTACTGGAGGTATCTGGGTCCTGGAGGCGTTAGAACTGACGACGGAGCACAGAAACGGGAGTTACCCGTTGAGGGGAGGTGGCGTGGGGTGGGGGTCATCCATGCAGAGAGGGGGAGGGGCGGGGAAAGCAGTCCAAGTGATGCACGTGAAACATAGTGCGCATGCCCAGGGTTGCGTGCCTTCCCGTCGGCCATTGGCGTGCCGCGTGCGTAACGTGGTCTGGGTGCCGAGCTGTTCGGGTCGCGTCTTAACATCTGGGTTCTTTCTACCTGGCTGAGACTCACCAGGTAGAGCCACCGATATTTCGTGTCTGGAGTTTAAGTGTGCATGTGTTTCAGAGGGAGCCAGTGGGCTTTGGGCGGGTCAGGTGGTGCCATCTTTAACTTTTAAAGAGGAAGGTCCTCGAGGTCAGCCACCATATCTCTTGTTCTGGTGGCGGGGGGGGGGGTGTTAGGGCAGTGGGCGGTGGAGTTCAGGGAGTCAGATGAAGGTGGGGTGAGTCTTGGGGTGCTACTGGAGGTATCTGGGTCCTGGAGGTGTTAGAACTGACGACAGAGCGCAGAAACGGTAGTTATCCATTGCGGGGGGCGGGGGTGGGGTCATCCTCGCGGAGAGGGGGAAGGGGCGGAGAAACCAGCCCAAGCCGCGCAGGAGAAACATAGTGCGCATGCCCAGGGTTGGGTGCCTTCCCGTCGGCCATTGGCGTGCCGCGTGCGTAACGTGGTCTGGGTGCCGAGCTGTTCGGGTCGCGTCTTAACATCTGGGTTCTTTCTACCTGGCTGAGACTCACCAGGTAGAGCCACCGATATTTTGTGTCTGGAGTTTAAGTGTGCATGTGTTTCAGAGGGAGCCAGTGGGCTTTGGGCGGGTCGGGCAGTGCCATCTTTAAGTTTTAAAGAGGAAGGTCCTCGAGGTCATCCGCCATCTCTCTTGTTCTGGTGGCGGGAGAGTTAGGGCAGCAGGCGGTGGAGGTCAGGGAGTCAGATGAAGGTGGGGGTGAGTCTTGGGGCGCTACTGGAGGTATCTGGGTCCTGGAGACGTTAGAACTGACGACAGAGCACAGAAACGGGAGTTATCCTTTGAGGGGAGGTGGCGCGGAGTGGGGGCGGGGTCACTCAAGCGGAGACGGTGAGAAGCGGGGAAACCAGCCCAAGTGGCGCACGAGAAACATAGCACGCATGCCCAGGGTTGCGTGCCTTCCCGTCAGCCATTGGCGATCCGCATGCGTAACGTGCTCTGGGTGCCGAGCTGTTCTGGTCGCGTCTTAACGTCTGGGTTCTTTCTACCTGGCTGAGACTCACCAGGTAGAGCCACCGATATTTCGTGTCTGGAGTTTAAGTGTGCATGTGTTTCAGAGGGAGCCAGTGGGCTTTGGGCGGGTCAGGCGGTGCCATCTTTAACTTTTAAAGAAGAAGGTCCTCGAGGTCAGCCGCCATATCTCTTGTTCTGGTGGCGGGGGGGGGGGGTTAGGGCAGCGGGCGGTGGAGGTCAGGGAGTCAGATGAAGGTGGGGTGAGTCTTGGGGTGCTACTGGAGGTATCTGGGTCCTGGAGGCGTTAGAACTGACGACGGAGCACAGAAACGGGAGTTATCCGTTGAGGGGAGGTGGCGTGGGGTGGGGGTCATCCATGCAGAGAGGGGGAGGGGCGGGGAAAGCAGTCCAAGTGATGCACGTGAAACATAGTGCGCATGCCCAGGGTTGCGTGCCTTCCCGTCGGCCATTGGCGTGCCGCGTGCGTAACGTGGTCTGGGTGCCGAGCTGTTCGGGTCGCGTCTTAACATCTGGGTTCTTTCTACCTGGCTGAGACTCACCAGGTAGAGCCACCGATATTTCGTGTCTGGAGTTTAAGTGTGCATGTGTTTCAGAGGGAGCCAGTGGGCTTTGGGCGGGTCAGGTGGTGCCATCTTTAACTTTTAAAGAGGAAGGTCCTCGAGGTCAGCCACCATATCTCTTGTTCTGGTGGCGGGGGGGGGGTGTTAGGGCAGTGGGCGGTGGAGTTCAGGGAGTCAGATGAAGGTGGGGTGAGTCTTGGGGTGCTACTGGAGGTATCTGGGTCCTGGAGGTGTTAGAACTGACGACAGAGCGCAGAAACGGTAGTTATCCATTGCGGGGGGCGGGGGTGGGGTCATCCTCGCGGAGAGGGGGAAGGGGCGGAGAAACCAGCCCAAGCCGCGCAGGAGAAACATAGTGCGCATGCCCAGGGTTGGGTGCCTTCCCGTCGGCCATTGGCGTGCCGCGTGCGTAACGTGGTCTGGGTGCCGAGCTGTTCGGGTCGCGTCTTAACATCTGGGTTCTTTCTACCTGGCTGAGACTCACCAGGTAGAGCCACCGATATTTTGTGTCTGGAGTTTAAGTGTGCATGTGTTTCAGAGGGAGCCAGTGGGCTTTGGGCGGGTCGGGCAGTGCCATCTTTAAGTTTTAAAGAGGAAGGTCCTCGAGGTCAGCCGCCATATCTCTTGTTCTGGTTGCGGGGGGGGGGGGGTTAGGGCCGCGGGCGGTGGAGGTCAGGGAGTCAGATGAAGGTGGGGTGAGTCTTGGGGTGCTACTGGAGGTATCTGGGTCCTGGAGGCGTTAGAACTGACGACGGAGCACAGAAACGGGAGTTACCCGTTGAGGGGAGGTGGCGTGGGGTGGGGGTCATCCATGCAGAGAGGGGGAGGGGCGGGGAAAGCAGTCCAAGTGATGCACGTGAAACATAGTGCGCATGCCCAGGGTTGCGTGCCTTCCCGTCGGCCATCGGCGTGCCGCGTGCGTAACGTGGTCTGGGTGCCGAGCTGTTCGGGTCGCGTCTTAACATCTGGGTTCTTTCTACCTGGCTGAGACTCACCAGGTAGAGCCACCGATATTTCGTGTCTGGAGTTTAAGTGTGCATGTGTTTCAGAGGGAGCCAGTGGGGTTTGGGCGGGTCAGGCGGTGCCATCTTTAACTTTTAAAGAGGAAGGTCCTCGAGGTCAGCCGCCATATCTCTTGTTCTGGTGGCGGGGGGGGGGGGGGGTTAGGGCAGTGGGCGGTGGAGTTCAGGGAGTCAGATGAAGGTGGGGTGAGTCTTGGGGTGCTACTGGAAGTATATGGGTCCTGGAGGTGTTAGAACTGACGACAGAGCGCAGAAACGGTAGTTATCCATTGCGGGGGGCGGGGTTGGGGTCATACTCGCGGAGAGGGGGAAGGGGCGGAGAAACCAGCCCAAGCGGCGCACGAGAAATATAGTGCGCATGCCCAGGGTTGCGTGCCTTCCCTTCGGCCATTGGCGTGCCGCGTGCGTAACGTGGTCTGGGTGCCGAGCTGTTCGGGTCGCGTCTTAACATCTGGGTTCTTTCTACCTGGCTGAGACTCACCAGGTAGAGCCACCGATATTTCGTGTCTGGAGTTTAAGTGTGCATGTGTTTCAGAGGGAGCCAGTGGGCTTTGGGCGGGTCGGGCAGTGCCATCTTTAACTTTTAAAGAGGAAGGTCCTCGAGGTCAGCCGCCATATCTCTTGTTCTGGTTGCGGGGGGGGGGGTTAGGGCAGCGGGCGGTGGAGGTCAGGGAGTCAGATGAAGGTGGGGTGAGTCTTGGGGTGCTACTGGAGGTATCTGGGTCCTGGAGGCGTTAGAACTGACGACGGAGCACAGAAACGGGAGTTATCCGTTGAGGGGAGGTGGCGTGGGGTGGGGGTCATCCATGCAGAGAGGGGGAGGGGCGGGGAAAGCAGTCCAAGTGATGCACGTGAAACATAGTGCGCATGCCCAGGGTTGCGTGCCTTCCCGTCGGCCATTGGCGTGCCGCGTGCGTAACGTGGTCTGGGTGCCGAGCTGTTCGGGTCGCGTCTTAACATCTGGGTTCTTTCTACCTGGCTGAGACTCACCAGGTAGAGCCACCGATATTTCGTGTCTGGAGTTTAAGTGTGCATGTGTTTCAGAGGGAGCCAGTGGGCTTTGGGCGGGTCAGGTGGTGCCATCTTTAACTTTTAAAGAGGAAGGTCCTCGAGGTCAGCCACCATATCTCTTGTTCTGGTGGCGGGGGGGGGGTGTTAGGGCAGTGGGCGGTGGAGTTCAGGGAGTCAGATGAAGGTGGGGTGAGTCTTGGGGTGCTACTGGAGGTATCTGGGTCCTGGAGGTGTTAGAACTGACGACGGAGCGCAGAAACGGTAGTTATCCATTGCGGGGGGCGGGGGTGGGGTCATCCTCGCGGAGAGGGGGAAGGGGCGGAGAAACCAGCCCAAGCCGCGCAGGAGAAACATAGTGCGCATGCCCAGGGTTGGGTGCCTTCCCGTCGGCCATTGGCGTGCCGCGTGCGTAACGTGGTCTGGGTGCCGAGCTGTTCGGGTCGCGTCTTAACATCTGGGTTCTTTCTACCTGGCTGAGACTCACCAGGTAGAGCCCCCGATATTTCGTGTCTGGAGTTTAAGTGTGCATGTGTTTCAGAGGGAGCCAGTGGGCTTTGGGCGGGTCGGGCAGTGCCATCTTTAACTTTTAAAGAGGAAGGTCCTCGAGGTCAGCCGCCATATCTCTTGTTCTGGTGGCGGGAGAGTTAGGGCAGCAGGCGGTGGAGGTCAGGGAGTCAGATGAAGGTGGGGGTGAGTCTTGGGGCGCTACTGGAGGTATCTGGGTCCTGGAGACGTTAGAACTGACGACAGAGCACAGTAACGGGAGTTATCCTTTGAGGGGAGGTGGCGCGGAGTGGGGGCGGGGTCACTCAAGCGGAGACGGTGAGAAGCGGGGAAACCAGCCCAGGTGGCGCACGAGAAACTTAGCACGCATGCCCAGGGTTGCGTGCCTTCCCGTCAGCCATTGGCGATCCGCATGCGTAACGTGCTCTGGGTGCCCAGCTGTTCTGGTCGCGTCTTAACGTCTGGGTTCTTTCTACCTGGCTGAGACTCACCAGGTAGAGCCACCGATATTTCGTGTCTGGAGTTTAAGTGTGCATGTGTTTCAGAGGGAGCCAGTGGGCTTTGGGCGGGTCAGGCGGTGCCATCTTTAACTTTTAAAGAGGAAGGTCCTCGAGGTCAGCCGCCATATCTCTTGTTCTGGTGGCGGGGGGGGGGGGGTTAGGGCAGCGGGCGGTGGAGGTCAGGGAGTCAGATGAAGGTGGGGTGAGTCTTGGGGTGCTACTGGAGGTATCTGGGTCCTGGAGGCGTTAGAACTGACGACGGAGCACAGAAACGGGAGTTACCCGTTGAGGGGAGGTGGCGTGGGGTGGGGGTCATCCATGCAGAGAGGGGGAGGGGCGGGGAAACCAGTCCAAGTGATGCACGTGAAACATAGTGCGCATGCCCAGGGTTGCGTGCCTTCCCGTCGGCCATTGGCGTGCCGCGTGCGTAACGTGGTCTGGGTGCCGAGCTGTTCGGGTCGCGTCTTAACATCTGGGTTCTTTCTACCTGGCTGAGACTCACCAGGTAGAGCCACCGATATTTCGTGTCTGGAGTTTAAGTGTGCATGTGTTTCAGAGGGAGCCAGTGGGCTTTGGGCGGGTCAGGCGGTGCCATCTTTAACTTTTAAAGAGGAAGGTCCTCGAGGTCAGCCGCCATATCTCTTGTTCTGGTGGCGGGGGGGTTAGGGCAGTGGGCGGTGGAGGTCAGGGAGTCAGATGAAGGTGGGGTGAGTCTTGGGGTGCTACTGGAGGTATCTGGGTCCTGGAGGCATTAGAACTGACGACGGAGCACAGAAACGGGAGTTATCCGTTGAGGGAAGGTGGCGGCGGGGTCATCCATGCAGAGAGGGGGAGGGGCGGGGAAAGCAGTCCAAGTGGTGCACGAGAAACATAGTGCGCATGCCCAGGGTTGCGTGCCTTCCCGTCGGCCATTGGCGTGCCGCGTGCGTAACGTGGTCTGGGTGCCGAGCTGTTCGGGTCGCGTCTTAACATCTGGGTTCTTTCTACCTGGCTGAGACTCACCAGGTAGAGCCACCGATATTTCGTGTCTGGAGTTTAAGTGTGCATGTGTTTCAGAGGGAGCCAGTGGGCTTTGGGCGGGTCAGGCGGTGCCATCTTTAACTTTTAAAGAGGAAGGTCCTCGAGGTCAGCCGCCATATCTCTTGTTCTGGTGGCGGGGGGGGGGTGTTAGGGCAGTGGGCGGTGGAGTTCAGGGAGTCAGATGAAGGTGGGGTGAGTCTTGGGGTGCTACTGGAGGTATCTGGGTCCTGGAGGCGTTAGAACTGACGACAGAGCACAGAAACGGGAGTTACTCTTTGAGGGGAGGTGGCGGGCGGCGGGGTGGGGGGGTCATCCATGCAGACAGGGGGAGGGGGCGGGGAAACCAGCCCAAGCGGCACACGAGAAACATAGTGCGCATGCCCAGGGTTGCGTGCTTTCCCGTCAGCCATTGGCGATCCGCGTGCGTAACGTGGTCTGGGTGTCGAGCTGTTCGGTTCGCATCTTAACGTCTGGGTTCTTTTTACCTGGCTGAAACTCACCAGGTAGGGCCATAGATCTTACTTGCCTGGAGTTTAAGTGTGCATGCATGTGAGGGCGAGCCATCGGGTTTCTGGCGAGTGGGCAGTGTGGTCTTTAGCCTCTGAGGAGCAAGGTCATCGAGTTGTCTTTCTCCTCACAGGTGTCGCGGCCGCCATAGCTCTTGTCCTGGTGGCGGGAGAGGGAGGGTGGTGGGTCGACTAGGTCAGGGAGTCAGATGAAGTTGGGGTGAGTCACGGGTATGTTATTTGCTGTGTCTGGGTCTTGGAGGTTCTGGAACTGACCACAGCACAGAATCCAGAGGCGGTTGCGGGGCTCGGGTCCTGGGGGCGGGGCAGGAGGTCATGGAAAGGTCTAGAAACTGACCACTGTGAGGGTTGTGACTGCACTGCGAGATTAGTAATGCCTCGAAAAGGGTGCGAAGGAAGGCGAGTGTCTCGTAGAATCTTCATTTCCATAGCTCGACTCTGCCATTTTAGTGCAAATATAGCTATAGAAAAAATGTAAATGAGTAAGTGATTTTGTGTTCCAGTAAAACTTTATGATGGGGGAGGGAAGAGAATGGGCTTGGCAAATGAGAATGTGACACTCTTATCAACAGTCAAGTTTTAAATTTCCAGCAGTGTTTCACTAAATGTCTCTATGATGGTGAATCAAGTTGTGAGATCAAAACTCATCAGAAATGTATTCTTGGTAATTCCCTGATCCTCCCGTGGTTAGGACTCCATGCTTTACTGTGGTTGGCCTGGGATCAAACCCTGGTCTGGGAACTAAGATCCCAAAAGCCATGTGGCGTGATAAAAAAAATCGTGTGTGTGTATATATATGTTCTTTTACTGTGTGTTTTAAGATGATTTTTCAGTCTATTTAGCCATAACAAATAGTTGCTTTTGCAAGTAGCCAGATTTACTGTAATTGGAAAGCACACACACAATTAAATTACCTTGAGAGTTATTTTGAAAATATTTTCAATTTTACAAAAATAGTATACATCATTATTTGGCCAGGGAAGTGTTCAAATATAATTTTTCTCTTAAGGGTATTTTCCAAATGACAATATTCTGTTTACAGTGGGAAATATGAGTCGAAGAATAAAGTCAACATACAGGCCTAAAGGAAGAGGTTTTGGTCGTGCATATCCCCAGGCACTTGTAAGTGTGGCTTTAAGTATTTTAACATTTGACGTTTTTTATT
Organism: Bos taurus; assembly: GCF_002263795.3. Lineage (NCBI taxonomy): Eukaryota > Metazoa > Chordata > Mammalia > Artiodactyla > Bovidae > Bos > Bos taurus. Next base: position 87,350,225 of record NC_037357.1, read on the forward strand.
ATTAAAAATTAATTCCTGTAGGTATTGTTGAACAATATAATCATAACGGTATTCCATGTAATAAGGAACATTGATCCAGGAGGATTATATTCTGGTGTTGCCTGTATGTATGCTGTTATGTTCCTGGGGAATGTGGCTGATGACATTCTTCTCAAGCTTATTAACAACAAAATTGCACACATCCATCCCAACATTGATTAAAATAGCTTCTGAAGTCTGTGGGTAACTGTTCTTAGAATAGCCTCACTGTGGGAAGAGTAAGTTTATTAAGAGTAAGTGTGAGTAGTATTGGAAAAATGTCTTTAGAGTTATTTATGATCAAATATGTTTATATTCTGTGTATTTATATTGTTGACACATATTAGTAACACAATTTTTCATTTGTGCACACACATCTAAAGATCGAGGTTGAGGAACCTGCAGAGGAGCTACCAATTGAAGGAAAGGGCATTACACCTGGTCAAGAGAGAAAGGATGAAGGAGCATCTGCATCTCCAGGTGAAGGGAAAGGGAAGAGGAATGCCTGTGTGTGTGTGTGTACGCATGCATGCACGCACTTTTATGTCTCTTGTATTATGATATACTAGTAATAGAAGGAAAGAAAGCAGTAGAAAGGGATCTCAAACATGGCCTGAAAGTAAAAGTGAAGTCGCTCAGTGGTGTCCGACCCTCTGCAACCCCATGGACTGTAGCCTACCAGGCTTCTCCGTCCATGGGATTTTCAGGCAAGAATACTGGAGTGGGTTGCCATTTCCTTCTCCAGGAGATCTTCCCGACCCAGGGATTGAACCCGCGTCTCCCGCATTGTAGGCAGACGTGGGTGCAATCCTTGGCTCAGACGGTAAAGCGTCTGCTTACAATGCGGGAGACGCGGGTTCAATCCGTGGCTCAGACGGTAAAGTGTCTGCCTACAATGCGGGAGACGGGGGTTCAATCCGTGGCTCAGACGGTAAAGTGTCTGCCTACAATGAGGGAGACGCGGGTTCAATCCCTGGGTCGGGAAGATCTCCTGGAGATCTTACTCTTCCCACAGTGAGGCTATCCATGGGGTTGCAGAGGGTCGGACACGACTGAGTGACTGGGTGATTTATGGCCTGAAAATTGGCTGGAAAAGTGAAGAGAGTATAGTTTGTAGCTTAGGGTAATCCCTCACTGTAATAAATTTCTTCTATTTTATAAATGAGAAAATTGAGGCTCAAGGATTGTGTTTGTCAAAGAGCATTTGACTATTGAATACAAAATCTGTATTTCACTCCAAAGTTGGAGTCTCCTTATCGTGAATGTGGCTGTAAATAAGGTGAATGATTTTGCTTAAAACTCAAATATCTGTACTGTAATGTTTCTCAGTATTGGCCCAGTTGAATGTAGTAGGACAGAGACTCCAGAAATGAGTCCTGAATGATGGCCATTGTTTATGTAATTGATATTTTTACATGGAAGTTTGATTAAAGCTCAATAGTTCAGGGTACTGGCATACTGGTTTAGTATGATTTTTAAAAAATAATTATTTTGGTTGTGTTCTGTCTTCATTGCAGCATGTGGGCGCGCTCTTGTTCCAGTGAGCAGGGGCTACTCTTTGTTGCAGTGTGCAGGCTTCTCATTGAGGTGGCTTTTATTTGTGGAGGACATGGCACCCAGGCTTAGTAATTGCGATTCATGGGCCCTAGAGGGCACAGGCTTCAATAGTTGTAGTGTGTGTGCTCAGTACTTGTGGTATACAGACTCAGTAATTGTGCCTCAAGGGGACTCAGTAGTTGTGGCACATGGACTTAGTTGCTGTGCAACATGTGGAATCTTCCCAGACCAGGGATTGAACCCATATCCTATGCAAGGCAGGTGAATTCCTTTCTACTGTGCCACCAGGGAAGTCCTCAGAAGATTATTCTAAGATTAACATAAAGACAGAAATTATTTCTCCTGCATATATACAGTATTTTGAAGCAAAGCATTTATATAACTCAGGCCACTATTAAAAGTTTCTAGAATTTGATGGGCAACTATGCCCATTTCATTTCCTTCTATCATACTTCCTTTATCCTCACTGTATATTTGACTGTTATTCATAATTTTGCTGTTACTTTTGGTACCAAAAATGGGATTCATTTATGGAAAGTTACATATTGGATGTTTGGACTTAAATATTATTTATTTTAATGAAATAAGTTTCTGGTTACCCCAATAGAGGGTGGGCATCACAACTGTAAGATTTGTTACAGACCGCAAATCCACTCAGATAACCCTTCAGAAAATTACATTTTACTTGTAATTGAAATCCTATATGTGGTGTAGACTTGAGGCTTTGTAGCTAGCTGAGGCTCACTGTTTTTAGTACACTACAGCAAAATACAGAAATAATTAATTCTTAGACTGACATTTAAAATGTTTCAAAATACAGGAAAACAAATACGTAAAGTCCACTCCTAGTTTCTGTTAATGATGCATTACTGAACTATACACTTAAAAATGGTTAAGGTGGTAATTTGTTGTTGTTGTCTAAAAAAATTTTTTTTGAGCATGCCACATGACTTAGTGGGATCTTAGTTCCCTGACCATGGATTGAACCTGGGTACTTGTCAATGAAAGTGCAGAGTCCTAACCACTGGACCTCCAGGGAATTTCCTGTTAATATGTTTTTAAACCACAATTAAAAATAATTATTGTCTTCCTGAAGTACAATGTAGACATCATATCTTCTCTTTAATTTTTACTTTATATTTCTAAAACATAAAATTTACATAGAATTTGCAAGCCTAGAACAATTAACTGATACTTTTCACCTAGATTTACCAATTGTTAATAGTTTTTACCACATTGGTTTCATATCCTCTTCCCTTCTCCTGTATATATACACACACACACATATACACACTTACTGATGTGTTGGCTCTTTTTAATACTGAGTCATTTAGATAAAGGTTCACATATTATGACCTTTTACTGTAAGTACAGTAATGTATATATAGCTCAAGAACAAAGAAAAAGTCATTTTTTGGCTGATCAGTGTATGGTTATCAAAATCAAGAAATTAGTGAGAATATGCAATCATAAAATACACAGTGTATATTCAAGTATCTCCAGTTGTCCTGATAATTCCCTTTACAGAATTTTTTTTGATCCAGAGTCCAGTCCAGGATCATGTAATGTATTTTAGTCATCATGTCTATTTAATCTTCTTTAATCTGGAATAGTTCTTTAGTTTCCTGTCATTCATAAAACTACATTTTTGAAGAGGAACATAACAGTCAGTTTGCAGAAGGTTAACCAGTTTGAGGTATTTTTTAAAGACTTCTTCCCCCCATTCAATATTTATTGTTGTCTGCTCATGCCATGTAAGAGAGCTCACAGTCTAGTCAGAGAGATCCAAAAGATCATTGGTAAGTACAGTCACAATTACAGTATGCATAAGTACAAAAGGAGTACCTAATTTGTTTGAGGGCAGTCTTGCAAAAGGAAGAGGGGTAATAAAACCCTGTTTTCCTGGTGTTTGGTAACAGACTCCTGAAACAATGCTCTTGTGATTCTCATGCATCACATGTATTACTGCAGTAGCCTAAGGCTTTTATTTCATAACCTTGAAGGAATGAATATTACCATTCCCTTATTCATATCTCATGTTTTATTTCTTAAATTGATAAACTATTTATTTGCAAGGGCCTTCCCTGGAGGCTTCTCAACAGGAACTGGCTGAGCCAAAGACCGGTTCTGAGCATGGAGATGGCCCTGATGTCGAGGGGAAGGGAGTGCCAAATCTAGAGCCCATAAAAATGCCGGAAGCGGGTATGTTATCTTATTAAGCATGTGAATTAGAGTGTCTGTTGTCCACAATATTACATTTTTAATAATACAGAGATAATGTTACTGTTATTTTAATACAGTTCACATAAATACAGAGATAATGTTACTGTTATTTTAATACAGTTCACATAAATACAGATTATTTGAAATGTAGTTCAGAGCTTAAATGCCCATGGAACATCAGGTATATAAACAAATTGGGTCAAAGCCATACTGAATTATAAAATAAAAGCTTTTAAGTATAAGCCTTTCAACCAACAGTTAATAATAATTTTCAGATATTTTTATAGAGCTCTGCATTTAACAAATATGTAATGCATTTGTAACACGCATCAGTTTGTATGAAATACACTGAAACCCTGAAGTAGGTTCTAGTACCAACTCTTAACATAATTTGTGTGACTCTTGGGCAAACCCCTTAACTTCTAAACTCATCTTTGCTCTTCTAAAAATAGTGACTTCAAATAAGATATTGAAAAATTATTTTTAGTTCTCATTATTGCTTATTCTGGTTCTGTTGCATATAATACAAAGATAAGCTATTTTATGAGATTTTTATTATAAATCATCAAATCCTGACCTGAGTCAAATTACATTTGAAGTTTCATCACTACTAAGAAAATGAACAAAAACACTTTGCTTGATGTTTGTTTTACTGTTCAAGTTCTGATGCCTCTCCTCAGATTCTGTTGAATTCTGAATTCTCTGGCTCTTAATGACAATTGCATTTTATTTTTTTCCAGTTTTATTTATGTATAATTGACAAAATTATAAACAGTTGCATTTTAAATCCTTTCTTGAATTAAGCCTCAAAAATGACTAATAAAATATCAAGAGAAAGTCTAGTTTTCTAATCTTTGTGGCTGATCAAGTAGAGAGAGTGCATGTAGTCAGGGATGCTCAAGGTTAGTGTTAGTAACATAACCTATGCTGAGTATGCTCCCTGTCTCCACTATCAGTCTTAATAAGCTACTGTTCCTAATAAAATGTGGACACTGATATAATCACCTCTAACCATGTCAAATGTGGCATGAAAATTTTGTGCCTTGAGGCATCAAATTGGTAAGATTGAATTTCAAAGGTCATAACTGAAGTGTGAAGCACTTGATGTTTAGGGAAGAAATTACCCTGCATTAGTCTTCTAAATATTTTCACTTCACAGTCCTGGTCCATTTTACATTACAAGACATTTTATATTACAAGACAGTTTGCAGGCTACTTCCAGGAACCTGTTAAACATGGCTAAGATGTACTCATAGGAAGATCATAGCCTTAAATACATATGCTATTAAAAAAGAAAAAGGTGGTAAACTACATGAACATTCAATATAAAAAAAATAAAAGGCAACAAAATCTAAGGGGAAAGAAAGGGGATTCTTAAGACAGGTATGAATCATTAGGAGAAGGAAAAGTAATAAAACCAATAAATCGAGATTGCTCTTTAAAAAAATATTTGTGAGTAGAAGACCTACTAATTTAAATGATCTTGGAGAAAATACAAAATGCCAAGTATCCATAATAAGGATTATGAAAAAGACAAATATTGACTATATTATCTATCTATCTGGATATTTGGCTTTCCAGGTTTTTTTCTCCTACACTGATAAATGGTACTGTTTTCCTTCACCATGTGATGTTACCTTTGATGGTAATGGCTTAAAACTAGCATAACCACATAATTTATTATGCAAACTGGAATGCTTTTAAGTGTATAAAAAGTCACTACTCATAGTTAGAGCAGGAGTATGGATGCAAACAGGGGCAAATGGTTAACTTACTACTAGGTAAGGGTTAAACTGGCTCATAGAGAGTTTTGTACTTTTCTACATTAGAGCCAAAACAAATGCACTACTAACCTTTCTGTTGTTCATTTAAGCAATTCTAAGTGTGACATTATTGTTTTAGATATCCTACCTATATTAATATTTTTTCAAGTCAAAACATTTAAATGAACTTTTAAAAAGTTTCTTTTGTTTCTTAGGTTTTTTATTGTTTGGTTGGATTTTTACTAAAAATATAAAAAATTGTACTTTCTACTTAAAACTACTTCTGAATAGAAGCATTGGGTTTAATCACTTCTGAACTTGAATAGTCTGTTTCTCTGTACCACTAGAAAGAGGGATGTGTTTAGCAAATGTGGTTAATGTGCCTGAAAGTCTACCTTCAAAGTCTCTACAGAGGTTTAACTGTAGATAAAGCCAAGGGTTGGTCATCCTTAGGGTTCTGGTTTTAGTCAATTTTATAAAACTAAAACTGTAGTGTCCTCTGTATCCCTTTAGTGTCATCTCAATAAAGTTCTAACTAATAATCCCAAATGTTTGTTAACTTACAGGTGAAGGAAAACCGCAGATTTGAATGAAGACAAACTAACCATGCAGGCTGTTCTTGTGTTGAAAATGTGGCTCTTAAAATTCTCTCAATATTGCCTCTGAAACTACTATAACATTTAAAAAGTTTGAAACAAAAAATTCAATAAAGCCTTGCAGCATTGTCCAAAGAAGTCTTATACATCTTTTGTTAAATTTATTTCTAGGTATTTGATGCTACTGAAAATTACACCTTTTTGGGAAATTTTATATTTTGTTTGATCTGGTATAGAGGGACATAATTTTTGTGTGTCATTTTTTTCTACCCAGCAACCTTGCTGAATATGCTTATTAAGTTTAAAAGTTTACCTTTAGGTCGTTTTCAATTTTTTTTTTTTTGGTGATATTCTTTATTTTTTTTAATTAATTTTATTTTATTTTTAAACCTTACAAATTGTATTAGTTTTGCCAAATATCAAAATGAATCCACCACAGGTATACATGTGTTCCCCATCCTGAACCCTCCTCCCTCCCCATACCATCCCTCTGGGTCGTCCCAGTGCACTAGCCCCAAGCATCCAGTATCGTGCATCGAACCCGGACTGGCAACTTGTTTCTTACATGATATTATACATGTTTCAATGCCATTCTCCCAAATCTTCCCACCCCCTCCCTCTGCAACAGAGTCCATAAGACTGTTCTATACATCAGTGTCTCTTTTGCTGTCTCGTACACAGGGTTATTTACATAATTATATCATCTTTGAATAGTAATAATTTTGTTCTGTCATTTTAAGCATTATAGCTTTTATTTCCATTTCTCATGGCATTAGGTAGACCCACCTAGTAAAATGATGTATAGAACTGGTGATAGTGTACATCCTTGTTTTATCCCTGATGAGAAATGGAAAATTTTCAGTATTTCCCCATGATATATAACTGCTTTTTTTGGTAGATACTTTATCAGAGTCATTCTATTTTATAATTACTTTGCTTAGGGTAGTCATCTTGATTATATGTTGAATTTCATCAAACACTTAAAAGTGCATCTATTGAGATGATCACTTCCCTCTATTAATATAATAGGTTGAATTACATTGATAGGTTTCTATGTTTAAGCCAATTTTATATTCCTAAGATAAACCAATTTTGTCATGAGTAATCTATGTCCTAATTTGTTTAGAATTATGTGTGTCCTCATGAGTGACCTAGCATATGCTTTTATTTCATGTATTCTTAGACTTTGGTATCAAAGTTAACGCTAGCTTCATACAATGAGTTGGGATGTAAAACCTCGAAATTCTCTAGAGCTGCAAGACTGAGTACCTATCCCTTCAAATTTTGTGAGGTGCCCATCTTCCCTGCCAAATACCTCTAATGATGATGTTGCTCTGAAAAATACCTGCTCCTGTTTCTATGCTGATACAATCTTCAGTACACAGAAAATTAAAAGTCACTGTTCTTGATTTTGATCTGTGCTGTCTGGTCACAAATGGCTGACAAACCCTGGAAAGTGAAAGTTGCTCAGTCATGTCCGACTCTAATGCGACCCCATGGACTAGACAGTCCATGGAATTCTCCAGGTTAGAATACTGGAGTGGGTAGCGATTTCCTTCTCCAAGAGATCTTCCCAACCCCGGGGTTGAACCCAGGTCTCCTGAACTGCAAGCAGATTCTTTACCAGCTGAGCCATCAGGGAAGCCCAAGAAAACTAGAGTGGGTAGCCTATCCCTTCTGCAGCGGATCTGTCCAACCCAGGAATTGATCCGGGGTTTCCTACATTGCTGGCGGATTCTTTACCAGCTGAGCTGCCCTGGAGCTGTAAACAATTACGACCACAGCTTCATTTACTGAGTTCTTTTTATCTAATGATAATAGGAGTTACTATAAAAACTCAAATTTACAGAGTGTGTATGTGTGCTAGGTTCTTCACATGTATGACCTCAGCCTCACAAAGAGTTTGTTTTCACAAAACTGAGTTCTCTCTTGACTGCAGTAACAGGCATATTTGGGGGGTTCAAGTTCTAAGTTCAAAACCCTTGCTCTTTTCTCAGAGTAGCTCTGGAAGTGTTGAGTACAGAACTGATGGTGTCAGTTATAATTTGATGTGAGTGAGTGAAGTCTCTCAGTTGTGTCCGACTTTACGACCCCAAGGACTGTAGCCCACCAGGCTCCTCCGTCCATGGGATTCTCCAGGCAAGAGTACGGGAGTGGGTTGCCATTTCCTTCTCCAGGGGATCTTCCCGACCTGGGGATCAAACCTGGGTCTCCCGCATTGCAGGCAGACGCTTTACCATCTGAGCTACTTCAGTTATAATCTGATGTGTTTTATAAAATTTAAGAATTATATGGAATTTTTCAATTTAAAAGGCTTTGTTCTCTAGAAGCATTTCCCAATATGTGGAGCACAGACGAAGTGTTGACCCAGATGGTGTTCTAGATGAAATCATTGATATAAAAACAAACCTTTAAAAATAATATGCTTATCTTACAGCACTACATAGAATAGAACATTAAATCTCTTGGGGACAATTTATGGGACGACAGAAAAAACTTACGCCACAAGCCGCCTGGCAAAATGCCATAGCATCTCCTGTAAACATGTGTATTCTTCAGAGTTATTCAGAGGTAGGGTGGGAGCAGCCACGAGTCTGTTTCCTCTGCAAAATCCTCTGTTGCCGTAACAGTCACAGATCTCACTCAGAAGCCCCCAACTATATACAAGAAGATCAGGTTACATCTCCAAGCTTCCATTTGTATTTTCACAGCCCCAAAAACAGTTGTGAAAAAGACACTACTGGTGGTTTTTTAAGATTCTGCTTAAGGAGAATCCACCCTGCTTAAGGAGTGATAAATGTAATTATTTCTCCCTCGTAATACAGAGTTAAAGATACTTCCTGACCCAAAAAGACTGAAAATCTATGGTTTAAATAAGAATACTAAATGTAGGGTATCCGAATTTGCTGCACAATATGTGACAAGTCCGTAGGCTGTAGAGTTGGATGAAAGGATTAGAACATAGGTGGAAGAGGAAAAGGGAGCAGAGCATCTCGCTGAGGCCAAATGACTTGTGTCCTACCTACTCTTTCTCCTTATAGGCCATGATATGAACTAGCCATTGGTTTTGACCATGGCTCTGACATGCACTGTGTTATGGTAGGAAAGGTATTTATATCTTTGGGTCTCTCCATTTCTAAAATAGGAATTAAAGTATTGACACTAAATTATTGCTATGGTGAAATAAGTGAGGATGGATACATATGGTGTTTGCCATAGGGGATATGACACTGATGGGGCAGACAGACACAAGAGTAGTTGAAGTGCAAAGGAGGAACACAGGGAAAGGACCTAGAAAAAAAGTGATGAGTAACGTGGCCACAAAGCAAGAGGAAAACAAGGAGAGAGAAGACTCATAAGGGTGAAAGGTCAACTGGACTTCCCACACCTCAAGTATGGGTTCACATACTTGATTCTGTTGATACAAGGTTGAGTGACATCTATGCCTTACACTTAGGACTAAAATAACCAAGGACTTCCCTGGTGGCCAGTGACTTAAGACACTGCACTCAATGCAGGGGGCCTGAACTCCCAATGCAGGGTTCAATCCCTGGTCAGGGAACTAGATCCCATGTGCTGGAGTTTTCATGCCACAACTAAGACCTGGCAGGGCCAAATAAATAACAAGATTGGCAGTGTGTTTATCCAAGAAGTATTCATTGAGAGCCTAGTCTGTTCCTTGGCCTCTTTATATAGAAAGACTAGTGAATTAGCTGATGCAGTGCCTAACTTAGGGCTGATCTGAGAAAATAGCAGTGACAAAGATTCATTATAAAAGTGGGCAATAAACAGGTACTACATAAGTCTGTCAGAAGTGTGGGGTAAAGAGCACAAGCTCCCTGTGCAAGACCACTCAGGCTTGATGATCTGCTAGAAGGACACACAGGACTCAGAAGCTGTTATACGCATGGTTTGGTTTGTTACAGTGAAAGTATACAGATCAGAATCAGCAAAGGGAAAAGGTGTATGGGATTTAATCCAGGAGAAACCAGGTGCAGATTCCCAGGGGTCCCTTCCTAGAGGAGTTGCATGGGGACATATTCCTTATGTATTCTCCCAGCAATGATGTGGTACAACACATGTGAAGTTTAGCCAATCAGGACACTCTGAGCCTTGGTGCCATGTTTTTGTCTTGGGAGTCAGTCACATAGGAACACAAAAGAGTTTATGTGGCTGATCTCGGGCTACTCAGACCGTATCTCCCCAGAGCAAAACCAGACATTTACCATAAATCAGTGTTAGGATAAACTTATTTGATCCTGCTGGTAGAGCATGGGCTGAGGTCTTAAACACACAGAAAGTCTTATCAGGCAAAATACTCCAGGGGCTCAGAAGTTATCTCTTAGGAGCCATCCATGTGCCAATCTCAGAGGCAGGCTTTTCTTTGGTATATGTAGGAATTGAGCAACCCAGGCCTGCTGAGGTCATCCTTTCCCCCACACCCCCATTTAAGAGAACAGAAATTTACAGAGATATTTCCTACAATATCTTGGATATAATATGTTATTTCCAATAAGCAAATGCTGGTTTAATGATGGTGTAGGGAGGGAAAATATATTTTTTCTCTACCCTTCAAAATTCTTGGCTGGGGCTGCTGTAACAAAAGATAACAAGGGAAAAACATATTAATTCATTTAGTAAGTTTTACAAGATCTGAAGTGGATAAACCTGAGCGTTTTATGCTAGATTTGATGAGTCCTGGGAAAATGTGATAAGATAAAAAAGAATGTGAGCCGAGTGTAATAAACTAGGGGAAACATCAAGGCCTGTCTGTCCAGATTCTTGTCAGTGTCTGTGTCTTTGGAGATAAGGATGCTCTTTTCCTCTGGGTAGAGGGAGGGCACCTCTCACATGACAGTTTATGACCTGTTTCAGAGAAAGTTCAGAAAATCCTGCCTGTACCTGCTGTTTGTTAAATTCCTTCCACTTGAAATATTCAACATGCCAAGGTGCCGTATTTTGGGGTAGTGTGTCCTGAACCTCATCATCCAATATACTTGATTAAGTATCTAGTGTCGTCATCACTCAGACAAAAACCCATTCAACAAACAAAACCAACCAACCAACCCAAACCAAACCCAAAGCCAAAAACAATCTTGTTTGAGCACCTGCTGGGAATCAAGCTTCTTGCTTTAGGCGAAGCAGGTTCTGAGGACATAGGAATGATTGATTAATGCAGGATATAAGTTCTAAAAGAGTTCAGAGTTAATGAGTAGAGAACCATCCAGAAGATTGTGATAGAACAAATATGATAAGAGCCAGGGCAGGGGAGAGCCAGGGAAGGCTCGGAATACAGAGGAGAGCTCCGTAGCCCAGGTGGTCAGGAATGGCTTCTCCCAGGGGAAATTGTGTGTGCTTTAGGTACTGTTTGTAAGTACATTTCCATCTCTCTGTTACTATCCCTCTTTCATTAAAAAAAAAAATCTCACTGTTCTATTATCATTTTATAGGTCAAATAATTGAGGATAAGAGAAATATCTTATTCAAAGTCAAATCACTAGTCCCAGTGCAGCTAGTTTTGAACCCAGGACTCTTAGAACCCCTGTGTACCTCTCAATGTGTATGTGCTCAGTGGTGTCTGACTCTTTGCGACCCCATGGATTGTAGCGCACCAGGCTCTTGTGTCCATGGGATTTTCTAAGCAAGAATACTGGATTGGGTTGCCATTTCTTCCTCCAGGGGATCTTTCCAACCCAGAGATCAAACCTGTATTGACAGATGGATTCTTTATCACTGAGCCACCTGGGAAGCCCGTGTACTTCTCATTATAGCCGTTTGTTGTCTTCAGTCTTAATTCGCACTCATCATACATGTTTCTTTTTTCTGCTTATGCCATAAACCCTTTCTCTTTAATTCATCTGGAGTTTGTTTATTACAGCTTTAGTGCCAAACTGATGAAATATTTTTCAAAGTGGCTATACAATTTTGCATTCTCACCAGTAATAATATATGAGGGTTGCTTCATATCCTCATTAATTCTTGGGATGGTCAGTCTTTTTTATTTTAGCCATTCTAAAAGGGATATGGGGCTTCCTTGGTGCCTCAGTGGTAAAGAATCCACTTGCTAAGCAGGAGACACAGGTTAGATCCCTGGGTTAGGAAGATCCCCTGGAGGAGGAAATGACAACCCACTCCAGTATTCTTGCCTGAGAAATCCCATGGACAGAAGACGGGCTACAGTCCATGGGGTCACACAAGAGTCTCTACAACTTAGTGACTAAAGAACAACAACAAAAGCAGGGTTATAGTGGCATCTCCTTGGGGTTTGAATTTGCATTTCAGTATGTTGCACCTATTTTCGTGTGCTAATTTTTCATCCATATATATTCTTTTATTTTTGGCTGCACTGGGTCTCTGTTTCTGCATGTGGGATTTCTCTACTTGTGGTGCACAGGCTTCAGTAGTTGTGGTGCATGGGCTAAGTTGCCCCACACCATGTGGAATCTTCCCAGACCAGGGATCAAACCCATGTCTCCTGCATTGGCAGGCAGACGGATTCTTAATCACTGGACTACCAGGGAAGTCTGTCCATGTGTATTCTTGTCTGTTCACATTTCTTGTACATATTTTATTGGGTTGTCCTCTTAAGGATTTACTATTTATTTTTACTTAGTATTTTGAAATTTTAAGTAACATCTCTTTGTCTAAAGTGTTTATTCGTTTGTGCTAGAAACACATGGCCTTCATTTCTAAGGGGCATTCTTGCATTATTTCTTTGAGAATTTCCCCTGCCTTTTCCTCTGTTTTCGGTATCTGAAAAGTTTTAAAAATCTAATTCTAGATCACCTTTACTAAGACTTAAAAATTGTTTCACTCCTTTTATCTGTTTATTCAACTTTCTGGAAGATTTGCTCAACTTGTTTTTTCAAGTCTTCCATTGAATGTTTTGTATTAGCTACCTGATTTCCAAGATATCTTTTTGAAGTCTGTTTTTTCACTTCAATAAAAAATTTAAACGTACAAAGAGCAAAAAGAAAAATCTACTTTTTGGAAATCCCTTGGAAGTCCACTAGTTAGGACTCTGAGATTCCACTGCAGGGGGCATGGGTTCAATCCCTGGTTGGGGATCTAAGATTCCACAAGCCTTGAGGTGTGGCCAAAAATAAAAATAAAAAAATAATAAAAAGATCTATTTCTCTACTTTTTCTTAATAAATGGATGCTTAAAATATAAACATACACCTAATCCAATTAAGATCTCTTTGTTGAGTTCTGATACCAATATTATGGCAAATTCCTACAAAATCTTGAAAATTCATTTTTTTCCCTCCCCAGTGGAAGAGTTTACAGAGCACTGGAGTTGTGTATTGCCCATAGACTTACAAACTCTGGCATTCCCTAGACTTGACAACCTTTTGTAAAGGACAAAAGATGGCCCATGGGAGCAGAAGTTCTTAAGCTGTTTCAACTTCGGAGTATTTTCAATGAGCCGAAAGCCAGAGAAAACTGGCTGATGCTTGCTCTTTCCCCCAAGTCACCCAATAACTGTTTGATTCAGAAATATAGGTGAAGAGGCACTCAAAGGACAGAAGATGCAGGGTATGACGGGATGTAGGGAGGTTTTATTTTTATGGAAGAAGATAAATCCTTGACATCTGGTCTGTTTTGACTCAAGTCTACCCATTAAAAGTGTTTGGAAATCTCTTTTTATTGCTCTGGCTTTGGATCACAGACATTTGTGAGGAGCTGTGTATCTGGGTCAGAAGCCTTGCTGAAGACTGGTGTCAGCCTCCCTCAGCCAGGGCACCTTGGAGAAGAGATACTTATCTAGGTCCCGGGTAAGGCTTAGAGTTGCACAGACTGGTCTATGTCACAGGAACAAAGGCTTTAGGATGACCAGAGATCACCGGGTATGTCTTCTGGGCACCGTGAGGCTGAGGATCAGGGGATGATTTCCCCCTAAGAGGCATCAGCCCCTCCAGGATGCTCAGTTCAGGTCAGTCAGGGTCATGGGCACCTGGAATTCCAATAGCTGCAGGACAAGCATTTGTGGCAGTTGTGGATAAGCAGCTTCCCCCTCCTGCACGCAACATTCTGCTTTGGGTTCCTGGTAACAACCATTGCTTCATTTAAACATTTATTTTAAAACTGCATTTAAAGATACGGTAACACAAATTTTGCTTTAGACCACTTTTAAGTGTACAGTTCTGTGGCATTAAGTACATTTACATTACTGTGAACAATCACTATCATCTATCTCCAGAAGTCTTCGTTTTGCAAAACTGAAACCCTGTACCCATTACACATGAACTTCCCATTTCCCCCCCTGTCTCTTTTTATTTTTTTAAAAATTTTATTTTATTTTTAAACTTTACATAATTGTATTAGTTTTGCCAAATATCAAAATGAATCCGCCACAGGTATACATGTGTTCCCCATCCTGAACCCTCCTCCCTCCTCCCTCCCCATACCATCCCTCTGGGTCGTCCCAGTGCACTAGCCCCAAGCATCCAGTATCGTGCATCGAACCTGGACTGGCATCTCGTTTCATACATGATATTTTACATGTTTCAATGCCATTCTCCCAAATCTTCCCACCCTCTCCCTCTCCCATAGAGTCCTGATATTGGTAATTTGTCTTCTCTTTGATTTTTGTTTGTTTGTGTTTTTGGTCAGTCTGGCTAGAGTTCTATCAATTTCATTGATCTTTCCAAGGAACCAGTTTTTTTTTTTTTTAATTATTTATTTATTTTTGGCTGTGCTGGGTCTTTGTTGCTGTGCGCAGACTTTCTCTAGCTGTGGTGAGTGAGGTCTACTCTTCGTTGTGGTGTGAGGGCTTCTCATTGCAGTGGCTTCTCTTACGGAGCACGGGCTCTAGGGTGCATGGGCTTCAGGAGTTATAGCACAAGGGCTCATGGTAGTTGTGGCTCATGGGCTTAGTTGCTCTGTGGCATGTGGAATCTTCCCAGACCACGGATTGAAGACTATGTTTCCCTGGCATTGGCAGGCAGTTTTTTTTTTTTTTTTTTAACCTCTGATTCACAGGTCTAGGTTGGGAAGAGGCCAGGAATCTGCATTTCTTTTATTTACTTATTTTTGGATGTGCTGGGTCTTCGTTGCTTTGTGAGGGCTTTCTCTAGTTGTGGCCATCAGGGGCTACTCTTTGTTGCAGTGCACGGTCTGGTTGTGGTGGCTTCCTGTTGCAGAGTACAGGCTCTAGGTGCATGGGCTTTAGTAGTTGCAGCCTGTGGGCTTGGTAGTTGTGGCGCGAGGGCTCAGGTGAGGGCTCAGTAGTTGTGGTACACGGGCTTAGTTGCTCCTCAGCTTGTGGGATTTCGGACCAGGGATGGAACCCATGTCTCCTTCATTGGCAGGTAGATTCCTATCCACTGTGCCACCAGGGAAGTCCCTCATTGATTTTTTCTCTCTTATTATTCTGTTTTCTTGATTCATTTTCTGTATTATTGCCTTACGTCAGCTTGGCTTAAGTTTGCCTATTTCTAATTTCATGAGGTGGAAGCTTAGATCATTGATGGGAGGCTTTATTGAGGTTCACGACATGCTACTTCCAAATATGGCATCTTGCCATATTGAATACTTTAAGCTGAAGGACTTTGAGAAAACAGCAGAAGTATGGAAGTAACCCTGACCTCCACACTGCCTTTCTTCATATACCCTCATATAAGAAGTTCGTTCCCTATACCCACAAGAAAGGAGCATCTGAACAAACAGGTCTTGCTAACTTTCCCCAGTTTACTACACTTACCACGTGCTCTCTGATCCTATCATATTTCTGTCTTCGTGTCATCAGACCTAGAATAAAACTACTCAGGTCTGTTTCCTCAGGTCTTCATTTCCTTATGAAGGCTCCCATGTATGTAAAATTCATATTAAATAAATTTGCATACTTTTCTCCTATGAATGTCTTTGTCATTTTAATTTTCAGACCCAGCCAGGGGAGTCTGAGAAGGGTTAGGGGAAGGTCAGGGTTACTTCCTTACTTCTGCTGTTTTCTCAGAGGCCTTCACCTTAAAGTATTCAAAATCCAAGGTGCCATATTTGGAAGTAGCATGTCTGGAACCTCATCAAAGCCTCCCATCAGTGATCTAATCTTCCCCTAAGTGGGTCAAGGGAAACTTTTTCCTCTCCTATAACTGTCTTTTCTAACATAAGCATTTAATGTCATAATTTTTCCTCTAAGCATTGCTTTAGGTGCATACCAAAAATTCTATTATGTTGTGTTTTAATTGTCATTTAATTAAAAATATTTTCTGATTTGCTTTGAGGTACCCATGGGTTATTTATGTGTCTTTAATTTTCAAACATTTGGAAATTTACCAGATATTTTTGTCATTGATTTCTAATATAGCTCCATTACAGCCAGAGAACATACTGTGCATTGTTTCAGTTCTTTTAAATTTGTTAAGATTTTGTTATGACTCAGAATTTGGTCATATGGACTTTGATTTTCCTGCCTCCTCCTTTCATTTATAAGGATCTGTGTGATTACATAGGGGTCATCCAGATAATCCAGGATAATCTTCCCCAGTTTAAGATTCTTAATCACAACTGCCAAGTCCCTTTTGCCATGTAAGGTGACACATTCATAGGTTCTGGGAATTAGAATGTGGACATCTTTGCGGGGGGCCATTGTTCTGTGTATCACACCCTCCTTTCCCATCCCCAAGCCCTTGTGGTGACTGTCACTGTCTCCAAATGGGTCCATAGAGGTAGAGAGATGGGGCTTACCTCTGAGAGTAGCCAGGTCCCCATCCCACAAAGGGGAAAAATACAGCAACAGTAGATGGCCCTAGGAATAATAATAGTGACAATGTTGATCTTAAGAGTCATTGTTTGCATTGGGCTTGCCGTGTGCCAGTGCTTTCCATGAATAATAGCTGCCATTGTCTCCATTTTACAAGTGAGAGTCTGAGGCCCAACAAAGTTCTATGATCTGCTCAGTGTCATGCAGACAGGAATAGTGGAGGAGCCAGGGTTAGAACACCAGCCTTCTCCATAGCCTGTGCCCTTAGCCACTGTCTCAAGTTATGACTATGACCACCAGAGGTCAGGGGAGGCCTCCTTAGAATGGATCGTTAATGGACCTAGAATTTTAGGATGAATTTTAGGGTTTGCTAGTGGCCAAATCAGGGCTTCCCAGGCGGCCCTAGTGGTAAAGAACCCACCTGCCAATGCAGGAGACTAAGAGATGTGGGTTCAATCTCTAGGTCCAGAAGACCCTCTGGAGGAGGGCATGCCAACCCATTCCAGTATTCTTGCCTGGAGAATGCCTTGGACAAAGAAGCCTTGCAGGCTACTGTCCATGAGGGTTCAAAAGAGTCAGATGCTACTGAAGCGATTTAGCATGCCTGCAGGCAGTGGCTAAATCACTACCTTTTATGAATCTCCAGAGAAGCTATTTGGTTCCACCTTTCTCTGTGTCTCTGACTCTGATTCTCTATGTCTTTGTCTGTCTGTCTCTTACACACACACACACACACACACACACACACACACACACACACGTGGCTTAATCTACAGAATTAAGGGGTTATGTATCTATAAAACTCAGGGGATGATGATCCTCAGCACACATGGGGCATGCCTTACACAAAGCTCTGCAGCCCCGTCCCCCATTAAAATGGCCTTGTTGAGAATGAGGGGGAGGCAGCCAGGGAGAGTGACAGTCTCCTGTGGGCATCTGGAGGGAGGTCAGTGCAGGGGTCTAGACCAGGACTTAAGGACACCTCAACACATCTGTTCCCAAACCTCCCTTTGCCTGCCACCAGGCCTCCCCTCCCAGCCAGGGCCTCTTTAGCCCCTCCCCCAGCCCTGCTCACAGGGCCTCAGTTACACCCTCAGCCCATTTGTGGCCTTTCACCCAGCACCTGTGCTGCCTCAGAGGATCCCCTCAGGACCCTGCCTGCTCCCTACATTCTACAGGACACCTCTCTCCTGCCCACACACAGGGTCTGTCATAAAGTCCTGGTGAGGGAGGAACTGAAAAATCTCTCCAGGATCCAGAGAAAATCCAGGCCCAGACCAGGCGTCCAAGGCACTTCCCTCAGGGCTGGGGGGAAAGGGAGGGGGTCTCTGAGAGGAGCTGGGCTCAGTGTCCCGTGGGAGGTGGGATGACACAGGGCAGGGCTGGGTCTGTGAGGACAGGGAACAGCCCTGGGAGGACCCGGGGCAGCGGGAATGCGAGGATGGCCCCAACTGCTGTCCTCATGGGCTTTGGCACCTGGCCAGGCTCTGTTCTACTGGAGCTGGACAACGGAGTTTGTTAAGTGCCTTCTCTGGGCCTGAGTGTCTTTGCTGACAGGGGCAACAGGGTTTTCTTCAAGGGCCTTGGTGAGGATGAAGTGAGGTGGCACTTAACAGATTCTTGGGATCAGCCATAAAAAAGAATGAGATTTTGCCATTTGCAACAACATGAATGACCTTGGAGTGCATTATGCTAAGTGAAATAAGTCAGACAGAGAAAGACAAAGACTGAGTAATCTCATTTATGAATAGGTGGAATCTAAAAAAGACACAAATTAATAGAAACACAGATCGGTGGTTGTCAGAGGTAGGGTGAGGGTAGAGTGGGTGGGGTGGGGGCTGGGGAATGGTTGAGTCAGAAGGTACAAACTACCAGTTATAAGATAAATAAACCCTGGGGATCCAGTGTACAGCATGGTGACTATAGTTAACAATACTGTATTGTGTATTTGAAGTCACTAAGAGAATAGATCTTAAAAGTTATGATCACAAGAAAACAAATTGTAACTATGTGAAGTGATGGATGTTAACTAAACTGATTGTGGTGATTATATATGGACATATCAAATCATTATGTTGTACACCTGAAACTTATACAATGGTATATAACAATTATATCTCACTAAAGTTGGGAAAAAGAAGTGCTTAGAACACTACAAATCAGACAGATCAGTGATTACCGAAAACAAAATTCTTATTTAAATTTAAAATTTAAAGTTTTGGAATTTTTTTTTTTTACCATAGCTCATTAACTCTCAGATGCTATAGACAGCGTGTCACATCATTATTTTAAATAATCAGTATTCTTGCCTGGAGAATTTCATGGATAGAGGAATCTGGTGGACTTACATGGGCTTGCAAAGGGTCGGACACGACTGAGCGACCAACACAGACTAACACACAAGAAAGAAGGTGTGGCGAATTAAACTGTGCCCCACAGCCTTCTCATCTCAGTGACTGTAAGATGCATTCTCTATTTCTGATATGTTGAAATATTTAAAAAAAGGCATTTAGAATGATAAGATATGGTATTTTTCATTGTTTATTTTTACAGTTACCTTCTGTGGTAATACATTGCTTCTGATTTTGTGTAGTGATATAGCCTTTTCTATTTCATTTAAAACAAAAAATGATTCAATCTTACAGAAAATTTGAGACAATTGTACTAGTCAGAATGGGCTCATGGCCCTTGAGCCACTCCCAGCTGCCCAGAAGGATCTTCCTGGGGTGAGGTGCACAGAAGCTCATTCCCCTAGATGCCCACACTGAGAGCACTCCGGATGCCTACTCCAGGGTGGAAGGGGGAGGAGTTAACCCATCAAGTCAGCATCTGCTGAGGGATGCCCACACAATGTCAAGGACATCCTGGCTGCTGGGAAGCCGGCAATCCCACAGGCATCATGCAAACCTTCAGGAGTCACATAGTCTGGTGAAGAAGGCTCACACATGCTCTCTCTCTCACACACACAAGCACAAAAAGAAAATGATAAGGCACTGCGGTATGTGGTTATAAGGATGGAACTCTGGATCCAATGGCCTTGGTTCAAATTCTGGCTCCTTGATTTCCCAGCTGTGTGACCTCTGGCAGGTTTCTAAACTTGTTTCCCAGGTGCTTCATTTGTAAAAAAAAAAAAAAGGGGGAAAACAAAACTTCCTACCTCATTAGGTTGTTGTGAGAAGTATTATGTGAGTTAATATTTCAGAAGAATTTGAAACACTTTCTGGTATATAGTAACTATTTCATAAGTGCTTGCTAATGAAACCCTTTTAAAACATTGAATTAGAAGTGCAGCCCATGGAAGTTCAAGAAGAGACACAGGGGAAGAAGGCATAAAGGTCTTTTCACATGTAAAGTGGAGGTGATAACAGCATTATCCTCCCAAATTTATTGTGCCTATTTTGTTACATCTTTCTTAAAGTGTTCATGTCACTTTAAGAAAGCCCTAGCCTTAGTCCTAGGACTAAGTCTCCATTCCTTAGCAGGATGGACCACACTCCTGTTACAGTGGCTCCAAGATTTCCGGGTGGGTCCCAAAGGTCCCTTCCCGAAGCAACACGGATCCCCCTTTCCCTGCAATGCAAGGGCCCAATTGGGTGTTAGGGCCTTATTCTGGGCCCTGTTGAAGGTCACTCCAGGGGCCTGACTACCCAGAGACAGCTAGAATCTGGGGATTCCTGTCCTTCCATTGTCAGTCTGGATAAGCTTCTTGCTTCATCCAAGTCCTAAAGATTACTGGCAGCCCACTGCATTTGTGAATAAACGAATGACATTCAGAATGGCTCACTCCCAGGCTCCTAAGCCAGCCCTCCCCAAGCTCCTCCTCTGAGAAAGCCCTGTGGTGAACAAAGCCTGGTCCCCGTTCCTCCTCCAGGGATCGGGCACTAGCCTCATGGGGTCAGACACTTTTCTCTGCAACACATGTATTCCACTTGCTGTTCTTTGTTAACTGCATGTTCTGGAGAATGCACTCCCCTTTGTTCCTGTAAGCACACACAGGTCCCACTCATTTTGTATCATACCCAGCAGGTGCTGTGTGGTATAACATGAACCCTAGTCATTAATTTTACTCTGTAAGCTATTGGCTATAAATGGTTATTTAGGGTCCACCCCACCTTCTCTGTTAGTTTCCTTTATCAGCCTTGTGCACACATCTGTGTGCACATGTGTGTGTTTCTTCAGCAGTCTTAGAAGTGAACTGCTTAGTCAAAGGGGTCAGTCAGTCAACAACCCAAGTGCCTACTCTGTGCCATATAGTGCTCAAGGCGTTGGGGTGACTCGAGGAACTAGAAAGCCACATGTTCTTACTTTCGTGGAGTTGACATTACAGTGGAGGATATTTCCAGTTTTTATTTTAAAATAGATGCTGCCACACTGCTATCCAAATTACTGACATCCTCAGCCTACTTCCAGGGCAGCAGCTTTAAGGAGGGAGGGTGTACTCCTTTGCCTTCGCTTTCTGCAGGGCCTTTAGGGTCAGGGCCTGGGACGGTCCATTTGGGGACATGGGTTAGAGACAGGGATGGAAGGGTCCAGGGAGTGGGTGGAAGGAGGCTAAGGAAGGAACAGTTCACAGGGCATCTGTATGGAAACCTCCTTCATCACACCACTAGAGGGCGTACGGGACTCAGGGATGAGAAGTTGGCAAGAGAACAATACCCTCAGGTAAGATAAAGTCGCTCAGTCGTGTCCGACTCTTTGCGACCCCATGGACTATATCGTCCATGGAATTTTCCAGGCCAGTACCAGAATACTGAAGTGGGTAGCCTTTCCCTTCTCCAGGGGATCTTCTCAACCTAAGGATCGAACCGAGGTTTCCTACATTGCCCGCGGATTCTTTACCAACTGAGCTATGAGGAAAGTGAGCCTCAGGTGAGGAATTTGCCTGCTAATGCAGGAGACTCAAAAGATGCGGGTTCCATCCAGGAGTTAGGAAGATCCCCTGGAGGAGGAAATGACGACCCACTCCAGTATTCTTGCCTGGGAAATTCCATGGGCAGAGGAGCCTGGCGGGCTGCGCAATGAGTCAGACACGACTGAGCACACACGCACGCACTCAGGTTATTCCACTGCGTGAGGCACAGATGGAATAGTCAGTTCTGAGAGGTACCACTGGGTAGGTGGCATCTATTTTGGAACAAACCACTGCGAAGGACACTAAGGGCCGCTACCACCCCCAGGTAGGGGGTTTCCACAGAAGCTCCGGATGGAGGCAGGAATGTACTTTGACCGTCCGCACACCGCACCCATCTTCCCTATTCCTATCCGAGTCCCTGGAAAGCACCCTCTATTGGACTGAGACTTTCACATTGCCGAGGCTTCCCTCGCAGCTTCTCGGTCTCCGCCCTTCAAGTGTTTTACCTTTGAATCAGTGGTTTGAACATGATGGAGAAAGAGATTGTATCAACGGAAAGGCATTTGAAAAGACCCTGATGCTGGGAAAGATTGAAGGCGCGAGAAGAAAGGGACGACAGAGGATGAGATGGTTGGATGGCATCATCGACTCAATGGACATGAGTTTGAGTAAACTCCAGGAGTTGGTGATGGACAGGGAGGACTGGCTTGCTGCAGTCCACGGGGTCGCAAAGAGTCGGACACGACTGAGCGATTGAACTGAACTGAGGGGCGGGGGCGGGTTTCAAAGCTCTTTTTGGGATCTGATTGGTCAATGTGGGGTTTTACCAATCCGGAGCTTTTTCTGAGTGCACAGGGCCCCCGCCCCCCGGCGAGCGCCAAACTCCAATTGCTTGCTGATTTGGCGCAGGCGCGGTGGTTGCTTGGGCAGAGTTCTGAGCTGTGGAGGCGGGGCTTTCCGGATTGAGGGCGCGTTCAAATGTCTGCTTGCCTGTTTCTTCACTTGTCAAAGGTGGTGAAGCTTCTCCTGTAGCACAATTTTAAACTATATCTTTGAGTGCAGGGTGATGGGGGTTGACCTCGAGTGAACAACTGCAGTCTCTTGTTCCCCATTCGTCCCTAAGCCAGTCACAAGTCCAGCTGCTGCTGCTGCTGCGTCGCTTCAGTCGTGTCTGACTCTGTGTGACCCCATAGACGGCAGCCCATCAGGCTCCCCCATCCCTGGGATTCTCCAGGCAAGAACACTGGAGTGGGTTGCCATTTCCTTCTCCAATGCATGAAAGTGAAGAGTGAAAGTGAAGTCGCTCAGTCGTGTCCGACTCTTAGCGACCCCATGGACTGCAGCCTACCAGGCTCCTCGGTCCATGGGATTTTCCAGGCAAGAACACTGGAGTGGGTTGCCATTTCCTTCTCCAATGCATGAAAGTGAAGAGTGAAAGTGAAGTCGCTCAGTCGTGTCCGACTCTTAGCGACCCCATGGACTGCAGCCTACCAGGCTCCTCGGTCCATGGGATTTTCCAGGCAAGAGTACTGGAGTGGGGTGCCACTGCCTTCTCCACACAAGTCCAGCGGGCACCTTTATTTTACCTCCTTGCATTCATCATTCATTCTCTCCATTGCTAAAATTGCATCGTCGGATTTGAGATTTAGGGAAATTTCACAAAATCCTGCCCTGGTGGAGGGCCCATGAACCCAGGACCACAGAGCAGGGCTGCTTGGAGAACCCACTTGCCAGCAGTTGGTGCTTTGGCAATGAAATATTTTCCCATGTGGGTTTTGTTTTTTGCTGTTAATTCCAGAAATACATTAAGCCTCAAACCAGGTTTATTTTGAAACCATACTGCAATTTAATTTTAAAACACAACAGAAATCTTTATCTAAAGGCAACAACACACACTTGTGTTAGCTGCATATATTTCCAAGATTTTCTCTTCTGATACATAGGAAAGTGGGGAAAGCTACATAGTCAAAAAGTAAAACTGTGATAGTATGGGAGGAAAAACAAGCTCTAAAAATGAATACAAGCATACAGAAATGAACCTCACTCTTTAAAAAAAAACTTAGCTATTTTTTTTTTAACTCTTATTTTGTATTGGGACTTCCAAGGTGGCTCATTGGTAAAGTATCTGCCTGCCAAGCAGGAGATGCAGGTTTGATCGCTAGGTCAGAAAGATCCCCTGGAGAAAGAAATGGCACGCACTTCAGTATTCTTGCCTGGGAAATCCCATGAATGGGGGAGTGTGATGGGTTACAGTCCCTGGGGTTGCAAAGAGTCAGACATGACTTAGCAACTAAACCACCACCACCATTGAATATAGTTCCCTGGGCTATACAGTGGGACCTTGTTATTGATTCATTTTATATATAATAGCTTACACCTAACTCCAAATTCTCACTCCATTCTTCCCCCAACCCCCTCTTGTCTTGGCAACCACAAGTATGTTCTCTGTGTTTGTGAGTCTGTTTCTGTTTTGTAGATTGGTTCATTAATGTCATATTTTAAAAAGGTTTTATGTATAAGTGATATCATATGGTATTTGTCTTTCTCTTTCTGACTGACTTCTAGTTGCATCCATGTTATTGCAAATGGCGTTATTTTGTTCTTTTTTTTGTGGCTGAGTAGTATTTCACTGTATATACGTACCACATCTTCTTTATCCATTCTTCTGTCGATGGACATTTAGGTTGTTTCCATATCTTGGCTATTGTGAATAGTGCTACTGTGAACATAGGGGTCTATGTATTTTTTTGAATTATAGTTTGGTCTGGATATATGCCCAGGAGCAGGATTAATGGATCATGTGGTAGTTCTATTTTTAGTTTTTTGAGGAACCTCCATACTGTTTTCCATAGTGGCTGCACCAATTTACATTCCCACCAATACTGTAGGAGGATAAATGAACTTCACACTTGATCTAATTGATAACCCATAGAGAAAAATAGTCTTCTAGATAACTTTTGCTGACTGTGTCAGTAGGGCTCTAGTATTCAATTCAAGACAGTCTTCAGTATTCAATTGATTGTCTTTTCTCTTTGTCAAGATTTGTGAATGATTTCTATTTGTTTTAATCAGAATGGTGTCATTTATCTGAAGCCCATTTCTCCAAGACAAAGGCAGACTGGATAAACAGCCTGTTTAAAAAATATTTATTTATTTATCAGTTATGTTGGGTCTTTGTTTCTGAGTGTGGGCTTTCTCTAGTTGCAGTGAGCAGGGGCTACTCTCTGTTGTGATGCATGATCTTCTCATTGCAGTGGCTTCTCTCTTGTTTTGGAGCACAGGGCTTCAGTAGTTGTGGTGCATGGGCTTAGTTGCTCCACTGCATGGGGATCTTCCTGGACCAGGGATTGAACCTGTGTCCTGCACATTGGCAGGCAGATTCTTAACCACTAGACCACTAGGGAAGTCCCAACAGTCTGTTTAAATCAGTTACTTGTCTGGAATTGCCTCGGAATACAAGACTCAGACTGGGTAAGCAGGTGACTTGAGTAGTCTCACTTTCCTCCCTGATCCCTTCACCATTTCTCCAGCCCCTGGAGTATCCCAGGTAACTCTAGCTGCTAAGGGCCATAACCCAGTGTGGTGCTTATTATTAACCCTCTCTTAGATCTCACTCTGATCTTTCTCTGTCTTTCCATGTCAAAGCAGCTGCTGAGAAGCCACAATTGGTGGTTGCCTCTACTTATGACAGTCTGCATTACTGGGCCCAACATGGCTTTAAAATCCCTGCATTATAATCCTCTTCTGGAAAAAGCAAGGAGGGGACTGTTTACATTGCTATTAGTACATATTAGTAGTCTGGTTGATCCAGATTAATGACTTCTTTACTTCACACTTGTATATCAGGATGTTGTTGTTGTTCAGTCACTTAGTCATGTCCGACTCTTTGCAACCCCATGGACTGTAGCATGCCAGGCCTCCCTGTCCTTCACCATCTCCCAGAGCTTACTCAAGCTCATGTCCAGGACTCGGTGATGCAATCCAACCATCTTGTCCTCTATCGTCCCCTTCTCCTCCTGCCTTCAATCTTTCCCAGCATCAGGGTCTTTTCCAATGAGTCAGTTCTTCACATCAGGTGGCCAAAGCGATTGGAGTTTCAGCTTCAGCATCAGTCCTTCCAATGAATACTCAGGGCTGATTTCCTTTAGAATCAAATGGTTTGATCTCTGTGCTGTCCAAGGACTCTCAAGAGTCTTCTCCAACACAGTTAGAAGGCATCACTTCCTCGGCACTCAGCTTTCTTTATGGTCCAACTCTCACATCCATACATGACTACTGGAAAAACCATAGCTTTGACTAAATGGACTTTTGCAGGCAAAGTAATGTCTTTGCTTTTTAATATGCTGTCTCTAGGGTTTGTCATAGTTTTTCTTCCAAGGAACAAGTGTCTTTTAATTTCATGGCTGTAGTCACCATCTGCAGTGATTTTGGAGCCCCCCAAAATAAAGCCTGTCACTGTTTCCATTGTTTCCCATCTATTTGCCATGATGTGATAGGACCAGATGCCATGATCCTAGGTTTTTGAATGTAGAGTTTTAAGCCAGCTTTTTGGCTTTCCTCTTTCACCTTCATCAAGAAGCTCTTTAGTTTCTCTTAGCTTTCTTCCACTAGGGTGGTTTCATCTGCATATCTGAGGTTATTGATATTTCTCCCAGCAATCTTGACTCCAGCTTGTGCTTTCCAGCCTGGCATTTCACATGATGTTCTCTGCATATAAGTTAAATAAGCAGGGTGACAATACACAGCCTCAATGCACTACTTTCCCAATTTGGAACTAGTCTGTTGTTCCATGTCCCATTCTAACTGTTGCTTCTTGACCTGCCTACAGATTTCTCAGGAGGCAGGTAAGGTGGTCTGATATTCCCATCTCTTTAAGAATTTTCCACAGTTTGTTGTGATCTACACAGTCAAAGGCTTTAGTGTAATCAATGAAGCAGAAGTAGATTTTTTTTTTCTGGAATTCTCTTGCTTTTTCTATGATCCAATGGATATTGGCAATTTGATCTCTGATTCTTCTGCCTTTTCTAAATCCACTTTGAACATCTGCAAGTTCTTGGTTCATGTACTGTTGAATCCTGGCTTGGAGAATTTTGAGCATTACTTTGCTAGCATGTGAAATGAGTGCAATTGTGTGGTAGTTTGAACATTCTTTGGCATTGCTCTTCTTTGGGATTGGAATGACAACTGACATTTTCCAGGCCTGTGGCCACTACTGAGTTTTCAAAATTTGCTGGCATATTGAGTGCAGCACTTTCACAGCATCATCTTTTAGGATTTGAAACAGCTCAGCTGAAATTCCATCACTTCCATTACCTTTGTTCGTAGTGATGCTTCCTAAGGCCCACTTGACTTCACACTCTAGGATGTGTGGCTCTAGGTGAGTGATCCACACCATTGTGGTTGTCTGAGTCATTAAGATCTTTTTTTGTATAGTTCTTCTGTGTATTCTTGCCACCTCTTCTTAATATCTTCTGCTTCTGTTAGGTCCATACTGTTTCTGTCCTTTATTGAGCCCATCTTTGCATGAAATGTTCCCTTGGTATCTCTAATGTTCTTGCTAGTCTTTCCCATTCTATTGTTTTCCTCTATTTCTTTGCATTGTTCACTTAGAAAGACTTTCTTATCGCTCCTTGCTATTCTCTGAAACTCTGCATTCAGATGGATATATCTTTTATTCTCTCCTTTGCCTTTCACTTTCCCACAGGGATGATGAAGAATGGGTCACAGTGGGCAGAAGAGTTTGATGAAGGACAAGTTCCTGGAGGTTTGCTTGGAACCCAGATAACAGTGATCATTCACATGATAAATGGGGGAGAATGAGGGATGCAGAGAGGGTTCTCAAAGAGAAAAGTGAAGACCGTGAAGGAACATAACATGTTTTACAATGCTATGAGAAGTGTTCCTTTCCCTTTCCTGTTTTAAAAAATGTATCTTAATTAATTAATTAATTAGTCTGTGCTGGGTCTTAGTTGTGGCATGCATACCCAGGTTCCCTGAATTAGGAGCATGGAGTCTTAACCACTGGGCAGCCAGGGAACTCCCTCCCTTTATTTTCTTTAGTGTAGCTCCCTCTCTATACCAGTCTCCATGTGTTCCCAAGGAGAGGAACCCAGAAAAAAAGTTTTGCTTGAGATGATATTAAAAACATTAATTGACCTCACACAGCTCTTAATAAAGAACTACTTCTTTGTTCCATCCAGGAGTTTGCACTTGTAACACTCCTATACTGCCTGTGAAATTTCTGTTAAAGTACAATTTTCAAAAAGTTACAAACATGCTGCTGCTGCTGCTAAGTCGCTTCAGTCGTGTCTGACTTTGTGCGACCCCATAGACAGCAGCCTACAAGGCTCCCTGGTCCCTGGGATTCTCCAGGCAAGAACACTGGAGTGGGTTGCCATTTCCTTCTCCAATGCATGAAAGTGAAAAGTGAAAGTGAAGTCGCTGAGTCATGTCCGACTCCTAGCGACCCCATGGACTGCAGCGCACCAGGCTCCTCCATCCATGGGATTTTCCAGGCAAGAGTACTGGAGTGGGATGCCATCGCATTCTCCGTACAAACATGACTCTGATACAAATAGAATGAACACAGATGTCACATGTTGTATTTTCCCCAGACAGTTGGGAGCAAGATATTTATTAAGGACCAACACCTGTAAAAGAGAGATAGAAGTGGAAATGGGCAGAGGGAGAAGTAGAACTATGACTGAGAGCCTGACAAAGCCTTGGCCAGGCAATCTGGGAGGGAACCCTGGAGTAAGTGTCTTCATCTATTTGGGCTGCTACAACAAATTACCATAGACCTGGGGGCTTCAGCAACGATGTTTGTTTCTCACAGTTCTGGAGGCTTAAAGTCTGAGATCAGGGTGCCGGAATGATCAGGTTCTCCTGAAAACCTCCTCTGGGTCACATGCTGCTGACTTCTCATTGTATCCTTACCTGGAAGAAAAAGAACCAATAGGTATCTGGTCTGTTTTACAAAAGCACTAATTCAGCTTGAGGGTTCCACCTTCATGACTATTTACCTCCCCCAGCTCATTTCCAAATACTATCACATTGGGATGTTTCAATACATGAATTTGTGTGTGGCAGAGGGGACACAAACATTCAATCCATTGCAGTAAGCATTGCTCATCAGAGTGTCCTGTGGTGGGCAGAGCTGGCGGGCCTTTATCCCTCCTGCCTCCCTCAGTCACTGCTTGTGCACAGTCCTGGCTGGTTTTCTGAAGCTGAGGCAGACACCAAAGGAGCTTGAAGCAGGCCTGGGAGGCTCATGTTTGTGTCTACACAGACCACCCCTTGTGTCACATGGATCTACTTCTGCACATATGATCAGGTGCTACTCCTCCAAAGTTCTGGTGGACCTATGTTCCTGAGGGGTAACTTAGAAAAAGGAGATTAGTGGGATGAACTAGAACCCCTGCAACTGCAACTGATCTTGGACAACTACACTGGGGAAGGGAAATATCCATATTTCTTAAGGACTGTTGGACATACGGTCTGAGTTGACATTGATATCTGGAAACTGTGTCATCATGGCCTCACTGTCAGAGGGAGGGTGTATAAGGACCAGGTAATAAACAGAGTCCTGACCCAAGTCCAGTGAGACTTTGTCTAGCGTACAGTGGGGGCACTGAGTCCATGGTCCCAACCTGTGGTCATTTTGCCAGACTTTGCATGTATAATTGAGATTGACACAGGCAGTTGGTGCAACTCCTAAATTGGTCCCTTGGCCTGTAGGGTAAGAGCTGTGATAGTATGGAAGGCTAACTGGAAACCTGTTAGCCTGTACCACAAACTGGCTGGTTTAAATAATAGGAATTTATCATCTCACAGTTCTGAAAGCCAGAATTTCAAAATCAAGGTGTTGGCAGGGTAGGTTCCTTCTAAGGTTGTGAGAGAGAATCTATTTGTGCCTCTTCCTAGCTTCTGGTGGTTTGCTGGCAATCTTTGGTGCCCTTTGGCTTCTGCAGCATCACCCTCATCTCTGCTTTCATCTTCACATCTCATTTTCCCTTTGTGTGTATGTCTCCAAATCTCCCCTTTCATAAGGGCACTGATTATATTGTATTAGGGGCCCCTCTTGCTCCAGTATGACATCATCTTACCCAATTACATCTGCAACAACCCCATTTCCAGATAAGGTCACATTCTGAGGTACTGAGGGTTAGGACTTCAATATATGAATTTTAAGTGGACTTAGCTCAACTCATAACACTTCCCTTCACTCATCAAAGATACTAAATCCAAAGAAATATTACATCCTGGGGGTATGGCTGAGATTAGTGCCACCTTTAAGGATCTAAAGGATGTAGAAATGGTGATCCTCATTGTCAGTTCAGTTTAGTCGCTCAGTCGTGTCTGACTCTTTGCAATCCCATGGACTGCAGCACACCAGGCTTCCCTGTCCATCACCAACTCTGGGAGCTTGCTCAAACTCATGTCCATCAAATCCTTGATGCCATCCAACCATCTCATCCTCTATAGTCTCCTTCTCCTCCTGCTGTCGATCTTTCCCAGCATCAGGGTCTTTTCCAGTGAGTCAGCTCTTTGCATCAGGTGGCCAAAGTATTGGAGCTTCAGTTCCAGCATCAGTCCTCCCAATGAATATTCAGGGTTTATTTCCTTTAGGACTGACTGGTTGGATCTCCTTGCAGTCCAAGGGACTCTCAAGAGTCTTCTCTAATACCACAGTTCAAAAGCATCAATTCTTTGGCGTTCAGCTTTCTTTATGGTCCAACTCTCACATTCATACGTGACCACTGGAAAAGCCATAGCTTTGACTAGACAGACCTTTGTCAGCAATGTCATGTCTCTGCTTTTTAATATGCTGTCTAGGTTTGTCATAGCTTTTCTTCCAAGGAGTAAGCGTCTTTTAATTTCATGGCTGCAGTCACCATCTGCAGTGATTTTGGAGCCCAAAAAAATAAAGTCTGTCACTGTTTCCACTGTTTCCCATCTATTTGCCATGAAGTGATGGGACCAGATGCCATGATCTTCTTTTTTTGAATGCTGAGTTTTAAGCCAGCTTTTTGGCTCTTTCACTTTCATCAAGAGCGTTCTTAGTTCCTCTTCACTTTCTGCCATAAGGGGGATGTCATCTGCATATCTGAGCTTACTGATATTTCTCCCGGCAATCTTGATTCCAGCTTATGCTTCAACCAGTGTGGCGTTTCACATGATGTATTCTGCATATAAGTTAAATAAGCAGGGTGACAATATACAGCCTTGACATACTCCTTTCCCAATTTGGAACCAGTCCGTTGTTCCATGTCTGGTTTTAACTGTTGCTTCTTGACCTGCATAAAGATTTCTCAGGAGGCAGGTAGGGTGGTCTGGTATTCCCATCTCTTTCAGAATTTTCCATAGTTTGTTGCGATCCACACAGTCAAAGGCTTTGGCACAGTCAATAAAACAGACGTAGATGTTTTTCTGGAACTCTCTTGCTTTTTCTATGATCCAACGGATGTTGGCAATTTGATCTCTGATTCCTCTGCCTTTTCTAAATCCAGCCTGAACATCTGGAAGTCCTCAGTTCACATACTGTTGAAATGTAGCTTGGAGAATTTTGCTTTGCTAGTGTGTGAGATGAGTGCAATTGTGCAGTAGTTTGAACATTCTTTGGCATTGCCTTTCTTTGGGATTGGAATGACAACTGATCTTTTCCAGTCCTGTGGCCACTGCTGAGTTTTCAAAATTTGCTGGCATATTGAGTGCAGCACTTTCACAGCATCATCTTTTAGGACTTGAAATAGCTCAGCTGGAATTCCATCATGTCCACTAACTTTCTTCATAGTGATGCTTCCTAAGGCCCACTTGACTTCGCACTCCAGGATGTCTGGCTCCAGGTGAGTGAGCACACCATCGTGGTTTTCTGGGTCATTAAGAACTTTTTTGTATGGTTCTTCTTTGTATTCTTGCCACCTCTTCTTCATATCTTCTGCTTCTGTTAGGTCCATGTCATTTCTGTCCTTTATTGTGCCCATCTTTGCATGAAATGTTCCCTCGGTATCTCTAATTTTCTTCAAGAGATCTCTAGTGTTTCCCATTCTGTTGTTTTCCTCTATTTGTTTGCATTGATCACTGATGAAGGCTTTCTTATCTCTCCTTGCTATTCTTTGGAATTCTGCATTCAGATGGGTATAGCTTTCCTTTTCTCCTTTTTGCTTCTCTTCTTTTCTCAGCTATTTGTAATGCCTCCTCAGACAACCATTTTGTCTTTTTGCCTTTCTTTTTCTTGGGGATGGTCTTGATCACTGCCTCCTATACAATGCCACGAATCTGTGTCCATAGATCTTCATTGTATATCCATTTAATTTGTCAGTCTGGCTCCTGCAGAAACTGGCTGTATTCTGAAGGCTGACAGTGGACTGTTCCAAGCTCAACTAAGGAACAGCAGTTCCAGTGGCAGCCAAATGTGGCATCATTGCTAGAGAAGATTAACATGGCCTCAGGTTCATGGTATGTGGCCCTCAATTTGTTGAATGCATCCTTTACTATCCCTATCAAAAATAATATAAAATAGAGTTTATTGCCGTACAGAATGAATAATAATATTAATTTACAGTTTTGCCTTAAAATTCTTTTTAACTCTCTTGCCTTCTGTCATAATTAGTACAAAATAGTCAGGACTGTCTGGCCATCCCACAGAACATCATATTGATTCATTACATCAGTTATCATTTAAGAGGTGGCAAGAACACTGGGTGACTGAAAAACAGGTGCTCCAGAGGGTGAGAGATGAACATTGTGAAAATTCAGGAATCTGTCACATGCCTAAAAATGTTTGGAGATCAGTGGTGGTCCAGAGTTCAGTTCCAGAACACCCCTTCCAAAATAAAAGATTAATTTTTGCATATTGCATCTCCTACCACAGAGGGAGATTTTGCAGGCAGGGTGTTTAGCACCTGGGATTATAGCTTTGGGCCACATGCTAGATGGCATAGAAGGTTTCTGCATTTGATTGGAACCCAGAGCAGGAAAGGGCCCTGTATCAGGTTCAAGATGCAGTTCAAGCAGCTCTAGTGCTTGGGCCATATGACCTGGCAGACATTAGTTCAGTTCAGATCAGTCACTCAGTCGTGTCTGACTCTTTGCAACCCTATGGACTGCAGCATGCCAGGCCTCCCTGTCCATCACCAACTGCCAGAGTTTACCCAAACTTATGTCCATTGAGTTGGTGATGCCATCCAACCATCTCATCCTCTGTCGTCCCCTTCTCCTCGTGCCCTCAATCTTTCCCAGCATCAGGGTCTTTTCCAATGAGTCAGCTCTTCACATCAGGTGGCCAAAGTATTGGAGTTTCAGCTTCAACATCAGTCCTTCCAATGAACACTCAGGACTGATCTCCTTTAGGATGGACTGCTTGGATTTCCTTGAAGTCCAAGGGACTCTCAAGAGTCTTCTCCAACACCACAGCTCAAAAGCATCAGTTCTTTGGTGCTAAGCTTTCTTTATAGTCCAACTCTCACATCCATACATGACCACTGGAAAAACCATAGCTTGACTAGATGAAACTTTGTTGACAAAATAATGTCTCTGCTTTTTAATATGCTGTCTAGATTGGTCATAATTTTCCTTCCAAAGAGTGTCTTTTAGTTTCATGGGTGCAGTCACCATCTGCAGTGATTCTGAAGGCCCCCAAAATAAAGTCAGCCACTGTTTACCCATCTATTTGCCATGAAGTGATGGGACTGGATGCCATGATCTTCGTTTTCTGAATGTTGAGCTTTAAGCCAACTCTTTCACTCTCCTCTTTCACCTTCATCAAGAGGCTCTTTAGTTCTTTTTTTTTTTAATTTTATTTAATTTTATTTATTTATTTATTTTTTTGTGAGAATTAAATATGTTAATACAAAAAAGCTCACACTACAGTGCCCAGTGCATGAGAACCTCTCATTAAATGTTAGCTATTATTATCTTTCCATGTCAGTCCATGTATTTTTTTTAAATTTTTTTAACTTTATTTTTAAACTTTACATAATTGTATTAGTTTTGCCAAATATCAAAATGGATCCATCACAGGTATACATGTGTTCCCCATCCTGAACCCTCTTCCCTCCTCCCTCCCCATACCATCCCTCTGGGTCGTCCCAGTGCACTAGCCCCAAGCATCCAGTATCATGCATCGAACCTGGACTGGCATCTCGTTTCATACATGATATTTTACATGTTTCAATGCCATTCTCCCAAATCTTCCCACCCTCTCCCTCTCCCACAGAGTCCATAAGACTGCTCTTTAGTTCTTTACTTTCTGCCATAAGGGTGGTGTCATCTTCATATCTGAGGTTATTGATATTTCTCCCAGCAATCTTGATTCCAGCCTGTGCTTCATCCTGCCCAGGGTTTCTCATGATGTACTCTGTGTATAAGCTAAATAAGCAGGGTGACAATACACAGCCTTGACATTCTCCTTTTCCTATTTGGAACCAGTCTGTTGTTCCATGTCCAGTTCTAACTGTTGCTTCCTGACCTGCATACAGGTTTCTCAAGAGGCAGGTCAGGTGGTCTGATATTCCCATCTCTTTTAGAATTTTCCACAGTTTATTGTGATCCACACAGTCAAAGGCTTTGGCATAGTCAATAAGCAGAAATAGATGTTTTTCTGGAACTGTCTTGCTTTTTGTATGATCCAGTGCATGCTGGCAATTTGATCTCTGGTTCCTCTGCCTTTTCTAAAACCAGCTTGAACATCTGGAAGTTCACGGTTCACATATTGTTGAAGCCTGGCTTGGAGAATTTTGAGCATTACTCTACTAGCGTGTGAGATGAGTGCCATTAGGATGAGTGATAGTAAAATGAGTGAGATGAGTGACATTAGGATGCTGGAAGTATCAGTGATGGGAAAAGATGGTGGAGAATTTATAGCAAGCCCCAGTGAGCGAATCCCAACTCAGACTCCAAGTGTTCTGAAGCAAGTCTGTAACATCTTCAGTGGAGACTTATACCTTAAAGAAATATAGATCCTGGAAATCCTGACACATGCTACCAATACAACATGAATAAAGCTCAAGGACAGTAAACTAAGTGAAATAAAGCAGTCACAAAAAGACAAATACTGCATGATTCTGCTTATATGAAGTAGAACAAGACCTACAGTGTTGCAGATTGCTGTTCAAATATTGCTCTTGCTGACAAATCCCACAGAAATGTGCACCCCCCAGCTCATATTCACAATAGGATGTATACTTCCAGGTGAAGACCTTGTCGGAATTTTTTTCTTGGAATTGATTTTGTTAGAAGTGTAATGGGGGTAAGGTTGAAAAAATAAGGCTTCTAACATATGAGAGCTGTTCCCGAGGGAAACCATTAAAGCAGGCAAGGGAGGCTCTGACACATGAAGATAGGTATTTCTGGTTTCTCACTGTTGTAGAGTTGCCCCTGTACAGAGTTTATCTCCATCAAGTTCAACTTGCCTGTCGCAAAATTTTTCCACAGGCACTTGCCTTCATAAGGGCTGCCCCCATAGCTCAGCGGTGAAGAATCCACCTGCGATGCAGGAGACACAGGTTTGATCCCTGGGTCAGGAAGATCCCCTGGAGTAGGAAATGGTAACTCACTCCAGTATTTTTGCCTGGGAAGTCTCATGGACAGAGGAGCCTGGTGGGCTACAGTCCATGGGGTCACAAAGAGTCCGACACAACTGAGCACACATCCATTTGCCTTCTTTTGGAGCTGGTCTATAAATAGTCTCACCAGATTCCCTAGCTTCATAATACACCTTTTGTATAAATAGTCCACTGATCCTTGAACAACAGGAGTTAGAACTGCCTGGGTCCATTACATTTATGCAATTTTGGGGGACAAATAACTATACACTACAATACTTCTGGAACTGAGGGTGTAGGGGAGAGTGGAGTTAAAGTTATATGCAGATTTTCAACTGTGCTTGGGGTGGTCAGAGCCTCTAATCCTCCACATTGTCCAGGGGTCAACTGTATACTGATAAATAAACTTACTGGCTTGTGTATGCACTTCATGTAAGGTCTCTTTTTAAAGCATAGATTTACATTTTATAGACTATAAAATATGGATGTTTCTTTACTTTCTATAATATAATGCTTTATTTAGAATGTTAAGATAGCCCCTGCCCATTTTGTAGAGCCATAGCTATCTTAAAAAATTGTTTGTTGCATAAATATTTTCAGTACCTCTGACTGTAATGCTAAAGTAGTTTCTAATCATTGTGAAAAGAGAGGAGCTGATCACTGCTATAAACACAGGAATTTATGCATCTCAGTGGCCACTTTAGCCTGAAAGGTTAGTTACAACAGATGTGAAACAACTCCAGAGTCTGATGGGCATATAGGCGGTGCAGGTGCAAATGTCATAAAACAGCAACAACAGGAAACTCTGATGAGAGTATTAGGGACAA
Source organism: Bos taurus (assembly GCF_002263795.3). Taxonomy (NCBI): domain Eukaryota; kingdom Metazoa; phylum Chordata; class Mammalia; order Artiodactyla; family Bovidae; genus Bos; species Bos taurus. Next base: position 87,386,309 of record NC_037357.1, read on the forward strand.
TCATCTTTATTTTTAAAGCCCTTATATCCTAGATCGGGGTCTCTCAGCTTCAGATCTACTGACATTTTGGACCAGATAATTCTTTGTTGTGGGGTCTGTTCTGTGCATTGTAGGATATTTAGCAGCATCACTGGCCTCTACCTACTAGATGCCAAAGGCACCTCCCTGCTTGTGACAAATTAAGAATTTTCTCTAGATATTGCCAAGTGTCTCCTGGGGGACAAAATCACCTCCTTGCTGCCCACTGCCCTAGAGTAAAAGGTTCTAAATTTTTTAAGTGAAAAAAAAAAACTCTATATATCTTTTAAAAAACTTTTTATTTTGTTTTGGGGTATAGTCGATTAGCTAACAATGTTGTGAGTTTCAGGTGAACAGCAAAGGGACTCAGCCATACATAATACATATACTTATTCTCCCCCAAACTCCCCTCCCATCCAGGCTGCCACAAAACATTGAGTAGAGTTCCCTGTGCTACACAGCAGGTCCTTGTTGGTTATCCATTTAAATATAACAGTGCACATATGTATATATGTCCATCCCAAACTCCCTAACTATCCCTTGCCCCATACTTCATCCCAGCAACCATAAATTCATTCTTGAAGTCTATGAGTCTCTATTTTGTAAGTTCATTTATATAATTTCTTTTTAGATCCCACATATGAGGGATGTAATACGGTATTTCTCCTTCTCTGTCTGATTTCACTCAGTATGACAGTCTCTAGGTCCATCCATGTTACCTCAAAGGGCATTATTGCATTCTTTTTAAAGGCTGAATCAAAGAGTCAGACACAACTTGGTGACTAAACAGCAACAACCACAAATATATGCACCATATCTTTACCCTGTCCTCTGTTGCACTTAGGTTGCTTCCATGTCTTGGCTATTGTAAACAATGCTGCAATGAACACTGGGGTATCCTTTGGGATCATGTTTTTCTCCAGATATATGCTCAGGAATGGGATTGAAGGGACATATGGTAGCTCTATTTTTAGTTTTCTGAGGAACCTCCATACTGTACTCCATAGTGGCTGTACCAATATATGTTCTCACCAACAGTGTAGGAGGGTCCCCTTCTCTCCATACCTGCTCCAGAATTAATTGTTGGTGGATTTTTTGATGATAGCCACTCTGGCTGGTGTGGTGATATCTCATTGTAGTTTTGATTTGCATTTCTCTAATAATTAGTGATATTGAACATCTTGGCCATCTGTTTGTCTTTGGAGAAACGTCTGTTTAGGTCTTCTGCCCATTTTTTTGAGTGGGTTGTTTGTTTTGATGTTGTTAAGCAACATAATCTGTTTGTATATTTTGGAGACTAATCCTTTGTTGGCCACATCATTTGCAGATATTTTCCAATTTGTGGGTTGTCTTTTTGTTTTGTTCATAATTTCCTTTTCTGTGCAAAGGCTTTTGAGTTTAAGGAGATACCATTTATTTTTATTTTTATTTCCATTATCCTGGGAGACAGATGGAAGAAGATACTGCTGTGATTTATGGCAGAGAGTATTCTGTCTCTAGGAGTTTTATAGTGTCTGGTCTTACATTAAGGTATTTAATCCATTTTGAGCTAATTTTTGTGTGTGGTTTTAAAGAAAGAATGATCTAATTTCATTTTTTACATTGTAGTTGTCCAGTTTTCCCAACACCATTTGTTGAAGAGACTGTCTTTGCAACATTGTGTAGTCTTGCCTCCTTGCCTATGGTCATAGATTAATTGACCATAGGTGCATAGGTTTATTCCTGGGTTTTCTATCCTGTTCCATTGATTTATATTTCTATTTTTGTGCCAGTACCATACTGTTTTAATGACTGTAGCTTTATAGTATAGTCTGAAGTCAGGGAACCTGATTTCTCCAGCTCCATTTTTCTTTCTCAAGAATGCTTTGGCTACTTGGGGTCTTTTGTGTCTCCACAGAAATGTTAAGATTTTGTTGTTCTGGTTCTGGGAAAAATGCCATTGGTAATTTGATAGGGATTGCATTGAATCTGAAGATTGTCTTGGGTAGTATAGTCATTTTGGCAATATTGATTCTTCCAATCTGCAAACATGGTATGTAGTTCCATCTATGTTTTCTTTGATTTCTTTCATCAGCATCTTATAGTTTTTGGAGTACAGGTCTTTTGTCTCCTTGCTGCTACTGCTGCTAAGTTGCTTCATTTGTGTCCGACTCTGTGTGACCCCATAGACGGCAGCCCAACAAGCTCCCCCGTCCCTGGAATTCTCCAGGCAAGAACACTGGAGTGAGTTGCAATTTCCTTCTCCAATGCATGAAAGTGAAAAGTGAAAGTGAAGTCGCTCAGTCATGTCCGACTCTTAGCCACCCCATGGACCACAGCCTACCAGGCTCCTCCATCCATGGGACTTTCCAGGCAAGAGTACTGGAGTGGGGTGCCATTGCCTTCTCTGTTTGTCTCCTTAGGTGGCTTATTTCTAGGTATTTTATTCTTTTTGATGTGATGGTAAATGGAATTATTTCTTGAATGTCTCTTTCTGATCTTTCATTGTTAGTGTATAGAAGAAATGCAACAGATTTCTGACTATTAATTTTGTAACCTGAAACGTTACCAAGTTCATTGATGAATTCTAGTAGTTTTTTGGTAGTATCTTTAGGACCTTCTATGTATGGTATCATGCCATCTGCAACAGTGACAATTTAACTTCTTTTCCAATTTGAATTCCCTTTACTTCTTTTTCTTCACTGACTGCTATAGCTAGGACTTCCCAAATCTATGTTGAATAAAAGTGGCGAGAGTGGACACACTTGTCTTGTTCCTGATCTTAGAGGAAATGCTTTTAGCTTTTCACAACTGAGTATGATTTTAGCTGTAGGTTTGTCATGTATAGGCTTTATTATGTTGAGGTATGTTCCTTTTATGCCTACTTTCTGGAGAGTTTTTATCATAAATGGGTGCTGAATTTTGTCAAAAGCTTTTCCTGCATCTATTGAGATGATCATATAGTTTTTATCTTTCAGTTGGTCAATGTGGTGTATCACATTGATTGATTTGTGGATATTGAAAAATTCCTGTATCTCTGGGGTGAATCCCACTTGATCATGGTGTATGATCTTTTTACTGTATTGTTGGGTTCAGATTGCTAGTATTTTGTTGAGGATTTTTGCATTCATGTTCATCAGTGATACTGCCCTGTAATTTTCTTTTTTTGGTGGTATCTTTGTCTGGTTTTGGTATCAGGGTGATGGTGGCCTCATAGAATGTGTTTGGAAGTTTTCTTTCCTCTGTAGTTTTTTGGGAACAGTTTCAGAAGAATAGGTGTTAAGTACTTTTTTCCTTCAATATATATATTTTATTGAAGTATAGTTGACTTACAGTGTTTCAGGTGCACAGAAAGGTGATTCACTTAGGTGTTAACTCTTATCTAAGTGTTTGATAGAATTTTCCTGTGAAGTCATCAGGTCCTAGACTTTTGTTTATTGGGAGTTTTTTAAAATCTCAGTTTCAATTTCAGTGCTTATGATGTGTTTGTTTATATTTTCTCTTTATTCCTGGTTCAGTCTTGGGAGACTGTACCTTTCTAAGAATTTGTCCATTTCTTCCTGGTTGTCCATTTTATTGGCACAGTTGCTCATAGTAGTCTCTTATGATCCTTTGTATTTTTGTGGAGTTAGTCATAACTTCTCCTTTCTCATTTCTAATTTCATTGGTTTGAGTAGTCCTCTCCCTTTTTTTTCTTGATGAGTCTAACGAAAGGTTTGTCAATTATTTTTTTAAATCTTTTTAAAGAACCAGCTTTAGTTTCATTGATCTTTGCAATTGTTTTCTTTGTCTCTATTTACTTCTGCTCTGGTCTTTCTATTTCTTTCCTTCTACTAACTTTAGGTTTTGTTTGTTCTTATTTCTCTAGTTGTTTTAGGTATAAGGTTAGGCTTTTTATTTGAGATTTTTCTTTTTTCTTGAGGTAAGACAGTAATCCTATAAACTTATTGGAACTGCTTTTGCTGCATCCCATAGGTTTTAGACCACTGTACTTTCATTTTCGTTTGTCTCTAGGTAGTTTTTGATTTTCTCTTTGATTTCTTCAGTGATCAGTTGGTTGTTTAGTAGCATATTGCTTTGTCTCCACGAGTTTGTATTTTTTGTAGGTTCTTTCTAATCTCATAACATTGTGATCAGACAAGATGCTTGATATGATTTCAATTTTCATAAATTTACCAAGGCTCACCTTGTGGCCCAGCATATGGTCAATCCTGGAGAATGTTTCATGTGCAGTTGAGAAGAATGTGTAGTCTGCTGCTTTTGGATGGAATGCTCTATAAATCAGTTAAGACTATCTGATCTAACGTGTCATTTAAGGCCTGCATTTCCTTATTAATTTTTTGTCTAGATAATCAGTCCACTGGTGAAAGTGGGGATGTTAAAGTACCCCACTCTTAGTGTTGCTGTTGATTTCTCCCTTTATGGTTGTTAGTAGTTGCCTTACGTATTGAGGGTGTTGGGTGCATATATATGTGCATATATAATTGTTATATCTTCTTGGACTGAACCCTTGATCATTATGTAGCATCCTTCTTTGTCTCTTATAACAGTCTTTGTTTTAAAGTCTATTTTGTCTGATGAGTATGGCTACTCCAGCCTTCTTTTGATTTCAATTTGTGCAGAATACCTTTTCCTATCCCTTTACTTTCAGTCTGTAAGTGTCTGTAGGTCTGAAGTGGGTCTCTTGTAGACAGCATATATATGGGTCTTGTTTTTGTATCCTCCCAGCCAGTCTATGTCTTTTAGTTGATGCATTTAATTCATTTACATTTAAGGTATTTATCAATATGTATGATGTAATTATTTCTTAATTGTTTTGGGTTTATTTTTGGAGGTCTTTTCCTTCTCTTGTATTTCTTTCCTAGAGAATTTCCTTTAGCATTTTTTGTAAAGCTGGTTTGGTGGTGCTGAATTCTCTTAACTTTTGCTTGTTTGTAAAGCTTTTGATATCTCCATTAAATCTAAACAAGAGTCTTACTGGGTAGAGTATTCTTGGTTGTAGGTTCTTCCTTTTCATCACTTTAAATATATGGTGCCAATCCCTTCTGGCTTGAAGTGTTTCTGTTGAGAAGTCAACTGATATCCTTATGGGAGTTTCCTTGTATGTTATTTGTCATTTTTCCTTTTTTGCTTTTAATATTTTATCTTTGTATTTAATTTTTGTCAGTTTGACTACTATGTGTCTCAGTGTGTTCCTCCTTGGGTTTATCCTGCCTGGGACTTGGTTTACTATTTCCTTTCCCATGTTAGGGAAGTTTACAGCTATTATCTCATCAAATATTTTCTCTGGTCCTTTTCTTCTCCTTCTGGGACCCCTATAATGTGAATGTTAGTGCATTTAATGTTGTCCCAGAGGTCTCTTAGGTTGTCTTCATTTTTTTTTTCATTCTTTTTTTTATATTCTGTTTTGTGGCAATGATTTCCACCATTTTGTCTTCCAGGTCACTTACCCATTCCTCTGCCTCAGTTATTCTGCTATTGATTCCTTCTAGTGTTTTGTTCATCTCTTTTTGTTCTTTAGTTCTTCTAGGTCTTTGGTAAACATTTATTGCATCTTCTTCATTCTTCTTCCAAAATTCTGGATCATCTTCACTACCATTATCTTGAATCCTTTTTCTGGAAGGTTGTCTATCTCCACTTCATTTAGTTATTTTTCAGGGGTTTTATCTTTTGCCTTCATCTGAGACATGATCCTTTGCATTTTCATATTAATTAACTTTCTGTGATTGTGACTTTTGTTCTGGAGGTTGCAGGACTATAGTTGTTCTTGCTCCTTCTGTCTGCCCTCTGGTGGATGAGGCTAAGAGGCTGTGTAAGCTTCCTGATGGGAGGGGCTGGTGATGGGAAAAACTGGGTCTTGCTCTGGTGGGCAGGGCTGTGCTCAGTAAAACTTTAATCCAATTGTCTGCTAATGGGTGGAGCTGTGGTTCCCTCCTGTTAGTTGTTTGGCCCGAGGCAACCCAGCCCTGGAATCTACAGGCTCTATGGTAGGGCTAATGGTGACCTTCAAGAGGGCACACACCAAGGGGCAACTCCCAGGACTGCTGCTGACAGTGCCCCCACCCCTGCTAGGAGCCACTGTGAACACACACCTCTGCAGGAGACCCTCCCACACTAGCAGGTCTGGTTCAGTCTCCTGTGGGGTCACTCCTCCTTTCCCCTGGGTCCTGGTGCACACAAGATTTTGTTTGTGCCCTTCAAGAGTGGAGTCTGTTTTCCCCAGTCCTGTGGAAGTCCTGCACTCAAATCCCATTGGTTTTCAAAGTCAGAGTCCCTGGGAATTCCTAGTCTGTTTGCTGGAGCCCCAGGCTGGGAAGCCTGATGTGAGGTTCAGAACCTTCACAATAGTAGGATAACTTCTCCAGTATTATTGTTCTCAAGTTTTTGGGTCATCCACCTGGTGGGTATGGGATTTGATTTTATCATGATTGTGCCCCCTCTACCATCTTGCTGTGGCTTCTCCTTTATTGTTAGACATGGGGTATCTTTTTCCCTAGGAAACAGAATTCTTTTATTCTTGTTACTTATATTATTATAATTTGTCCTGTATTTTGGAGGAGAGAGGACAATTTTTCTCATTCTTCCTCCTTGAGTACCAATTTGATCATTTGCACAACCTTACTCAGAAAATCAGGACAGGATGCAGATCTGATTTTGGTGGGTTCCAGTGTCCTTCCTGTCAATGGTTGTGCAACAGCTAGTTGTGATTTCAGTGCTCTCACAGGAGGAGATGAGCACATGCTCTTCTACTCTGCCATCTTGAACCAATCCTCTACAATTCATCTTTAAAAGTGGTTTTAAAAATGTATTAATAAGGTCAACCAAACATCATCACAATCCAAGTTTAGAACAATTTTGTCCTCCCCCAAAGAAACTTCATGCCTGTTAGAAGTCAGTCTCTGTTCCCACCCCCCACCCCACCATCTCCACTGCACCAAGGTAACTAATCAACTATTTCTATGGATTTGCCTATTCTGGACATTTTATGTGAATGGAATTGTACAATATGCGCCTTTTGTGACTGAATTCTCTCATGTAGCATAATGTTTTCAAAGTTCACTCATTTTTAGCAGGGACCAGTTTTTCATTCCCCCCTGCTCCACCTTTTTTTCACCTTGCCATGCAGCTTGCAGGATCTTAGTTCCCTGACCAGTGATTGAACCTGGGCTACTGCAGTGAAAGCACTGAGTCCTAATCACTGGACTGCCAGTCCAGGGAATTCTCAATAGTGCATTACTTTTTAAGGCTGAATAATATTCCATTGTATGGATAGATTACATTTTGTTTATTTATTCATCTGTTGATGGACATTGGGCTTGCATCTACTCTTTGGCTATTATTGACAGTGCTGCTGTGAACATTCACATACAAGACATGGACATATATTTTTGTTTCCTTGTAAAAGGAATGGAATTTCTGGGTACTATGAAACACTTTTTAAATAGCAGATCTTCTTTTCAAGACACATTTTATGGGAAACTCCAAAATGGAAGATAAACCAAAATTCAGTACCAAGTGAGGTTATTTGGAGTTCCAGAACCCTGCCTGTACTGACACTTGATAGCCCAGTGGCCTAGAGATGTCTACACAGAGCATGGATGGGAAGAGAGGACATTGGGGGCAGAGTTACCAGGAACATAGCTTCCATATCTATGCCTTAAAGGTTTCCCAGACCTTTCAACAACATTTCTTTAAAAATGAGTGATTATAAAATAAGTTTAGACCTTGAATCAAGAAGGGAAAAAAGGCACAGACAGTTTGGCAATTGTTCTCTGCTTAATATGTCCAGGGTACCTCCATGTTTAATCACCCAAGATGAAACCCTATCCTTCATCTCCTACATGCCTCACATTTTGCCTTGAAATGCCTTTCTAGTTTGTTCTTTCCTATTCAGGTCCATTTCTACTGTCTGGATCTCTACTTTTGTCTCCTCACCCCATGATACTCACAGGTTACTTATTTGGCTCCTTTTCAGCCTTCTTCCGGTTTCTCTTTCTCTGGCCTATTTGCCTGCTTCCGCCAGGCTAAGCTTTGGAATTGCTTTGATTTGGACTTCACCTTTATGCCAATGACATGAATTCAAATTAATTCATTCATTAGATTTAAAAAAATGTTATTTGACTGCAGTAGGTCTTAGTTGTGGCATGTGGGACTCGTTTCCTGACCAGGGATCAAATCCACGCCCCCTGTTTTGGGAGATGGAGTCTTAGCCACTGGACCAACAGGGTAGTCCCTCATCAGATATTTATGATGTTCAGAATGTACTGTGCTAGGAGTGCTGGAAGAGTTCTCTAATACACATTAGAGTCCCTGTCTTTCATTAGGATAGATAAGACAGTTACAAAACACTCATCTGAGAAGGTGGTATGTGGTAAAAACCATTGGAATGGTAGAAGCACAAAAATAGCTAGTGATCTTTTCTGGAAGGTGAAATTGGGGAGTAAATGAGTCAGTGCCACAGAACTGAGAGAAATACTTTATATAGAGATGGTGCCAATGGGATATCTAGTAGAGAGGATGGCATGAGCAAGAGCATGGAAATAGGAAAGTACAGATTCTATCCAAATAATTGAAGTAGATGAGCAATGCAAGATCAAGTAGTACAGTTACAAAGACCAAAGAGAATGGAAGGCTTTGAAAGCCAGAAGAGGGGTTTGAATTTCATGTTGTGTGCATTGAAGAACAAGTGACCTGGGGTTTCTCAGTTATTGTAGCCCCACCCCCTGCCTATTGTTAGGAGATACTGTGGTAGAGTGAAAAGGTTTTGTTGAGAAGTTTGGAGAAACCCATGAACTTTTGTCATGAACTCCCATCATGTTTTCTTCCAGTTGCTTTATCTCTCTATTCTTGGTATTCCTTGTGAGACCATTTTCCTTGGACAAAATGATCTTCCTAGCATCTCTATTTCTGACTGCAAGCATGGGTCGAGAAGCCCTGATGTTATTTGAAGAGTTAAGGCTAACGGCTAAGGAAAGAAGTGAGGACATTTCCATGGAGAAATGAGTCATTTGGAAACACTAGAAAATAAGAAAATATTTCTCTATAATCTATCCAGGTTCCCTGTTGCACATCTTTTTCCTTTTAGTGGCTTCCTTCCCATCTTGAATCTAGAAGGTTGTAAATTCTTCAGGGATGAAGCACATGTGCTTTGTTTAATCTTTTTACCTCTGGGGCATAGCACAGTGCCTGGCCCTTAGCCTCTCATGCTATATGAATAATTTTTTCCAACCTCCGTCAAAACCTGCTCTCAAGAAGGAAATATGTAAACAAATGTATACTAAGGTATAAATGGCTAATAACCATTTAAATGATGGTCCAATACAAATAGGAATTTTTCTTACAAGGAATGAAATAGCCCTTTGCTAAAAACAAAACCCGGTTCTAATAGTGGCATATATAAACTGAAGGAGGTTTCAGGATGGTAGAAGTGACATTTCCAGCTGGATTTCTAGTCACTATTAGTTTTTTCTCCTAAAAAGACCCCTCAGTTCCCATCTCAAGGTTAAATCTTGCCTCATTCTCTGTAACAAACACTGTCTGTTTGCAGTGAAAACTTCTGGAGCCCTGCTTTAATATTCTGGGCTTAGTATTGGACTCTGCTTGCTTATAAATTGGTTCTGGGTCTCTCTAGTCCATTTCACAAAACTAGACTTGTGTCTTGTTTCATCAGCCTGGATACCTGCCATGGTGATATGTCTTCTCCTCTGGATGCTCTCAGATTGGAACTCTGTGTTTGTCTCTTTCTAGTATATCCTAACATCTTTCCCTAATCTGATTACCCACAGGGCCAAGTTTTGGCTTCCATAACTAGTCCAGTATCCATGGTCTTGCTCCTCTTTTGCCCTTGCTTCATCCAAGCACTATGTCTCAGAGGAAGGTGGATGCTGGCCTGCTTAGGTCACAGGAGGCCCCAGCCCTATGACCAGGAGGAGCAGATGGTTTCAGCTCCAACCAAACAGCAAGGATGATGAGTTCCCTGCAGGATAAGGGAGTTCTCTTACCAGAGCAAGGAAAAGAGGTTCGGAGCTACAACAATCACAGTCAGATGTCCATTTTAGAGATTAGGTAAATAAAGGGGCTATATTAAGAGATTAAGAAGAGGTGGCAAGAATACACAGAAGAACTATACAAAAAAGGTCTTAATGACTCAGATAACCATGATGGTGTAGTCATTCACCTAGAGCCAGACATCCTGGAGTATGAAGTCAAGTGGGTCTTAGGAAGCATCACTACAAACACAGCTAGTGGATGTGATGGAATTCTAGCTGAGCTATTTCAAATCCTAAAAGATGATACTGTTAAAGTGCTGCACTCAATATGCCAGCAAATTTAGAAAATTCAGCAGTGGCCACAGGAGTGGATCACATTCCAATCCCAAAGAAGGGCAGTGATAAATAATGTTCAAACTACTGCACAATTACTCTCGTTTCACATGCTAGCAAGGTAGTGCTCAAAATCCTTCAAGCTAGGCTTCACTAGTATGTGAACCAAGAAATTCCAGATGTATAAACTGGATTTAGAAAAGGCAGAGGAACCAGAGATCAAATTGCCAACATCTGTTGGATCATAGAGAAAACAAGACAATTCCAGAAAAACATCTACTTCTGCTTTACTGATTATGCCAAAGCCTTTGACTGTGTGGATCACCATAAACTGTGGAAAATTCTTAAAGAGATGAGAATATCAGACCACCTTACCTGCCTCCTGAGAAACCTGTATTCAGGTCAAGAAGCAACAGTTAGAACCAGATGTGGAACAACGGGCTGGTTCCAAATTGGGAAAGGAGTACGACAAGGCTGTATATTTCACCCTGCTTATTTAACTTCTATGCAGAATACATTATGTGAAATGCCAGGCTGGATGAAGCTGGACTGAAGATTTCTGGGACAAATAGCAACAACTAGGATATGCAGATGATACCACCCTAATGAAGGAAAGCAAAGAGGAACTAACGAGCCTCTTGATGAAGGTGAAAGAGGAGAGTGAAAAAGCTGGCTTAAAATGCAACATTCAAAAAACTATGATCATGGCATCTAGTCCCATCACTTCATGGCAAATGGCTGGGGGAAAAAATGGAAACAGTGGAAGACTTTATTTTCTTGGGCTTCAAAATCAATGGTGACAGTGACTGCAGCCATGAAATTAAAAGATGCTTGCTCCTTGGAAGAAAATCTGTGACAAAACTAGACAGCTTATTGAAAAAGCTGATATCTCTTACTGAGATATCACTTTACCAACAAAAGTCCATATAGTCAAAGCTATGATTTTTCCAGTAGTCATGTATGGATGTGAGAATTGGACCATAAAGAAGGCTGAGCCCTGAACTGGCGCTTTTGAGCTGTGGTGTTGGAGAAGACTCTTGAGAGTCCCTTGGACAGCAATGAGATGAAACCAGTCAATCCTAAAGGAAATCAACCCTGAATATTCATTGGAAGGACTGATGCTGAAGCTGAAGCTCCAATACTTTGGCCGCCTTATGGGAAAAGCCGACTCAATGGAAAAGACCCTGACGCTGGGAAAGATGGAGGGCAAGAGGAGAAGGGGGTGACAGAGGATGAGATGGTTGGATGGCATCACTGAATCAATGGACATAAGTTTGAGCAAACTCCAGGAGATAGTGAAGGACAGGGAAGCCTGGTTTGCTGCAGTCCATGGGATTGCAAATAATTGAACAGGACTGAGTGACTGAACAACAGCAAGAGGTGCATGAGTTTATCTCTGGTCTCTCAGAACTTATTTTTTTTTCTCTTTTAAATTTATTTAGAACAAATTTTAATTGGAGGATAATTGCCTTACAGTGTTGTGTTGGTTTCTGCTCTACAGCAATGTGAATCGCTGTAAGTATGCACATATCCCCTCCCTCTTGAGCCTCTTTCCCACCCTTATAGGTCATCACAGAGCATCAGGCTGGGCTCCCTGTGTTATATAGCAGCTTCCCACTAGCTATCTATTTTACACATGGTGGTGTATGTATGTCAGTGCTACTTTCTCAATTCATGCCACTCTCTCCTTCCCCCAAGGTGTCCATAAGTCCGTTCTCTATGTCTGCATCTCTATTCCTATCCTGCAAATACGTTCCTCAGTACCACTTTTCTAGATTCCAGATCTTGCTTTTACAGGTGCTTCTCTGCTTTTTCATGCACTAGTTCCATCCATGGCCAGGCTCCATAACACAGAGCAATTTGAGTGTAAGAAATACTGCTCACCAGAAAGTTTTTCCTGGTCACAAAGCACATATTTCCTTTCCTCAGCCTGTCACCCTCAATCTTCCCAAGCTCTTGTTCCCTCCTCAAGCTCTGTGTGGCCTGGTTTTAGATACCAGCAGCTGAGACTGTGTCAGCAGTTAGACTGACCCCCATCTGGCATTCAGTTGTTACAGTGATCTCTGTCTCCATATTAATGGCCTGCTGTTGTCAGAACCAGAATTCCTCTGAACAGTGAGGTTTCTTCTCCCTTGATGTTGGGCCATTCACATGAACCTCTCAAGAAAAATGGGATGATGTTTGCTATGTGTTTCTGTCTGTTTGGCAAGGGGACAGCTTTTCAGTGACTCCTAAAGCCTGGTGTCTTTGGAGAAAAAATCTAGACTGATAGGAGGAGCCTGTTGAGTGCTGAAGATTTTGGAGATCCCTGTCTCCAATTCAGATGCTTTTCTGTCAGAAGTTCAGACCCCAGGGGAATATTACTCAGCCATAAAAAAGAATAAATAATGCCATTTTCAGCGACATGGATACAACAAGCATTTATCATACTTACTGAAGTAAGTTAGAAAGAGAAAGACAAATACCATATGATATCACTTATACATGCAATTTAAAATATGACACAAATTAACTTATCTATGAGACAGAAACAGACTCATGAACTTAGAGAACATACTTGTGGTTGCCAAGGAGGAGAGTGATAGGGGAGGGAAGGATTGGGAGTTTGGGATTAGCAGATGCAAGTTATCATACATGGAATGGATAAACAACAAGGTTCCATTGTATAGCACAGGGAAGGATATTCAATATCCTGTGATAACCCATAATGAAAAAGAACATGAAAAACTATATATATATATATATATATGTATATGTATAACTGAATTGCTTTGTTGTACAGCAGAAATTCACACAACATAGTAAATCAATTATACTTCAATAAAAATTGAAAAAGAAGCTCAGACCCTAAACTTGTCAGAAATCCCAAGCTGCTCTAATCATCCAAGTTGTAATTATGATACTTTTATTTTTTTGTTTTTGTGAATTCATTGTACAAATTAAACACGGATAAATATTTGCAAAACAAGGACTCACAAATAGTATTTTATCCTCTTAATTCTAGTTTATTATAATTTTACAACCATACTTTTATTTTTAGGCTCCATGGGATAGTATAACAAAAATAAATTCTGGCAATAAAAATGATCTGTGTTTCAAACCTCCATATGCCAACTATCATATCTTCCTCCAACTGTGAATAAGGAATATTATATTATGCATGAAGCATTTTATATAATGTTTTGGTATAGTTACAATTCAGGTATTAGGAAATCAACCCTGAATAGTCATTGGAAGGACTGATGCTGAAGCTGAAGCTCCTAGACTTTGGTCACCTGATGTGAAGAGCCAACTCATTGGAAAAGGCCCTGATGCTGGGAAAGATTGAGGGCAAAAGAAGAGGGCAGCAGAGAATGAGATGGTTGGATGGCATCACCAACTCAATGGACATGAACTTGAGCAAACTCTGTGAGATAGTAAAGGACAGGAAAGCCTGGTGTACTGCAGTCCATGGGATCGCAAAGAGTCAAACATGACTTTGCAACTGAACAACAACAGTTACAATTCAAGTATTAGTAACTATGTAAAGTACTTGCTAAAATTGTGAGTCTCCTAGGAACTGAATCTGGGAAAGGTTAGGACAGGGGGACACACACAGTGAGAAAATATCCTTTTGGCATCACTACAATTATGATACTTTAAAATTCTTCTTTGCTGTGCTGTGCTATGCTAAGTCACTTCAATTGTGTCTGACTCTTTGCAACCCCATGGACTGTAGCCCACCAGGCTCCTCTGTCCATGGGATTCTTCAGGGAAGAATACTAGAATGGGTTGCCATTCCCTTCTCCAGAGGATCTTTCCAATCCAGGGATCGAACCTGAGTCTCTTATGTTTCCTGCACTGGCAGGTAGGTTCTTTACCACTAGCACCATCTGGGGAGCCCCAAATTCTTCTTTAGTCATTTATTTCAAGCTACCACAGGACAATGGCATGTCTCCTATTCTTCATAGGAGAAATCTAGGCACATAGCAAGCATAAGGCAGATGTGAGAGCAAAGCAAACTTTGAGTTGCAGGCTCATTTTTTTTTTTATTTTTAAAAAACTTTTTATTTTGAACTGGGGTATAGCCTAATTAAGAATGTTGTGAACAGGTGAACAGCAAAGGGACACAGCCATACATATACATGTATCCATTCTTCCCCAAACTCCCCTCCCATCCAGGTGCAGGCTAACTTCTCTCTTGCTGCTTCTGTGTGTAGATGAGGCCAATGGGCTTTGGCAGAGATACTGAGACAGGGCTGGCTAATGTTGGACAAACATTGTGGTGGTTGGCACACGCAACCCTCCTTGTGAGGTCCTTCCCCATTCTCCTGGGCTTGCTCCTTCTGTTTCCTAAAGTATCCCACCCAATACAATCCAACATGCCCTCGGGGCAGGAAATGACCTAACAAGCTGAGCTGGATAAAACTATCAGTTCAGTTCAGTTCAGTCACTCAGTCGTGTCGGACTCTCTGCGACCCCATGAATTGCAGCACACCAGACCTCCCTGTCCATCACCAACTCCTGGAGTTCACCAAAACTCATGTGTATCGAGTTGGTGATGCCATCCAGCCATCTCATCCTCTGTCGTCCCCTTCTGCTCCTGCTCCCAATCCCTCCCAGCATCAAGGTCTTTTCCAATGAGTCAACTCTTCACATGAGGTGGCAAAAGTATTGGAGTTTCAGCCTCAGCATCAGTCCTTCCAATGAACACCCAGGACTGGTCTCCTTTAGGATGGAATGGTTGGATCTTCTTGCAGTCGAAGGGACTCGGAAGAGTCTTCTCCAGCACCACAGTTCAAAAGCATCAATTCTTCAGCGCTCAGCTTTCTTCACAGTCCAACTCTTATATCCACACATGACCACTGGGAAAACCATAGCCTTGACTAGACGGACCTTTGTGGTCAAAGTAATATCTCTGCTTTTTAATATGCTATCTAGGTTGGTCATAACTTTCCTTCCAAGGAGTAAGCGTCTTTTAATTTCATGGCTGCAGTCACCATCTGCAGTGATTTTGGAGCCCAGAAAAATAAAGTTAGCCATTGTTTCCACTGTTTCCCCATCTATTTCCCATGAATTGATGGGACCAGATGCCATGATCTTAGTTTTCTGAATGTTGAGCTTTAAGCCAATGTTTTCACTCTCCTCTTTCACTTTCATCAAGAGGCTTTTTAGTTCCTCTTCACTTTCTGCCATAAGGGTGGTGTCATCTGCATATCTGAGGTTATTGATATTTCTCCCTGCAATCTTGATTCCAGCTTGTGCTTCTTCTAGCCCAGCGTTTCTCAAGATGTACTCTGCATGTAAGTTAAATAAGCAGGGTGACAATATACAGCTTTGACGTACTCCTTTTCCTATTTGGAACCAGTCTGTTGTTCCATGTCCAGTTCTAACTGTTGCTTCCTGACCTGCTGGAAAGAAATTGCTTAAGGATTTTTCCCACTCAGGGGTATTTGCATTTTAACAGTAGACTCTAGAAGATCAAAAAGACTTTGGGGGGATATATTTCTCAAAGTTAAAAAAATTATTTTTAAATAATTACATACTTAGAGGAAATTGCAAAAACAGTAAATTCATCCTTCATTCAGCTTCTCCCAGTGGTTGACATCTTATATAGTTGTATAACATCAAAACTAGGAAACTGACATTGGTCCATTATTCTTAGACTACAGGCTACATTCAGTTTTTACTATTAAAATCACCTCGCATCTCTCTCTCTCTTTGGATATGTGTATTCTAAGCCACTACCACAACCAAGATATAGAACTGATTCCCATCACCACAAAACCATCCCTTCATATTACTTCTTTGTACATATCCACTCTACCCCCAACTTGTCTCCAGCCTGGCTGCACTATTTTGTATTCCCACCAGCAACGTATAGAGATCCAATTTCTCTGCGTCCTCACCAGAATTTGATATTTACCACTATTTTAAAAAAATTTCGACTGTTCTAATAGGTGCCTACTGAGATCTCATTGTGATCTTAATTTACATTTTCCTAAAGGCTAGTGATGTTGAGTATCTTTACAGATACTTATTTGCCATCCATATCTCCACTTTGGTGAAATGAATGGTCATGTCTTTTGCCCAGTTTCTAGTTGGATTGTTTGTTTTTTTTATTGTTGAGTTCTGAGAGTTCTTTATATATTCTAGATATAAGGCCTTTACTGGGTATGTGGCTGGCAAATATTTTCTCTGTCTGTAATTTGTCATTTCATCTTCTTAACAGGGTCTTTCAATGAAACAAATGTGCTTAATTTTGATAAAGTCCAATTCATCATTTTTTTAAGGATTGTGCTTTTGGTGTCAAGTCTAAGAACTTTTCACCTAGTCCTCCTAGGTCCCAAAGATTTTTTCCTATATTTTGTTTCTAAAAGTTTTAGAGTTTTACATTAACTTCAAGATCCATTTTGAGTTAATTTTTGTAAGGTCTGAAGTTTGGGTCAAGGTTTATTTTTTGTTTCTTGGCAACGTGGCACATGGGATCTTAGTTTCCTGATTGGGGATAGAACCTGAACCCCCTCCAGTGGAAGCATGGAGTCCTAGCCATTGGACCACCAGGGAAGTTCCAAGGTTCATATTTTTGCTTATGAATATCCAATTGTTCCAGCACAATTTGTTGAAAAGGCTATCCTTCCTCTGTTGGATTGCCTTTACATCTTTGACAAAAATCAGTTGGGCGTATTTGTGTGAGTCTGTATGAGTTTTTAATTCTGTTTCATTAATCTATGTCCATCTCTCTGCTAAGACAATAACTACCTTGGTTACTGTAGCTATGTGGGGCTTTCTTGGTGGCTGAGCTGGTAAAGAACTCGCCTGCCAATGCAGGAGATGCATGAGACATGGGTTCAATCCCTGGGTCGGGAAGGTCTCCTGGAGAAGGAAATGGCAACCTGCTCCAGTATTCTTGCCCGGAAATTTCCATGGACAGAGGAGCCTGGCAGGCTACAGTCCATGGGGTTGCAAAGAGTTGGACACGACTGAGCAAATAGATTCAGTCTTTCACAATTAAGTATGATATTTAACTGTAAATTTTTGTAAATACTCTTTATCAAGTTGAGGAAATTTCCCTCTATTTCTAGTTTTCTGAGAGGTTTTTTCTTTTTTAAATCATGAATGAGTGTTGGATTGCATATGCTTCTTCTGCCTGAATGTCTCTTCTTGGTGAACTGATCCTTTTATTATTATGTAATGGTCCACTGGAGAAGGGAATGGCAAACCACTTCAGTGTTCTTGCCTTGAGAACCCCATGAACAGTATGAAAAGGCAAAAAAATAGGACACTGAAAGATGAACTCCCCAGGTCGGTGGTGCCCTATATGCTACTGGAGATAAGTGAAGAAATAACTCCAGAAAGAATGAAGGGATGGAGCCAAAGCAAAAGCAACACCCAGTTGTGGATGGGACTGGTGATAGAAGCAAGGTTCGATGCTGTAAAGAGCAATATTGCATAGGAACCTGGAATGTTAGGTCCATGAATCAAGGCAAATTGGAAGTGGTCAAACAGGAGATGGCAAGAGTCAACATCAACATTTTAGGAATCAGTGAACTAAGATGGACTGGAACGGGTGAATTTAACTCAGATGACCATTATATCTATTACCATGGGCAGGAATCCCTTAGAAGAAATGGAGTAGCCATCATAGTCAACAAAAGAGTCCAACGTGCAGTACTTGGATGCAATCTCAAAACCGACAGAATGATCTCTGTTCGTTTCCAAGGCAAACCATTCAATATCATGGCAATCCAAGTCTATGCCCCGACCAGTATCACTGAAGAAGCTGAAGTTGAACAGTTCTATGAAGATCTACAAGACCTTCTAGAGTTAACACCCCAAAATGATGTCCTTTTCATTATAGGGGAATGGAATGCAAAAGTAGGAAGTCAAGAAACACCCGGAGTAACAAGCAAATTTGGCCTTGGAGTACGGAATGAAGCAGGGCAAAGGCTAATAGAGTTCTGACAAGAGACCGCACTGGTCATAGCAAACACCCTCTTTCAACAACACAGGAGAAGACTCTACACATGGACATCACCAGATGGCCAACACCAAAATCAGATTGATTACATTCTTTGCAGCTAAAGATGGAGAAGCTCTATACAATCAGCAAAAACAAGACCGGGAGCTGACTGTGGCTCAGATCATGAACTCCTTATTGCCAAATTTAGACTTAAATTTAAGAAAGTAGGGAAAACCACTAGACCATTCAGGTATGACCTAAATCAAATCCCTTATGATTATACAGTAGAAGTGAGAAATAGATTTAAGGGCCTAGATCTGATAGATAGAGTGCCTGATGAACTATGGATGGAGGTTCGTGACACTGTACAGGAAGCAGGGAGCAAGACCATCCCCCAAAAAAAGAAATGCAAAAAAGCAAAATGGCTGTCTGAGGAGGCCTTACAAATAGGTGTGAAAAGAAGGGAAGTGAAAAGCAAAGGAGAAAAGGAAAGATATGCCCATTTGAATGCAGAGTTCCAAAGAATAGCAAGGAGAAATAAGAAAGCCTTCCTCAGTGATCAGTGCAAAGACATAGAGGAAAACAATAGAATGGGAAAGACTAGAGATCTCTTCAAGAAAATTAGAGATACCAAGGGAACATTTCATGCAAAGATGGGCTCGATAAAGGACAGAAATGGTATGGACCTAACAGAAGCAGAAGATATTAAGAAGAGGTGACAAGAATACACAGAAGTACTGTACAGAAAAAATCTTCACGACCCAGATAATCACGATGGTGTGATCACTCACCTAGAGCCAGACATCCTGGAATGTGAAGTCAAGTGGGCCTTAGGAAGCATCACTGTGAACAAAGCTAGTGGACATGATGGAATTCCAGTGGAGCTATTTCAAATCCTGAAAGATGATGCTGTGAAACTGCTGCACTCAATATGCCAGCAAATTTGGGAAACTCAGCAGTGGCCACAGGACTGGAAAAGGTCAGTTTTCATTCCAATCCCTAAGAAATGCAATGCCAAAGAATGCTCAAACTACCACACAATTGCACTCATCTCACATGCTAGCAAAGTAATGTTCAAAATTCTCTAAGCCAGGCTTCCACAATACTTGAACCGTGAACTTCCAGATGTTCAAGCTGGATTTAGAAAAGGCAGAGGAACCAGAGATCAAATTGTCAACATCTGCTGAATCATACAAAAAGCAAGAGAGTTCCAGAAAAACATCTATTTCTGCTTTATTGACTATGCCAAAGCCTTTGACTGTGTGCATCACAACAACTGTGGAAAATTCTGATACCAGACCACCTGACCTGCCTCTTGAGAATTTTGTATGCAGGTCAGGAAGCAACAGTTAGAACTGGACATGGAACAACAGACTGGTTCCAAATAGGAAAAGGAGTACGTCAAGGCTGTATATTGTCATCCTGCTTATTTAATTTTTATGCAGAGTACCTCATGAGAAATGCCAGGCTGGAAGAAGCACAAGCTGGAATCAAGATTGCAGGGAGAAATATCAATAACCTCAGATATGTAGATGACACCACCCTTATGGCAGAAAGTGAAGAGGAACTAAAAAGCCTCTTGAAAGTGAAAGAGGAGAGTGAAAACATTGGCTTAAAGCTCAACATTCAGAAAACTAAGATCATGGCATCTGGTCCCATCACTTCATGGGAAATAGATGGGGAAACAGTGGAAACAGTGACTGACTTTATTTTTCTGGGCTCCAAAATCACTGCAGATGGTGACTGCAGCCATGAAATTAAAAGACGCTTACTCCTCGGAAGAAACGTTATGACCAACCTAGATAGCATATTAAAAAGCAGAGACATTACTTTGCCCACACAGGTCCGTCTAGTCAAGGCTATGGTTTTTCCTGTGGTCATGTGTGGATGTAAGAGTTGGACTGTGAAGAAAGCTGAGCGCCGAAGAATTGATGCTTTTGAACTGTGGTGTTGGAGAAGACTCTTGAGAGTCCCTTGGACTTCAAGGAAATCCAACCAGTCCATCCTAAAGGAGATCAGTCCTGGGTGTTCATTGGTAGGACTGATGCTGAGGCTGAAATTCCAATACTTTGGCCACCTGATGTGAAGAGTTGACTCATTTGAAAAGACCCTGATGCTGGGTAAGATTGAGGGCAGGAGCAGAAGGGAATGACAGAGGATGAGATGGTTGGATGGCATCACCGACTCAATGGACATGGGTTTGGGTGGACTCTGGGAGTTGGTGATGGACAGGGAGGCCTGATGTGCTCTGGTCATGGGGTCACAGAGTCGGACATGACTGAGCAACTGAACTGATCTGAATGTTCTTTTTCATTTCTAATAATTTTCTTTGCTCTGGAATCTACTTAAATATTAATATAGTCACTTCTGCTTTTGAAAAACACAGTATATATTGTATATATTTTTCTATTCTTTTACTTTCCACCTACCTATGTGGTTGTGTTTAAAGTGACTTTCTTACAGACAGGATATGGTTTGATTAATTATTTAAAACCTACTTTGCTAACCTTTTATTCGATGAATTTAAACTATTTATATTTAAGGTAATTATTTATCCGTTAGGGCTTAAGTCTACCATCTTACTATATTTACATAGTCATAAATATGTTAACACTGAATAGTGCTTTAATCCCAAGCTATGATATAAGTATGCTGGGAAGATGAAAGAGAAACTTTTGCATGCAGAATGCTAGAAGAAGAGAGGTAGACTGGCATCTTCCATAGTAGGAAGTCAACTCACAATAAATAAAATTGAAAATAAAAAAAAATGAGTATAGTAATATCACTGATAAAAGATGTAGGTAATTTAAGGGAATAGTTCAAAGGGTTGAATGTGATTGCCTCTGGGAAATGAGAATCAGGGATGGGGAGGGATAGAGCAAGAATGTACGTTTTTAAAAATAATTTTTAAGCTCAGGTCCTCTTTTTTTTTTTTTTTTTAAAGTCTTGATTGAATTTGTTACAATATTGCTTTTGTTTTTTGTGTTTTGGTTTCTTGGCAGTGAGGCATGTGGGACCTTAGCTCCCCAACCAGGAATCAAACCTGCACCTGCTGCATTCAGAGGGGAATTCTTGACCCCTGGACTGCCAGGGAAGTCCCGAAATTGCTTTTATAAAAAGCTTTTTAGTAAGTACCATTTGACTTTTAAAACTTTATATCTAATTGCTTGATAAAAATGTAACTGGTACTATTTACAAGAGCTAGGACATGGAAGCAACCTAGATGTCCATTGGCAGACGAATGGATAAGAGAATTGTGGTACATATACACAATGGAATATTACTCAGCTATTAAAAAGAACACATTTGAATCAGTTCTAATGAGGTGGATGAACCTGGAGCCTATTATACAGAGTGAAGTAAGTCAGAAAGAAAAATACCAATACAGTTTATTAACACATATATATGGAATTTAGAAAGATGGTAATAACAACCTTATATGTGAGACAACAAAAGAGACACAAATATAAAGAACAGGCATTTGGACTCTGTGGGAGAAGGCAAGGGTGGGATGATTTGAGAGAATAGCATTGAAAAATGTATATTACCTTATGTGAAATAGATCACCAGTCCAAGTTCCATGCATGAAACAGGGCACTCAATGCTGCTGCACTGGGACAACCCTGAGGGATGGGATGGGGAGGGAGGTGGGAGAGGGTTTGGGATGGTGGACACACATACACACGTGGCTGATTCATGTCAATTAAAAAAATGTAATTGTTGTTTAGTCGCTGTTGTGTCTGACTCTTTGTGACTCCACAGACAGTAGCCCACCAGGCTCCTCTGTCCACGGGATTCTCCAGGCAAGAATACTGGAGTGGGTTACCATTTTCCTTCTCCAGGAGATCTTACCAATCCAGGGATTGAACCTACATCTCCTGTATTGGCAGCCAGGTTCTTTACTACTGAGCCACCAAGGAAACCCAAAAATGTAATTAGTAAATCTAAATTTTAAAAATAATCAAGCCTTTTTTAGTGCAGTTTTCATCAATCCTGGCTGCCTGTTGGAGTTGCCTAGGGGAGTTTTTTTTTCCTTCATTTTAATATATTTAATACTAGAACTTAGAAAAGTACACATACATACATGTATACATGTAAGAGAGGTCCTGCCTAGGGGAACTTTAAAAAAAAATCAATTTCAGGCCCTACCCAATACTAATTAATTGGACCTGGAGTTGAGACATCAGTAGTCAAAAATCATTTCCCAATTTATTTAAATGCATATTTAGGGTTCAAGAGAGCTGATTTAGAACATATATTACCAGTATACCTTTGGTAAAATGCTAATGGCAGTGAGAAAGGTAAAACATGAGGCTTTTACCATCTTCAGGTCAGCCCGTTTATTGGGTATTGGTAGATCAGACATTTTGGGGAAGCCTTACTTGAGAGAAATTAAACACAAGCTGTGGTGGTTTAGTCATAAGTTCTGTCCAACAATTCTAGCTGAGCTATTTCAAATCTTAAAAGGTGATGCTGTGAAAGTGCTGCACTCAGTATGCCAGCAAATTTGGAAAACTCAGTAGTGGCCACAGGACTGGATAAGGTCAGTTGTCATTCCAATCCCAAAGAAAGGCAATATGCCAAAGAATGCTCAAACTACCACACAACTGCACTCATTTCACCTGCTAGCAAGGTCATCATCCTCAAAATCCTCCAAGCTAGGCTTCAACAGTATGTGAACTGAGAACTTCCAGATTTTAAAAAGGCAGAGGAACCAGAGATCAAACTGTCAACATCCACTGGATCATAGAGAAAGCAAGAGAATTCCAGAAAAACATCTACTTCTGCTTCACTGACTATGCTAAAGGCTTTGACTATGTGGATCACAACAAACTGTGGAAAATTCTGAAAGATATGGGGATACCAGACCACCCTACCTGCCTCTTGAGAAACCTGTATGTAGGTCAAGAAGCAACAGTTAGAACCAAACATGGAACAGACTGGTTCAAAATTGGGAAAGGAGTGCATCAAGCTGTATATTGTCACCTTGCTTATTTAACTTCTATGCAGAGTACATCATGAGAAATTTCAGGCTGGATGAATCACAAACTGGAATCAAGATTGCTGGGAGAAATATCAATAACCTCAGATATGCAGATGACACCACCCTTAGAGCAGAAAGTGAAGAGGAACTAAAGAGCCTCTTGATGAAGGTGAAAGAGGAGACTGAAAAAAGCTGGCTTAAAACTCAGCATTCACAAAACTAAGATCATGGCATCCGGTCCCATCATTTCGTGGCATATAGATGGGGAAACCAGGGAAACAGTGACAGATTTTATTTTCTTGGGCTCCAAAATCACTGTAGATGTTGACTGCAGCCATGCAATTAAAAGATGGTTTCTCCTGGGAAGAAAAGCTATGACAAACCTAGACAGCATATTAAAAAGCAGAGACATCATTGTACTGACAGAGGTCCATTTAGTCAAAGCTGTGTTTTTTCCAGTAGTCATGTATGGATGTGAGTGTTGGGCCGTAAAGAAGGCTGAGCACCAAAGAATTTATGCTTTTGAACTGTGGTGTTAGAGAAGACTCTTGAGAATCCCTTGGACTGCGTGGAGATCAAACCAGTCAATTCTAATGGAAATCAGTCCTGAATATTCATTGGAAGGACTGATGCTGAAGCTCCAATACTTTGGTTACCTAATGGGAAGAGCTGACTCATTGGAAAGACCCTGATGCTGGGATAAGTTGAAGGCAGGAGGAGAAGGGGACGATACAGGATGAGATGGTTGGATGTCATCACCAATGGCCATGAGTTTGGGCAAGCTCCGGGAGATGGTGAAGGACAGGGAAGCCTGGCATGCTTCAGTCCTTGGGGTTGCAAACAGTGGGACACAACTGAGTGTTTGAACAACAAATGAGTCATCAATAAACATCATATCAGGATTGTCTAGGGAAGTGGTTCTCAACCTTTAGTTTGCCTCAGAATAATTTGGACGACTTAGTAAACTACGGGTTGGTTAATGGCACTCCTAGAGTTTCTGATTCAGAAGATCTGGAGTGGAGCCCAAGAATCTGCATTTATAAATAGTGCTGGATGATACTGGGGACCACACTTTGAGAGACAGTGCTGTGAAGGACCACTAGTCAGGTCAGGATGAAGAAGACTTCGAGTTTAAATGGATTCTAGACAGTCATGAGATTCAGTCATTCTGAAGAAGAAGTAGGACACCACCATTTAGATTAGAGCAACATTGTACAGTTTTGTGTGAAACACAAAATTTTTAGAAGAATTTCATAGGAGCCAATGTGACTAGCTGCCAAATACTTTCTACCCCTAGGGGATCCATAGGGTCAGGGAGAGGCTAAGAAGATGTCTGCTGTAGCTTCCAGAGGTCTAGCTGCTGCTCTACAGCATGGATACAAGGCAGATGAGCCTTGGCCACAGGGGCAGAGATGTACATGATGGTCTTAATGATAGCCCCTCATTTTTGATGAAGTTTGCTTTCATGGGAAGAGCTTAGCACAGTTAGGAATGCCCAAAGTTGCGCTTGCTTTAGGGGAAGAAAAGGCCTGATGTCATCTTGAATTCCCAAAGCAGGGGCTCTGGGACATTGGTCTTGGACAACTCATCAATAGTTGAGATCTAGCAATAGTTCCTGACTAAAAGTTATGTCTTCAGCAGCTGTTTTCTTTTTTTTCTGAAGACCAGTATTTCTTCTAGTAATTCTTAGAATCTAATACAAGTATATTAGCTAGTACCGATTCATGATTTATTTTTGTTGTTCAGTGCTAAGTGGTGTCTGACTTTGCAACCCCATGGACTGCAGCACACCAAGCTTCCTTGTCCTTCAGTACCTCCTGGAGTTTGCTCAAAGTCATGTCCATTGGGTTGATGATGCCATCCAACCATCTCATCCTCTGTTGCCCTCTTTTCCTCCTGCCCACAATCTTTCCCAGCATCAGGGTCTTTTCCAATGAGTCGGCTCTTAGCGTCAGGTGGCCAAAGTATTGGAGCTTTAGTTTCAGTGTTGTAGCCATGCGTTCCGGGAAACAAACTCACTCAGAAGGACAATGCAGATAGTCGAGTGCAGTTTATTACACGGCAGGCCCAAGGCAGAGTCTCCTCTTAGCCAAGGACCCTGACCAGTTTTTGAGAAAACCTTATATACCCTAAGTGTACGTGTCCAAACCCACCTCCCCAAATTCTCTGAAACTAGTCTGAACAAAGGAAGAGATACAATCAAAGTTAACCCCTGATTCATATGCCTTAAGCCTAGGTAGTTAACAGTGGACAATTATCAATACGTCTGTGGTCATACCCCAATAAGCATAATATAATTTATGATTCTATTTGGTTACACAGATAATTAGGGTATTTTGTTAGTCAATGGAGAGATTAGGTATGAGCACTGGGGTTCTTCCATCTGGGGGGGTCTGGTTTTCCAGTTGGTATGTCGTTTCCATAGATACTGGGCATATAGCTCAAAGTCCACAGTCCAGCCCAAGATGGAGTCCTGCTTTCAAGATGGAGCCTGTTCTGTCTGTTTCCTTCTTCATCAGCATCAGTCCTTCATGATAATATAACCAAATAGTAATATGGATGTATTCTCTATCTTTCAGTAATACCAAACCTATCTGATGAAGAGAGGAGATGCCATATATATGAATACTTCATATATGTGAGGTACATTTATGACAATATATTATACTTTGCCTTACATTTAGCAGAGGATATTATACATAGTTCCAAACTCTTCTATAGACTTCTATTTTTTGAAACTGGCCAGCAACATAGGCGTTCATTTTATTTGATTTACTTCTTTTAAAAATCTCTTTCCTGAGTTCCACACAGCTGTCCCTTACCCTTCTGTTATCATGCCTATTTTTAAGAGGACACTTTGAGGTCATTGCTTCTAATCTGCCATAGGAAGGAATTAAACAAACAGGTTAATTAGTAAGTGCTGTGTGTGGGAAAGAATTCCAAGACCGAATGAGGGCCCAGGGCAATGAAACAGTTCAGCTTGAGAGCATGGGCTGTGTTAATGGCTGTTTCTGGGCTCAATGGCCTTGCTCAGATGATTCCTGCCTCCAGCCTTCATGGGACGTGACTGTCAGACCGACACCCCTGGAGGCCATCTCTGTGAACATAAATTCCACCAGAGTCTTGAGTAAGGTCCTTATCTGGGAATATCAAAGAAACACATGATTCTCTGGATTCTTGGGAACTCAGTCTTTAATGTGGGATGATGGTAAATCTTCCTAAGAACAAAGCAACATATCACACATTCATCACATATGCACTGGTTCAGCACTGAAGGAACACATCATAAAGATTTCCTGAAAGAGATATGAATGGAATCCATTTTCCTTTGAAGAAATGACAGATAAGCTTTGGTGATATCAGGAAAAGTAAAATCATGACTCTCATACAGATGAAACAATAAACACATGCTAAAGAATTAATTTTATCCCTATTAAAGAGAACCAGAGCCTGATAGTAGTTAAAGCATACTTAATTCAGGAACTATTGCATTAGGGGAAAAGAGGCCTCAGTGTAGATCTGGCTCAGTTGCGAATACATCAAAGACAGCTGGGGATTTGAATTAGAGGAGTCCGTGGATGGAAAATTACCAAGAAGAAAAACATCATCAAGGAGATTCTTGCTAAACCGAGCTCACAGGATTCTTGCTGGAGGCAGGTCAGGGCCATGGAATCTCGAGGGTGGGAGGATTCACTCTAAATGACTTAGCAGGATTCTTGCTATCACCAGGCTATGCAGGCCCTTCAAGAACGCAGGGCCAACATCAAGGCCTAGTAGAGAAGAGGACTCAGGGAAGCCTGACTAAAGTTTGTTCAAAGAAAGAGTCTTTGTCACTTCTACAATATAAGAGAACCAGATAGATGTTAGAACCAGTTCAAAGGAAAAGTCAAACCAGCACAGATTTATATGAAGCAAAAGATTGTTGAGATGAATTGCAAATGTCCCCCCAAATGGAAAAGTCATGATTTTTGCACTTTGGGGGAAGGAAGCTAGTTAGAATTACTACCCAACAGGACAGAATTTACATATCTATCAGATATCTACAGCTTGCAAAGAATTGCAAAGTAGCTCAAAGACAATGAACTGGGCTAGAATCTTGTAAGGATAACCCTGGATGGGCATGCTGTAAATGCTGCAGTTTCCCATTGAAACACAAATATTTCTCTACAAGGTTTCTGGCAAGGTGAACGGTGGGGTGAAAAGCAGAGACGGTAAGAACAGGAATGCTGAAAAGGTAAGAAGTCACAAAAGGTTAACTAAACCCTTGTGTTGGACTTGCCATGTGATCAACAGGAGACAGGATTTTTTTCCAGGTGAAAGAGAAGGTCTGATTTCAGGTTCTCTAACTCTTTGTTTAAAAGCTGAGGTATAATTGAGTTCCAATGTTATATTAGTTTTAGGTGTACAACATAGTGATTAACAATTTTTAAAGGTTATACTCTGTTTATAGTTATTGTAAAATATTGGCTGTGTTTCCTGTGTTCTACAGTATATCCTTGTAGCTTATTTATCTTATACATAGTGGTTTTTAGAGTCTCTAAATCTTTAGTGCATAGAGCTCCAAAGTGTGCATATTTGATCATAATGGCTTTAGGATTCCTATCAGCTTGATTCTGAAAGTGCTAGTCACTCAGTCATGTCAGACTCTTTGCGGCCCCATGGACTATAGCCCACCAGGCTCCTCTGTCCATGGAATTCTCCAGGCAAGAATACTGGAGTGGGTAGCCATTCCCTTCTCCAGGAGATCTTCCTGACCCAGGGATCGAACCCGAGTCTCGTTGCATTGCAGGCAGATTCTTTACTGTCTGAGATGATTCTAGCTGCTTCTAGTTCCTGTGACTACAATTTTTTTCACCAAGCTGGGGCTTCTCTGACGTTGTTCATTATGAGGTTTGGTGAAAATTTTTGATAGCTTTGAACTGTATGGGGGATGGAGAAAAAAAGGAGATGAGTAATTTGATATATTTAATCTTTCTGTATTAGCTTTTATTTTTAAAAGAACTCTGTATTCCTTTTCAGTTCCCCCCTCAGGACAATTTTTCCTCTGCATACTCTTTCAAACTGAGTGGCCAAAATTTCATGACCTGCCTACTGGAACTGAGGGACCAAGTTACGGAGGAGGGGCCGCCACTAGGGGGCGCGGATAATGAGACAGGAATGGGGATACAGGTTAGCAAGGTGGGAGTCAAGGGGGCACGAGGGAAGACATAAAAGGAAAGAGAGCTAGGAAAGCTCATCACGACAAATGGTTTAGCACAGCTGGAAACAGCTTGTTGTTTTATCAAACTTTTTCAGCTAAAATATTCAATATGCTAAGGGTAGCACCTCCTGATCTCCATCACAGTTAAGAATCCTCGTTACTCTTTTTATTTTTTTGGCCATACCATAAGGCTTGTGGGATCTTAGCTCCTCAACCAGGGATCAAACTCTGGCCCATAGCAATGAAAGCACTTAATCACTGGACCACCAGGGAATTCCCCCTTCCTCTTTTTATTAAGAAATATTTTTATTAAAAATAATCTTAATATTTTCTACTATAGAATCCCCACAGAAACCTTAGGTTTTATAGGATTCCAGGGGATATTTATGAACACTCTTTGGGTCATTTTTAAAAACTGAGATATAACTGACATACAATAGTGTGTATGATTAGGATGTACAATGTGTTGATTTGATACATTAATATATTGTGAGTACCACCATAGCACTGGTTGATACCTCTCTCACATCACATAATTATCATTTCTTTTTTTGTGATGAGAACATTTAAGATCAGTCTCCCAGCAATTTGAAGTATATATAATGCAGTATTGTTGACTGTAATCACTATGCTGTACACTGTGAGTGGTAAGTCCCTTCAGTTGTTTCCGACTCTTTGAGACCCTATGGACTGTAGCCCTCCAGGCTCTTCTGTCCATGGGATTCTTCAGGCAAGAATACTGGAGTTGGTTGCCATGCCCTCCTCTAGGGAATCTTCCTCACCCAGGGATCGAACCTGCAGCTACTGCATTGCAGATTCTTTAGTGTTGAGCCACCAAGGAAGCCCATGCTGTACATTAGGCCTCCAGAATTTATTCATCTTATAGTTGCAACTTTATACCCTTTGATCAACTTTTAATTCCTCACCCGCTGGTAACCACCATTCTACTCTCTGTTTCCACAAGTTTGGCTTTTTTAGAGTCTACATATAAATGATATCACACAGTATCTGTCCTCTGTCTGATTTACTTCATTTAGCATAGTGTCTTCAAAGTCCACCCATGTTGTCACAAATGGCATGATTTCTTTCATTCTTATGGCTGAATAATATAATATTCCATTACATTGAAGGGGAGCATAATATGCCACCTCCAAATGTGCCATGTTGTGGATTATTTTGAGCTGAAGGTAATCACGACCCAGCAGGCTCAAGAAAGTCTTCTGCCTCTCTCTTAACAGCCTAAAAGGATTTAGACAGAAGATCTGGTCTGGAAAGAGAGCTACTATCAGAGATAAGTTTTTATAGGTAAGACTTACCTACATGGCAGGGCAAACATTTGCTCTTTCTATTGTCTTGTGAATTGCCCTCTTCCCTTATGAAGCCCTTTTGAGCCACTATACCATTCCTTAGCTCAGAATGGCATATAAGCCTCATATATTTGTCTGCCTTTAGGTCTCATTTTTCACAGGGTTCCTGTGTATATGAGATTAAATTTGCTTTTTCCAAGATAATCTGTCTTGTGTCAATTTAATTATTAGACCAGCCAAAGATTCTAGAAGGGTAGAAGGAAAAAATATTTTCCATCCTGGTCCATCCTGGCAGTATATATATATCGGAGAAGGCAATGGCACCCCACTCCAGTACTCTTGCCTGGAAAATCCCATGGGCGGAGGAGCCTGGTGGGCTATATACATATCACATCTTTATCCATTCATCTATTGATGGACACTTAGGTTGTTTCCAATATATTGGCTGTTACAATAAACATGGCACTGTAGCTATCTTTTCAATATCCTGTTTTCATTTTCTTCAGGCATATACCCAGGAGTGGGACTGCTAAGTCATAGAGTAGCTCTATTTTTAATTTTTTGAGGGACCTTCATACTATTTTCTATTGTGGAATGGTGGCTGTCCCATCAATAGTGCCTAAGAATTCCCTTTTTGCTGCCTTCTCACCAATACTGTTCTCTCTTGTCTTCTTGATGATAGCCATCCTAACAGGAATGAGGTGATATCTTATTGTGATTTTGATTTGTATTTCCCTGATGATTAGGTGTTGAGCATCTTTTATGTGCCTATTGGCTATCTGGATGACTTCTTTGGAAAAATGTCTATTCTCTTCTGCCCATTTTTAAATTGGATTGTTTTGTTGTTTTTGGTATTGAGTTGTGTGAGTTCTTTATGTATTTTGGATATTAACCCCTTAGATACATGGCTTGCAAGTATTTTCTCCCATCCCATAATGTTCCTGGGTCAGTTTTGGTTAGATGACATTTCTCCTTTCTTTTTTGTGAGCAGAGCAGGAAAAGCAACATGCTACAATTGTCTCTGACTCCATTTGGGCCATGGTCATAGAGTGCCCTTGGAGTTCAGAAAACATGTGATAAATACTGAGGTCAGCTTCAGTTTGAGCTCAGAAGTGACAGACTTTTCCTGTGATCAAACTTTAGCAGGCTCCTCTGAGACCTCTTCTCAAGTAGGCCTTGTACCTGGGCCCTGTCTTCTGTCTGCCTAGTCCAACTGTAGCAAGAATCTTACTAAATCAGCTTAAAGAGAATCCCCTATCCTTGATATCTGATCACCTTAGCTTGCCTTCAGTAAGAATCCTGTAGAGTTGGTTTAGCAAGAATCTTTCTACTCTTGATGTCTCCTTAGTAATTTTCCATCTACTGACCCTTCATTCTGCCCATTGGCTATAAATCCCCACTTGACCTCATTGTATTCAGAGTTGAGCCCAAACTCTCTCCCCTATTGTGAAAGTCTTGATACTTGACACTTGATGGAGTCCAGAATATGCCACTGTGGCATTAAAATTATTTGGAGAAGAAGGTATTTGAGTTCCTGAAATCTCTTATCTGCCTAAAAGCAGAGTTTCTGCAAATAACTAAATTGTCATAAATCCTCTTTCTGGGAGCAACAAGGGAAGATTAACTTTTATCATCAGAGATGAGAAGCTTCTGGATCACATATAAACATATTTTGCAAAGCTACCATATCTCCCATCTGTTCTCCTAAGGGCCTATTTATCATTCCAAAAAGTTATTTGTTTTCCCTTAAGCTCTCTTCTTCCTTTCCTTTCCCCTAATAAGATGGTACAAAAACCCCAATTCTAAATGCCTCCTTGAATCACATTTTTCTGTAAATTCCTGTACATACATACATGAATAAAAATCTGTCTTTTCTCTAGCTAATCTGTTGTAGGGGAGGAAAAAAATGTTTCTTCTACTGATCCTAGGTTTATTGGCTAGAGTCCTAAAGACTGACAAAATACAGATTAACAAGAGAAAATCAAACAGGTTTATTAATGCCTGCTAGGGGATTCCTTGGTAGCTCAAATGGTAAAGAGTCTGCCTGCAATGCGGGAGACCTGGGTTCAATTCCTGGGTTGGGACGATCCCCTGGAGAAGGAAATGGCAATCCCCTCCAGTATTTTTGCCTGGAAAATCCCATGGACAGAGGAGCCTGGCTGGCTATAGTCCATGGGGTCGCAGAGTTGGACAAGGCTGAGAGACTTCACTTTCATTAATGCCTGCATTGTGCGTATACATGGGAACACTCAGTGATGAGGAGTTCAAACAGGTGTTTAGAACTTGGCTTACACAGTATCTTAACAAGAGAACAATACATTTTATTTAGTTTTTTGCCTGTACTGCATGGTTTTCAGGATCTTTGTTCCCCAACCAGGGATTGAACCTGGCCCAAGCAGTTAAAGTGCCAGGGAATTCCTGAGAACAATACATTTTAGAGAAGTGACAAGACAAAAGAAAAGGACCTTGAGTTTCTAAGAGTGGCAAATTGTTAGAAGTTAAATGTATGGGGCATTAATGACTTTGTTAGTAAAATTTGTTATGTAGATCCCTCTGGGGCGACCTCTGGGATGATAAGTGTTTAGTTATCTCCAGCGATCCTTCCTAGTAGAGAGATGGGGGCATGGGTCTTCAGTTGCCTTGAGCTAAAAGAATTCTTATGCCAAAGTGGCATATTCTGGGCTTTTACATATTCTGCTACCATTTAGTGTCTTGTGTCACTTTAATTTGTAGGTTCCCAATCAAACTAAGATGATAGAGGAAAAGCTTTTCCTCCCCAATATAATTATTGCAATAGTACCTAATAAAGTCTTCCTTGCCATTTTAATAAGTGTCAGAATCATTCTTTTCCCCTTCACCAGAAGGGATTTTAAGAGTCTGCAAGTTACTTTCTGCCTTAGCCTCTTCATTTTCCTAAAAATTTCCTTTGTTATAAAGGCTTACTGTCCTATCTCTGCCACTATGCTCCTGAGGGCATTCAACAGGGTCCATTGCACTGGCTAGCTCATTTTATTGATTTAAATTTTTGTAATTTTTAAGCTATCATTTTTGGTGCCTTTGTTTACTGGGTCTTCCCAAACCTGAGATACTAGAGTATAAAAATAACACTTTTCACTCATTTTCCTTGCTTTTTTGAGTCAATAAAAATGATTCAGAACATGTTTCACCTTCCAAACAAGTCATATTTACTAAGAAATTAAGTGCAGGGTTGTTGCCATGCTGGCTTCTTGGGGATTCAATTTTATGCATTCAGTCAAGGGGGATTTTTGAGTATCTGTTTGCCAATCTTATGTTAAGCATTGGGATTACAGTTGAGAATGAGACCAACATGGTCCCTGCCCTTCACAGTGCTTACTATGAAGTCTAGTTTAGATAAATAAAAGCCTGGGCCTCTGCTCAGGCCATGTCTATGGGCAGAACCTCTGTGCTGGGATAATAAAGGCTGAATAAAGGCTACTCCCCACCTCTCAGCCTTGCCCACCAGAGTGAGACCCAGCTTTCCCTACAGCCAGTCCCTTCCATCAGGAACCTTCCACAAGCCTCTTATCCTTATCCACCAGAGGGAAGAAACAATGAAAATCACAATCACAGAAAACTAACCAAACTGATCACGATGGTGTGATCACTCACCTAGAGCCAGACATTTTGGAGTGCAAAGTCAAGAGGGCCTTAGGAAGCATCACTATAAAAAAGCTAGAGGAGGTGACAGAATTCCAGTTGAGCTATTTGAAATCCTAAAAGGTGATGCTGTTAAAGTATATTCAGTATGCCAGCAAATTTGGAAATCTCAGCAGTGGCCACAGTGGAAAAGGTCGGTTTTCATTCCAATTCCAAAGACAGGCAATGCCAAAAATGTTCAAACTACTGCACAATTGCACTTATTTCACACACTAGCAAAGTAATGCTCAAAATTCTCCAGGCTAGGCTTCAACAGTACATGAACTGAGAACTTTCAGATATAGAAGCTGTGTTTCAAAAAGGAGGAGGATCAAATTGCCAACATCCATTGGATCATAGAAAAAGCAAGAGAATTCCAGAAAACCATCTATTTCTGCTTCTTTGACTACACTAAAGCCTTTAAGTGTGTGGATCACAACAAACGGTGGAAAATTCTGAAAGAGATGGGAATACCAGACCACCTTATCTGCCTCTTGAGAAGTCTGTATGCAGGTCAGGAAGCAACAGTTAGAACTGGACATGGAACAACAGACTGGTTCCAAATAGGGAAAGGAGTACATCAAGGCTGTATATTGTCACCCTGCTTATTTAACTTGTATGCAGAGTACATCATGCGAAACACTGGGCTGGATGAAGCACAAGCTGGAATCAAGATTGCCGGGAGAAATATCAATAACCTCAGATATGCAGATGAAACTACCCTTATGGCAGAAAGCAAAGAAGAACTAAAGAGCCTCTTGTTGAAAGTGAAAGAGGAGAGTGAAAATGTTGGCTTAACTGGGACGGCCCAGAGGGATGGTATGGGGAGGGAGGAGGGAGGAGGGTTCGGGATGGGGAACACATGTATACCTGTGGCGGATTCATTTTGATATTTGGCAAAACTAATACAATTATGTAAAGTTTAAAAATAAAATAAAATTAGAAAAAAAAAAAAGAAAAAGAAAAAAAAAAAAAAACTCAACATTCAGAAAACTAAGATCATGGCATCCAGTCCCATCACTTCATGGCAAATAGATGGGGAAATGATGGAAACAATGACAGACTTTATTTTTGGGGGCTCCAAAATCACTGCAGATGGTGACTGCAGCCATGAAATTAAAAGATGCTTACTCCTTGGAAGAAAAGTTATGACCAACCTAGACAGTATATTAAAAAGCAGAGACATTACTTTGCCAACAAAGGTCCATCTTAGTCAAGGCTATGGTTTTTCCAGTAGTCATGTACAGATGTGAGAGTTGGACTATAAAGAAAGCTGAGCACCAAAGAATTGATGCTTTTGAACTGTGGTGTTGGAGAAGACTCTTGAGAGTCCCTTGGACTGCAAGGAGATCCAACCAGTCCATCCTAAAGGAGATCAGTCCTGAATATTCATTGGAAGGACTGATGCTGAAGCTGAAACTCCAATACTTTGGCCACCTGATGCGAAGAACTGACTCATTTGAAAAGACCCTGATGCTGGGAAGGATTGAGGGTGGGAAGAGAAGGGGACTACAGAGGATGAGATGGTTGGATGGCATCACCGACTCAATGGACATCAGTTTGAGTAAACTCTGGGAGTCGGTGATGGACAGGGAGGCCTGGCATGCTGCAGTCCATGGGGTCGCAAAGAGTTGGACATGACTGACTGTCTGAATTGAACTGAACTGAGCATAAGGATGCATGTATCTTTTTGAATTATAGTTTTGTCTGGATATATGCCCAGGAGTGGGATTGCTAGGTCTATTTTTAGTTTTCTGAAGAATCTCCATTCTGTTCTCCATGGTACTGCATCAAGTTACATTCCCATCAACAATGTAGGAGGGTTCTAAAAGACATATTTGTAATCTTATTTTAATGATGTTGCTTTCATTATTATGTCACTGTTCAATATATGAAGTTTCTTGACAAACTTTTCTTTAAAAAAATGAAAGGATATTCTAGAAGGAAAGTCATAAATAGTCTTGGAGGAAAGAAGCAGCATGATGTATATGGAGAATTACAAAGAATCTAGTACAGCCATTAAAATAAATCACAGATGGACTTCCCTGGCAGTCCAGTGGTTAAGATTCCTTGCTTCCACTACAGGGTTCTTGTTCAGTTGCTAAGTCGTGTCCAGCTCTTTGTGACCCCATGGACTGCAGCCTGCCAGGCTTCCCTGTTCTTCACTATCTCCTTGAGTTTGCTCAAACTCATTTGCATTGAGTTGGTGATGCCATCCAACCATCTCATCCTCTGTTGCCCCCTTCTCCTACCTTCTATCTTTCCCAGCATCAGGGTCTTTTCTAATGAGTTGGCTCTTAGCATCAAGTGGCCAAAGAACTGGAGCATCAGCATCAGTTCTTCCAATGAATATTCAGGACTGATTTCCTTAAGAATTGACTAGTTTGATCTCCTTCCTGTCTAAAGACTCTCGAGAGTCTTCTCCAGCACCACAGTTGAAGGTATCACTTCTTCAGTGCTCAGCCTTCTTTATGGTCCAATTCTCACATCTACACATGACTAATGGAAAAATCACAGCTTTGACTACATGGACCTTTGTCAGCAAAGTAATGTCTCTGCATTTTAATATGCTTGGTCATATTAAAGCAAGCATCTTTTAAATTTCATGGCTGCAGTTACCATCTACAGTGATTTTGGAGCCCAAGAAAATAAAAATCTGCCATTGTTTCCACTTTCCCCCCATCTATTTGCCATGAACTGATGGAACTAGATGCCATGATCATAGTTTTTTGAATGTTGAGTTTTAAGCCAGCTTTTTCATTCCCCTTTCACTTTCATCAAGAGGCTCTTCACTTTCTGCCATTAGTGTGGTATCATCTGTTTATCTTAGTCTGAGGTTGTTGATAGTTCTCCTGGCAATCTTAATTCCAGCTTGTGATTCATCTAGCCTGGCATTTCCCATGATGTACTCTGCACAGAAGTTAAATAAGCAGAGTGACAATATACAGCCCTGTCATACTTCTTTCCCAACTTTGAACCAGTCCCTTGTTCATATCCAGTTCTAACTGTTGCTTCTTGACCTGCATACAGGTTTCTCAGGAGGCAGGTAATGTGGTATGGTATTCCCATCTCTTGAAGAATTTTCCACAGTTTGTTGTGATCCACACAGTCAAAGGCTTTGGCATAGTCAATGAGGCAGAAGTAGATGGTTTTCAGGAATTCCCTTGCTTTCTTTATGATCCATTGGATGTTGGCAATTTGATCTCTGGTTCCTCTGCATTTTATAAACCCAGCTTCTACATCTGGAAGTTCTTGGTTCACATACTGCTGAAGCCTAGCTTGAAGGATTTTAAGCATGACCTTGCTAGCATGTGAAATGAGTGCAATTGTACAGTAGTTTGAACATTTTTGGCATTGCCTGTCTTTGGGATTGGAATGAAAACTGACCTTTTCTAGTCCTGTGGCCACTGGTGAATTTTCCAAATTTGCTGACATATTGAGTGAAGCACTTTAACAGCATCATCTTTTAGGATATGAAATAACTCAGCTGGAACTGTGTCACCTCCACTAGTTTTGTTCATGGTTATGCTTCCTAAGGCCCACTTAATTTCACACTCCAAGATGTCTGGCTCTAGGTGAGTTACTATAAAGGGTCATTAATTGACTATATTAGGTGAGTGCTTATCTGGGTCATTAAGATCTTTTTTGTACAGTTCTTCTGTGTACTCTTGCCATCTCTTCTTAATCTCTTCTGCTTCTTTTAAGTCCTTGCCATTGCTGTCCTTTATCATGCCCATCTTTGCATGAAATGTTCCCTTGGTGTCTCCAATTTTCTTGAAGAGATCTCTACTCTTTCCCCTGCTATTGTTTTCCTCTATTTCTTTGCATTGTTCATTTAAGAAGGCCTTCTTATTTCTCCTTGCTATTCTCTGGAACTCAGTTGGGTTCAGCCCCTGGTGGGGAACAAAGATCACACATGCCTCACAGTGGGGCCAGAAAAAAATTATAATCAGTCAATCACAGAGTTTTGAGTTCCTGAAGATGGTATTGAAAGGTTTTCTGTCTATACTGTGGTGGAGTGTTTTAAGGGGGCCATGCTGATTATCTTCCATGTATTACCCTCCACCTACTTTCTTCTATTTCTCTACCTTGCTGGGTTCTCTAAAGGCTGAGCCCTCATAGACTGCATCCCCTTGACTCTCACATCCCCTAGACTCTCAGAATTTCAGTTTTATATAACTGCATAGCTAACCATCCCAAACTTAGTGACATGACATAATCACAATCATTTATCATCTTTCACAGATCTGGGGGTTGACTGGGCTTGGCTAGGCAGTTCTCAGTTGGGGATCTCTCATGTGGTTCCCGACAGACAGCTGTCTGTTTCTGGAGTCATTTTGAAGTCTTCTTCACTCACTTATCTGGTTGTTGTGCTGGGTGTCAGCTGGGACCTCTGCAGGGGAGCTTTGCCTAAAGAAAGCACACATGTGGGGCCTCTAGGTGGCTTGGGCTTTTTCAGAGCATGGCTGTGTCCCAAGAGTAAGCATCCCAAGAGAGAGCCAGGCGGAGGCTGTATTGCCTTTTATGGCCTAGTCTTAGAAGTTATGTGGCATTATTTCCACCACATTCTGTTTATTCAGTTCAGTTCAGTCGCTCAGTCGTGTCCGACTCTTTGCGACCCCATGAATCGCAGCACGCCAGGCCTCCCTGTCCATCACCATC
Source organism: Bos taurus (assembly GCF_002263795.3). Classification (NCBI taxonomy): domain Eukaryota; kingdom Metazoa; phylum Chordata; class Mammalia; order Artiodactyla; family Bovidae; genus Bos; species Bos taurus. The sequence goes on from NC_037357.1 coordinate 87,424,380, forward strand.
TCCTGGAGTTCACTCAAACTCACGTCCATCGAGTCGGTGATGCCATCCAGCCATCTCATCCTCTGTCGTCCCCTTCTCCTCCTGCCCCCAATTCCTCCCAGCATCAGAGTCTTTTCCAATGAGTCAACTCTTCACATGAGGTGGCCAAAGTATTGGAGTTTCAGCTTCAGTATCAGTCCTTCCAATGAACACCCAGGACTGATCTTTAGGATGGACTGGTTGGATCTCCTTGCAGTCCAAGGGACTCTCAAGAGTCTTCTCCAACACCACAGTTCAAAAGCATCAATTCTTCGGCACTCAGCTTTCTTCACAGTCCAACTCTCACATCCATACATTACCACTGGAAAAAAGGCAAGTAAATCTTTAAGGCCAGCCTACATTTAAGTGGAGGAGAATTAGATTTCACCCTTTGATGAGAGGATTGTAAAAGAATTTTAAACAGTTTTTCAAGCCGCTATGTCCTTTGACTTCTGCTTGGTTTTGGACAATGTATGTGTGTGTTGGTGGGGGTGGGTTGGTGGGAAGAAATGGGCACTGGCAGACCAGCGTGTGGTTTAGAGAGAGTTTATGTGCATTTATCTTCCCTCCCATCACAACTTGCTCCATGTCTGGCTGTGAATCCATCCGTGGTTGTGGTTCTCTACCTATAGCCACAGCTCCTATTTGCTGGCCATTCTTTGTATCACTCTAGTTCTCACTGGGTTCCAGTAATAACTCTTCCTCCCCTTGCTATTTTACATCTAGGGATGGTAATTGAGTCTTCTTATTGCTATTCCCCAGATATCTCATCACCCTTGATTGGCTCCTTTAACTCTGCAAAAATGCCTGTGAGTGGCCCATCCATTCATGTTTTTATATTTAAACACTTTGAATGAACCATCTTTTTTACTGCCATGAAGTTGACTAAATCAGGGTGAATGATCATGTTGATGTATGGCAGAAACCAGAACAATGCTATAAAGCAATTATCCTTCAATTAAAAACTATTACAATACCCCCCACTAAAAAAGGGATCCAGATTGGAAAAGAAGAAGTAAAACTGTCACTATTTGCAGATGACATGATACTGTACATAGAAAACCCTATATGTGTCACCAGAAAATTACTAGAGCTAATCAATGAATTTAGTAAAGTCATAGGATATAAAAATTAATATACAGACATCCCTTGCATCCTTATACACTAACAAAAAATCAGAAAGGGAAATTAAGGAAACAATCCCATTCACCATTGTAACAAAAAGAATCCCTATACTTTTAATCATGGTAAAATATATACAACATAAAATTTACTACCTCAAGTATTTTTAAGTGTACATTTCATTTAGTACATTCACATTGTTCTGCTACAGATACCCAGGAGTTTTTCCTCCTCTCAAACTGAAACTCTGTATCCATTGAACACTAATTCCCCATTCACCTTCTCCCAGTCCCTGGCAATCCCCATTCTACTCTATCTATGAATTTGACTAAGTACCTCATATAAGTGGAATCTTACTATATTTGTCTTTTTGTGTCCTCAAGATTCATCCATGTTGTAGTATGTGTTAGAATTTCTCCTTTCTTTTCAAGGCTGAATAGTATTCCATTTTATGTATATGTTGCATTTTGTTTCTCTATTCATTCTCAATGGACACTTGGGTAGCTTCTACCTTTTGGTTGCTGTGAATAATGCTGATCTCAGTATTTTATAGGGCCTCTGTCCCAAGGTTTGTTTGTGATATATTTTTGGTCTGTCTTCAGGTATGAAGTCTCTGAAATCTTTGAGGGCCTGTATCCCAAGGTATGACTCTGTGGTATTTAAAATCTTTTTCAGGGTACAGGTTTTAAAATGCTTTGATTGTCTGTGTTCCAAGATTTGAGTCTGAGTTAAATTATGTTCCATATTCAGTGTATGTGGTCACTGAAATCCTTCAGAGTCAGTATTTCACATGATTTAGGTCTGACTTATTTGGGAGGTCTGGGTTTAGGATCCAAAACCTTAGAACTTTTAGAGAATCTGTTCAAATTTGGTTTTGAGATATTTGGTATAGGAAATCAGAGTGTGAGGTCCTTGAACTCTCTGAGTACCTGTGCTCCAGAGTTTGAATGTGCACTCTCTGAAACCACTTCAGTATCTGTGTTTCAAAATATGAGTCTGAAGTATTTGGGAGTCTGTGTTCAGGGCCTCCTGAGGCTCTATGCCATTGAAGGGGTCCAAGTATTTAAACATTAGTGTTCGTAGTGTGAAGTCTGAAAATTTGAGGGTTTGTGTCATAAGGTTTGAGTCTGAGCTGTTTGTGGGTTCCTCTTAAAGGTGTCAAAGATGGAGAAGCTCTATAGGATCAGCAAAAACAAGACCTGGACCTGACTGGCTGAGATCATCAGCTCCTTATTGCAAAATTTGGACTTAAATTGAAGAAAGTAGGGAAAACCACTAGACCATTTAGGTATGACCTAAATCAAATCCCTTATGATTATACAGTGGAAGTGACAAATAGATTCAAGGGATTAGATCTGGTAGAAGCCTGAAGAACTATGGAGAGAGGTTCATAACACCTGTATAGGAGGTGGTGACCAAAACGACTCCCAAGAAAAAGAAATTCAAGAAGGCAAAGACGTTGTGAGGAGACCTTACAAATAGCTGAGAAAAGAAGAAAAGTAAAAGGCAAAGGAGAAAGGGAAAGATATACCTAACTGAAAGCAGATGTCCAAAGAACAGCAAGGAAAGATAAGAAAGCCTACTTAAGTGAACAATGCAAAGAAGTAGAGGAAAACAATAGATTGGGAAAGACTAGAGATCTCTTCCAGAAAATCAGAGATACCAAGGGAACATTTCATGCAAAGATACACAGTAAAAGACAAAAATGGCAAGGACCTAATGGAAGCAGAAAAGATTAAGCAAAGGTGGCAAGAATACACAGAAAGTGAAAGTGAAAGTCGCTCAGTCCTGTCCAACTCTTTGCAACCCGATGGACTATACAGTCCATGGAATTCTCCAGGCCTGAATACTGGAGCGGGTAGCCTTTCCATTCTCCAGGGGATCTTCTTGACCCAGGGATTGAACCCAGGTCTCCCGCATTGCAGGTGGATTCTTTACCAACAAGGGAAGCCCAAGAATACTGGAATGGGTTGCCTATCCCTTCTCCAGTGGATCTTCCTGACCCAGGAATTGAACCAGGGTCTCCTGCATTGCAGGCAGATTCTTTACCAATTGAGCTATGAGGGAAGCCCAAGAATGCACAGAAGAACTGTACAAAAAAGGTGTTAATAACCCAGATAACCACGATGGTGTGGTCACTCACCTAGAGCCAGACATCCTGGAATGTGAAGTAAAGTGGGCCTTAGGAAGCATTGCTATGAACAAAGCTAGTGGAGGTGATGGAATTCCAGGTGAGCTAATTTAAAATCCTAAAAGATGGTGCTGTTAAAGTGCTGCACTCAATATGCCAGCAAATTCGGAAAACTCAGCAGTGGCCACAGGACTGGAAAAGGTCAGTTTTCATTCCAATCTCAAAGAAAGGCAATGCCAACGAATGTTCAAATTACTGTACAATTGCACACATTTCACATGCTAGCAAGATTATGCTCAAAATCCTTCAAGCTAGGCTTCAACAGTATGTGAACCAAAAACTATCTAATCATCTCACCCCCTGCCATCCCCTTCTCCTTTTGCCTTTAATCTTTCCAAGCATCAGGGTCTTTTCCAACCTTCAAATCAGGTGGCCAAAGTACTGGAGCTTCAGCTTCAGCATCAGTCCTTCCAATGAATATTTAGGACTGATTTCCTTTAGGAGTCACTGGTTTGACCTCCTTGCAGTCTGAGGGACTCTGAAGAGTCTCCTACAACACCACAGTTCAAAAGGATCAATTCTTCAGTGCTCAGCTTTCTTTATGTTCCAATTCTCACATCCATATATGACTAATGGAAAAACCATAGCTTTGACTAGACAGACCTTTGTCGGTGAAGTAATGTCTCAGGTTTTTAATATGCTGTCTATGTTTGTCATATCTTTTCTTCTAAGAAGCAAGCGTCTTTTAATTTCATGACTGCAGTCACCATCTGCAGTGATTTTAGAGCCCAAGAAAATAGTCTGTCACTGTTTCCATTGTTTCCCCATCTATTTACCATGAAGTGATGGGACTGGATGCCATGATCTTCATTTTCTGAATGTTTAAGCCAGCTTTTTCATTCTCCTCTTTCACCTTCGTCAAGAGGCTCTTCAGTTCCTCTTCGCTTTTTGCCATAAGGGTGGTGTCATCTACATATCTGAGGTTATTGATATTCTCCTGGCAATCTTGATTCCAGCTTGTGCTTCATCCAGTCTGGCATTTCATATGATGTACTCTGCATAGAAGTTAAATAAGCAGGGTGAGAATATACAGCCTTTATGTACTCCTTTCCCAATTTAGAACCAGTCCGTTGTTCCATGTCTGGTTCTAACTGTTGCTCCTTCACCTGAATACAGATTTCTAAGGAGGCAGGTAAGATGTTCTGGTATTCTCATCTCTTTAAGAATTTTGGACAGTTTGTTGTGATCAATACAGTCAAAGGCTTTAGTGTAGTCAATGAAGCAGAAATAGATGCTTTTCTGGAATTCTCTTGCTTTTTTTTTCATGATCCAATTAATGTTGACAATTTGAGCTCTGGTTCCTCTGCCTTTTCTAAATCCAGCTTTGACAGCTGGAAGTTCTCGGTTCACATGCTGTCGAAGCCTCGCTTGGAGAATTTTGAGCATTAATTTGCCAGCATGTGAAATGAATGCAATTGTTTGATCGTTTGAACATTCTTTGGCATTGCCTTTTTTGGGCGATTGGAATGAAAACTGACCTTTTCCAGTCCTGGCCACTGCTGAGTTTTCCAAATTTGCTGGCGTACTGACTGCAGCACTTTCACAGCATCATCTTTTAGGATTTAAAACATCTCAGCTGGAATTCCATCACCTTCACTAGCTTTGTTCATAGTGATGCTTCCTAAGGCCCACTTGACTTCACACTCCAGGATGTCTGGCTCTAGGTGAGTGATCACACCATTGTGGTTATCTGGGTCATTAAGACCTTTTTTCTATAGTTCTGTGTATTCTTGCCACCTCTTATTAATATCTTCTGCTTCTGTCCTTCATTTTGCCCATCTTTGCATGAAATATTCCCTTGAAGAGATTTTCTTGAAGAGATCTCTAGTCTTTCCCATTTTATTGTTTTCCTCTATTTGTTTGCATGGATCACTTAGGAAGGCTTTCTTATATCTTCTTGCTATTCTTTAGAACTTTGCATTCAGATGGGTATATCTTTCCTTTTCTCCTTTGCCTTTCATTTCTCTTCTTTTCTCAGCTATTTGCCTCCTCAGACAACACTTTTCCCTTTTTGCATTTCTTCTTCTTGGGGATGGTTTTAATCACCACCTCCTGTACAATGTTACTAATCTCTGTCCATAGTTCTTCAGGCACCCTATCTATCAGATCTAATCCCATGAATCTACTTGTCACTTCTACTGTATAATCGTAAGGGATTTGATTTAGTTTATACCTGAATGGTCTAGTGGTTTTCCCTACTTTCTTCAATTTAAGTCTGAATTTGGCAATAAGAAGTTCATGATCTGAGCCATAGTCAGCTCCTGGTCTTGTTTTTGCTGACTGTACAGAGCTTCTCCATCTTTGGCTGCAAAGAATATAAATCTGATTTCAGCATTGACCGTCTAGTGATGTCCATGTGTAGAGTCGTCGTTTGTGTTGTTACAAGAGGATGTTTGTGTTGGAAGAGGAAAGGTATGTGTGGTGGGGTCTGGCTGTCTGCTGCTCAAAAGCCAATAAGCAGGCCAGGTTGGTGGAAGGGAAAGTTTGCTTTGTTTCAGATGCTGGCAACTGAGGGGAGAGGGTGGTGGACATCTGTCCAAAGGCTGACTTACCTCGTCCCCCAACAAGCAGTGGATGAGAGCATTTACAGACAGAGTGGGGGAGGAGGTTACATGCAGAAACAGCACAGTCATCTCTAACGGTCATCTTTAATTGGTCATCAGTGGTCTGACTAGCATCATCTTGGTTGTTTTAGGTACAACTAATCTTTAGTTCTGGGGTGCACTTGTTCTCATTTCTTTGAGGTCAGTTCTTGGAATTGTGGCAGCTCATGTCCTGGTTATCATATAGTTAACTTTTCCAACTGGGGTTTTAGTATCTGTAAGACAGTGCACAGGATATGGCTCAGAATACTATCTATAGCCCTTGAGAAAGAACTAAAGGTCCTTGACTATGTTTAATGACTACATTATTATTATTTAGTCTCTTTTGACTGTTTTCCTTTGTTTCAGCTTTTCTCACTTCTCTGATTAAACTTCTTTGAAGCTTTCCACAGGCAAAAGGCAGGCAGAGGACATGGTGGGGGGGCAAGGACTCTATGGTCCTGCTCCGTTTCAATCCCCCTTTTTCTTTTATATTCCTCAATCTTGAGGAGGGACAGGTACAGAACAAGAAAGGCAATAAGCTTTCATAGTACCTGGACAAACATTTGAAAATTGCTAGACATATTACAGTGAGTGTAATAATCAAAATCCACCTTTGTGCTATTTTTTATCTTAATGATTCAAGCAGATGTACAATGTATGTTTAATAGGTGGCAAACAGGCTGTTTGGGTTAGCCTAAAATTCAAATTAAATCATGTATTGGCCAGAATGGACTTTCCCATACCTCAAAATATGAATATTTTTTCCATCATTTTCTCCTTTTAAGTTGCAGCTCTTTCCATAGAGAGCATTGATCCAACATTGCTAAAGTCGTTTATTTGCTTGCTCTGGGTCCATCCATGTCCCTCGGTGCTAGGCCTCCTTTTTAGTTATATATTTGCCTAGTTGTCCATGTTGGGGAAAAACTAACCAGATATCATAAGCAGGCTCAGAGGTGCCTTAATAGGGGAATGCTTTATAGGCCATACATTTTATCTTTCATACCCAATTGTCACACAGACGTTGTTCATGTGCTTTAAGTAGTACACGTAAAGCCAGCAGTGTTGCACATCAAGAGCAGTTATACTCTGTGACGACTTTACTGGACAATTTTTCAACTCTGAACATTGGGGTCAAAGTATGATTAGAAACAAAACAATTACTTTCCATTAGAAGTCTCTGTTGCCAAATCAGATCAATATTCCAGGAGAACTTTTCTTTCTTAGCAGAAAAACCAACTTCAGTCTTGCATTAGTTTACTGTTAATAAAATTCGTATACCTAATTACATTTAGTCTAATCTTATTCCTGGCAATGTACACAATTCTTTTTTTTCAAAATTCCTTTTTCACAAACCTTTTGTCACTTTCTAGATCCAAACAAATTTATCCTGTGTTTCTTTATCCAGAAACAAAAAACTATAGGACAAAATTATTATCATCATTTTTCCTCAACAAAAATATCTCCATTCTTTATACCTTCTCTTTGTCAACAACATATACCCTACTTGCTTTACATACCAAAATGCTTCGCTTATCATTTTTACATATCACAATTTTTAACCCCTCAAAGTTTTAACAAAAACAAGTGATTGAAATGTTACACCAACATTTCGTGATTGGCAAACTTAAGAACATATTTCATAACCTCAGAAAATAGACTTTTTTACATAGTGTAATTTTTCTTCAGTGGTACAACACATATGTTTAATAAACCCAAACATCTTTAATTTCCCTCTTGGTCTTGCAAGAATACAAAAGTAGGTAATCAGTTTATGGATTATAGCCAGAATAGCCTAATTATACATTCAATTTTAAAGCCTTTTTTCTTTTGCCTCATTAACCTAAAGCTGAAGATCTAGGCAAAGTGGACTGTGTTTGTATTTTAATGACATGATAAGCAGCAACCTCAAGCTTTTTCCCAGGCATATTTTTGTTTTCTCAGGGTCTAAAAAAAGTGTTTTATCAAGCTAGCTTTCCCTAACTGCATATGCAAAAAGAAACAGTTTTTTTGAATTTGATGTGTTTAATCTTAACCAGTCTTCTCTGAAGTCTGAAGAATACTGTAGCCACACATTGTCTCCCCCCCAAAATCATCTTTCTTTTTTAGTCATAAATTCACAGCTAAAATTTTTCTTAATGAATTGAACCTAAATTTCCCATTTTACATAAGGCAACAAGAATACCAATCATGCATATGGAATACATGCTTACACACCAAACGACAGATCTGTCATAAACCCTCTCCCAGGGTGCCGGTACAGTCCCAAACAAATACTTCCCCAGCACAAACAGTCCTCAGTGGTAGTTAGATGTCAGAACCAGCTGGCAAAATACCCAAATGACACTCGGTGCTCACAAATGGTCCTCAACGGTAGTCAGGTGTCAGAACCAATTGGCAAGAATACCCAAATAGCACATCATGCTCACAAACGGTCCCCAATGGCAGACAGACATCAGAACCAATTGGTAAAAATGCACATATAGCAGTCAGTGCTCATGAAGGATCGTCAACATCAGACGCATGTCAGAACCAACTGGCAAAATGCCCAAATAGCACTAGCGCTCACAAACAGCCTAAATAGCAGCCCTCAACAGCAGTCAGAACCAATTGGCAAGAATGCCCAAATAGCACTAGCACTCACAAATGGAAAGGTTGACCCTGTGCACACCGGTGGACTTACCCAGCCTTGGAGCTTGTCGGCTAGTGCCAAATGCAAGTTTCCATTCCACCAAGAAAAAGCACAAGTTGGCAGCCAGTGCCGAGCAGGGGAGAAACAGGGAGGATCCTCAAAACAAATGGTTTTGGCAGCTGCTAAGAACGTCCCCCAAATCCCCTACCCGGGGCTAGCTAGCCACGAGCAGCAGGCTAATACATTGTCATGGCCATAGCTCTCTCCTGGAAGACCCAGGAGAGCCAGATGCCATGAAAGTTCAGGAGCCAGCAGTAGCCAGTCATAGCCAGCCCCACTTTAGGTGCCAAAATCTGTTACCGAAAGGTATGCGTGGGGGTGGGGGGTCCAGCTGCTCGCTGCTCAGAAACCAATAAGCAGGCCAGGTTGGTGGAAGGAAGGTTTGCTTTATTTCAGGTGCTGGCAACTGTGGGAGAGGGTGGCAGACATCTGTCCAAAGGCTGACTTGCCCCACTTCCTCCCAACAAGCAGGGGATGAGACCACTTACAGACAGAGTGGCAGGGGGAGGTTACATGCAGAAACAGCATAGTCATCTCTAATAGTCATCTTCAATTGGTCATCAGTGGTCTGACTAGCATCATCTTGGTTGTTTTAGGTACAATTAATCTTTAGTTCTGGGGTGCACTTGTTCTCATTTCTTTGAGGTCAATTCTTGGAATTGTGGCAGTTCATGTCCTGGTTATTATGTAGTTAACTTTTCCAACTGGGGTTTTAGTATCTGTAAGACAGTGCACAGGATATGGCTCAGAATACTATCTATAGCCCTTGAGAAAGAACTAAAGGTCCTTGACTATGTTTAATGACTACATTATTATTTAGTCTCCTTTGACTGTTTTCCTTTGTTTCAGCATTTCTCACTTCTCTGATTAAACTTATTCCTTGACCGAAGTTTTCCACAGGCAAAAGGCAGGCAGAGGACATGGTGGGGCGGGGTGGGGGGGCAAGGACCATAGAGTCCTGCTCCATTTCATCTGCTATGACCAGTATGTTCACTTGGCAAAACTCTGTTAGCCTTTGCCCTGCTTCATTTTGTACTCCAAGGCCAAACTTGCCTATTACTCCAGGTATCTCTTGACTTCCTTCTTTTTTCTATAGTTCTTCTGTGTATTCTTGCCACCTCTTCTTCATATCTTCTGCTTCTGTTAGGTCCATACCATTTCTGTCCTTTATTGTGCCCATCTTTACATGAAATATTCCCTTGGTATCTCTAATTTTCTTGAAGAGATCTCTAGTCTTTCCCATTCTATTGTTTTCCTCATTTGTTTGCATTGATCACTTAAGAAGGCTTTCTTATCTCTCCTTGCTATTCTTTGGAACTTTGCACTCAAATGGGTATATCTTTCCTTTTCTCCTTTCCCTTTCCCTTCTCTTCTTTTCTCAGCTATTTGTGAGGCCTCCTCAGACAACCATTTTGCCCTTTTGCATTTTTTTTTCTTGGGGATGATCTTGATCACTGCCTCCTGTACAGTGTCATGAACCTCTGTCCATAGTTCTTCAGGCACTTTGTCTATCAGATCTAATCCCTTAAATCTATTTCTCACCTCTACTGTATAACCATAACGGATTTGATTTAGGTCATACTTGAATGTTCTAGTGGTTTTCCCTACTTTCTCTTTAAGTGTGAATTTTGCAATAAGGAGCTCATGATCTGAGCCACTGCTGCTGCTGCTGCTGCTAAAGTCGCTTCCGTTGTGTCTGACTCTGTGCAACCCCATAGATGGCAGCCCACCAGGCTCCACCGTCCCTGGGATTCTCCAGGCAAGAACACTGGAGTGGGTTTCCATTTCCTTCTCCAATGCATGAAAGTGAAAAGTGAAAGTGAAGTCACTCAGTCATGTCTGACTCTTAGCGACGCCATGGACTGCAGCCCACCAGGCCCCTCCATGGGATTTTCCAGGCAAGAGTACTGGAGTGGGTTGCCATTGCCTTCTCCGATCTGAGCCACAGTCAATTCCAATTCTTGTTTTAGCTAACTGTATAGAGCTTCTCCATCTTTGGCTGCAAAGAATATAATCAATCTGATTTCAGTATTGATCATCTGGTGATGTCCATGTCTAGAGTCTTCTCTTGTTTTGTAGGAAGAGGATGTTTGCTATGACCAGTGTGTTCTATTGGCAAAACTCTGTTAGCCTGTGCCCTGCTTCATTGCGTACTCCAAGGCCAAATTTGTCTGCTACTCCAGGTATCTCTTGACTTCCTACTTTTGCATTCCAGTCCCCTATGATGAAAAGGACATGTTTTTTGGCTGTTAGTTCTAGAAGGTCTTGTAGGTCTTCATAGAACCACTCAACTTCAGCTTCTTCAGCATTAGTGGTTGGGGCATAGACTTGGATTACTGTGATACTGAAATGTTTGCCTTGGTAATGAACAGATATCATTCTGTCATTTTTGTGATTGCACCCAAGTACTGCATTTCAGACTCTTTTGTTGACTATGAGTGCTACTCCATTTCTTCTTAGGGATGCTTGCCCACAGTAGTAGATATAATGGTCATCAGAATTAAATTTGCCCATTCCAGTCTATTTTAGTTCACTGATCCCTGAAATGTTGATGTTCACTCTTCCCATCTCCTGTTTGACCACTTCCAATTTACCTTGATTCATGGACCTAACATTCCAGGTTCCTATGCAATATTGTTCTTTATAGCACTGGACTTTACTTCCATCACCAGTGACATTCAAAACTGGGTGCTGTTTTCGCTTTGGCTCAGTCTCTTCATTCTTTCTGGAGCTATTTCTCCACTCTTCTCCAGTAGCATATGGGGCACCTACTGACCTGGGGAGTTCATCTTTCAGTGTCATATCTTTTTGCCTTTTCACACTGTTCATGGGGTTGTCAAGGCAAGAATACTGAAGTGGTTTGCCACTCCCTTCTCCAGTGGACCATGTTTTGTCAGAACTCTCCACCATGACCCGTCCTGTCTTAGGTGCCCCTACATGGCATAGCTCATAGTTTCATGGAATTAGACAATGCTGTGAAACAAGTGACCAATTTGGTTAAGTTTTCTTAACTGTGGTTTCCATTCTGTCTGCCCTCTGATGGATAAGGATAAGAGGCTTGTGGACACTTCCTGATGGGAGGGACTGGCTGTGGGGGAATCTGGGTCTGTTCTGATGGGCGGGGCACACTCAGTAAATCTTTCATCCAATTTTCTGTTGATGGATGGGGCTGTGTTCTGTCTCTGAGGCCGAACTATGGTAGGGGTAATGGCAAACTCCTTCAAAAGAACTTGTGCCAGGACTGTTGTATTCAGTGCCCCTAACCCCACGTCAGGCCACTGTCAACCCATGCCTCCGCTGGAGACTCCTGGACACTCACAGGCAAGTCTGGCTGAGTCTCTTGTGGGGTCACTGCTCCTTTCTCCTGGGTCCTGGTGCACACAAGGTTTTGTTTGTGCCCTCCAAGAGTCTGTTTCCCAGTCCTGTGGAATATGATTGATCTATCATATTTCTCCACAACTGTCCACTCTTCATCAAACCTAGCATAAAAATCCTCAGGTATGTTTCTTTGGGTTTTCATTTTCTTATGAAGGCTTCTGTGTCATGTACAACTTAATATTGAATAAATAAATTTGTATGCTTTTCTCCTCTTAATCTGTTTTTGTCAGTTTAATTAACAGGCCCAGTCAGGAGCTCTAAGAGGGTCAAGGAAAACTTTTCCCTCTCCTACACCAGTGAAGGTTCAGGCCTTTGCTGATGGATCTATGATTGGTGTGGGGAAATGCATCACGTTCTACCACATGTTTTAGTGGAGGCCAGTAGCTCGCATGTGCCTGATTCCATTGTTTTTTAGTGAGTGCAGCCTGGAACATATGCACAGCCTCCATGGCCCCCAGGGAGAAGTATGATCTTAATAGGGAACTTTTGAGCTGTCTATTTCCCCATTAAACTTCTGACTTATTTGTGGTTTTATCCTTTGGTATTGGTTTCATGACACTATTAGCCTTTTCTTGTCTGACAGTAAGACATTATTGTTTTTAGCTACACCTTAAGACATGATTTCCTCCTGCAGGAGAGAAAAATGTTATCCTTCTACCCTTTTAAGTTCCTGACTGGGGTACCCACCACAAAAGACAGATTTACAAGAGAAGAACAACATTCATTAACATGCACACCTCATGTATACATAGGAGACGGCTAAGGAAAAATGAGTAACTCCCAGTGATGACTTTGAACTTAGGTTTAAATACCACATTCAAAGAAAGAAAGATATAGGTGCAGTCATAGGGATGTGACCAGAAAAAATATAACAGACTAGGATAAGGTTTTTTTATGCAGATTTAAGTCAGAGCCTTTTCCATGGATAAGAATTTCTTGTGATATAGTCTTCCTTCTCTTCCAGTCCAAAGAAGGAGACATTCTTAGAAATGGTGATTTTCTTTATAAATGTAAATGTCTCTTACAAAAGGGTTATGTCTACTCTGTTTTCAGAGCTTATTTTCTGTCTTTTGTTCTCAAGATAATCCTTAGGCCAAAGAGTAATATTTTAGGGTGGAGTATTCTGGTTTCCGAAGTCATATTTTGGGGTGGCATTTTCTGATCTCCTATACCTCACATTCTGTTCCACATAAAATCATCTCCTCAGCAGAGCTGGGAAGCTACCAGTCCTCCAGTCCTTCCTCTCTACTTGGGCAAAACTTCTGTGCTCCTACACTGGGGACAGGGATGGTAACCTGCTTCTCCAAAAGCAATACCACTACCCTGCAAGTGGGAACCGAAAGGGACTGCAGCTCCCATCTTCTGTGCTTGTCCCTCCCTGAATGGAACTTCTGCCCTGTGAAGGGGATCTGAGGACAAGGGTTGCTATTGAGGTCCCAGTATTGCCTTACCTGGGGTACAGCTTCCATCCTATGAGCCTTCACCCTGAGTGAGGGAAGGAATCCCAGTCTTTTCTGCCATGGACTAAGGCTTCTGTAACACAAAGATACTGGGGATTGAGAGATGTCTGTGACTTCCTCTCCTGGGATGAAACTGGAGTCCTAATTGGGAGCTGTGGTTAAAGGGAAACCTCCCATATTCTTGGCTGTACTTTCCTGAAGTTAAAGCTTCTGTAACACATAGCTGGATGGAGGGAATTTGAAGGGGATGGAGGAAAGCAGATTCTAACTCAAGTGCCACAGATTTTTCACTGTTCTTACCAAATTTATTAGATTCTCCTGAATAAATTGCTGCTCAGTCTGCTGTATGACCTTAGATCAACTTCTAGAAACTTTAGATGATTGTGTTTTATAAAGTTCACCAGTTAATTAAAAAAAAAAAAAAACCTGAGTAGAGGGTCCACTGAGCTCCTCACATGGTTATTCCAAAAGTCCCATCATATTTCACTATTCTTTGCTTCAGGTACCACAATCCAAGTGAATTAATAAACCAAATGCAGCAAATGTAACAAAGGCTTGCATTCAGAAAGATTTTCTCCTACAATTGCATCCATGCCTCAGCTGTACCTGTTGATGGAGATCTCTGTCCAGTTGGTGACTCATGCTCTGTCCTTGGAAGCTTGAGAGCCTTTGTTTAAAGCCAGAGCAGCCCAAGAAGGCTTTTCTTTAACCTGTCCACATGTGTGTTCCTGCCTTTATAGCAATAGCCCTTCAACTGCCCAAGGATAAAGCCATCATAAGCTGTAATCATGAGAGGGTAACAGACAGGAATGCCAGGGGTATCCAAACAGGAAATAGGCTGCAAGTGTCAGACATTTTTTATCTCTCCCTTAAGTGGCAGGAGGAAACAAACTATAAGTGTCAGATTTTTTTCCTTCTCTGCTGCTACTGCTGCTGCTAAGTCGCTTCAGTCATGTCCGACTCTGTGCGATCCCATAGACGGCAGCCCACCAGGCTCCCCCGTCCCTGGGATTCTCCAGGCAAGAACACTGGAGTGGGTTGCCATCTCCTTCTCCAATGCATGAAAGGGAAAAGTGAAAGTGAAGTCGCTCAGTCGTGTCCGACTCTTAGCGACCCCATGGTCTGCAGCCTACCAGGCTCCTCCGTCCATGGGATTTTCCAGGCAAGAGTACTGGAGTGGGGTGCCATTGCCTTCTCCTACACAAAATTAAAAGGTTTCTCTTAAAATTCTGTGTTGCCACAATGACACCTGGTTCCACCTGAACTTAACTTTTCTCAAACTTTAAGCTAATCAATGTGTTTTTCTTATGGAAATGTTTTTCTTAGGCTATGTTAATGAAACTATGTATTTGCTTTGGAATTTGCCTTTCTTTAAAATGGTTTCACCTAAGACTAACTTTTTCTCTTTTCTCAAACCTTAGGCTGATAATAGCTCAACAAACCAGTATTCATATCAACTGTTTTATGGCTGGGGGATGACACACCTCATGGCATCCTATCTCAAAAATGCATATTGTGGGAGAGGGGCCTGGTGAAACTCCCTCAGCCTTGAGGTGTCTCTCTTATCTGATTAATAGTTTTCTAACAGACATAAAACATTTAGCTAAACACTAGCAGGGGGGCACTCTTTCTGCCCTCTTCTGATGTCTATGTCAGAAGCTTTGCCTATCTCTTTTATACTTTAATAAAACTTTATTACACAAAAGCTCTGAGTGATCAAGCCTCGTCACTGGCCCCGGACTGAATTCCTCTCCTCCAGAGGCCAACAATCCAGCATCTTTCACAGCTCAGCAACAACCTTTCAATCACTGTCAAAGACAAAACACCTATGACACCTGCCAGGAAGACCACCCAGCATGCTGTTTCCCCCCTCCCCTTGCTCATGCCAGCCTCTTCTGTTCAACAACTCAGCAAATATCTGTGGTGCATCCATGAAGCATGGTCCTAGGGCACAGCAGGGAAGCTCACAAAGTTTTGCACTTGTGGGCTGACATACTGTCTCCTAACAATAGCTTTTTGCCTTCCCGTTTATCCCTAACCTGACTGACCATTTCCCCTTTCTCAGAAATTCTGGATTTCCTAAGATGGGGACAGAGTGTTCAGCCTTTGTCACTATATACTTCTGCTGTGGGTGAGTTTGCCTGGGCTCATTCATTATTTCTCCACAGCTTAATACCTGTGCTGTAAAGAAGAGATCCTGTCCTGGTTCTTTACCATCTCTAGAGCACCTATTAAATTTTTGTTTCAAAATTTTGTCTGCCTGATTATCATATGTGTTATTATGTCCTAAACAGCTACTACAGACAATCTTAGGAACATACCTTGCATTTGTATGGCACTTTAGTCATTAGGGTTAACATAATTCTCACTACCGCCCCATGGTTTGGTGAGGCAAATAGATATGGATATTGCTTCTCATTTTACATAAGGGAGGGTTGGTCACATCAAAGTTAATACCACAGACTTGTCTAGGGTCATATAGCACAGGAGACCCAAAGCAAGAACAAGTCTGAGGTCCTTCAGCCCCTGTTTAATGCCTAGTTCCTTCCACGTGCGTGCTAAGTTTCTCAGTCATGTCTGACTCTTTGTGACCCCATGGACTGTAGCTTGCCAGGTTCCTCTATCCATGGGATTCTCCAGGCAAGAATACTGGAGTGGGTTGCCATGCCCTTCTCCAGGAGATCTTTCCGACCCAGGGATAGAACCTGGGTCTCCTGTGTTTCCTGCATTGCCGGCAGATTCTTTGCCACTAGTGCCACTTGGGAAGCTTAGTTCCCTCCACAGGACTCTACAATTAGGAAATACCCTCCCATAAAGAGCAATCTGTGGCTTAGGTTAGAACAGAATTTGGTGTGCTAAGAATTTTCAGTCACTTGAGATGGGGAAATAGATATTCAGCTATTGACTGAACTCTGCAGGGAATTTGCAGACATTCAGTTTTCTTCAGTACCCTCTTCCACAAAATCAGTGGCTAAAATGTACAAATAGGGCTTCTCTCTAATCCTTAAAATTTTCATTGTTGGCAGTCATTCCAGCTCTATCGCACAGCTGTATGGATTCCCACCTTCTAGAATGAGTTGCTTTAATGAGCCTATGTTAACAGATTGTCACTCAAAGTCCACAGGATTCACTCCCGGTGTTGTACATTCTGTGATTTTAGACAAACACGTAATTATATATATTTACCATTATAGCATCAAGCAGAGTACTCTTAGCAGTGGTAATTTTTAACCTTGTCCTCTTAAGGGCAGGGTTAGCTTCATTTCTAAAACATTGATTTGAAAACCTCAAAGATAATTATAAAATTCTGTTGAAGTCCCTGAAAGTTGGAGAGGGCCTATTAATGCTACCCATCATCTTCACTGGTTATATGGCAAGCCCTCTAACTAGGAGGTATTTGCGATGGTTCAGACTCCTCTTTTTAAGTCTGCATAGCAGATTGGTCAACATCATTCTTTCACCAGAGAGGTCTGGAAGGCGATGCCACAAACAGCCTTGCAAATTGTGAACTATACAGCTCCAGGGGGCTCTATTCACATAGACTATGGCTTAATCCTACTCCTTGGGATTTTGCAATGTGGAAACCTTGATCCTGGGAAAGGTCTGGAAGAGTCGTTTAGAAGGTTTTAGCTCTATGTTTAACCAGGCTGTGCTAAAATCAGTTTCTTGTAGTTAGAGTAATTTTTGAATATGAAAATGATTATGTCCAAAGAGTGTGAAAACCAATTTGCTACAAATTATTTGCTTTAGATAAGAATTACCAATCATCTTCCTGTGCAACTGCTTTCTTTATCAATAATCTTTCTGAAATAGAGGAATGGAAAGACTGACCCGATGTTTAGAATTTCAAATATGATGGTCCCAGATGAAAGAGGCTCTTAAGTAGGGGGCTTTAAACGCCTTAAATCATACTGCTGTGAGTGGCCACCTAGTCCTCCTTCCAGGATTCTCCTTCTCACAGGGTTGACCTAGGATGAAAAGGATAAGGGTTTTTGATTTTCAGTTATGAATATGCTCAAGAGTATATGGGAATGTTCCATTTTCATGATTCTTCTATTTCTCATTGCCATCAGTAGCTGAGAGTTGATGACACTGAAATTATTATGCTACCAAATTGAAGGCCAATGATACCCATTGTGTCATTAATCAAGTTTCACTCATTTAACTGATTTGACAAAATGCAAATGTAGAAAAATGCCTTTTATTTATTTTTCTTCTTTATACCTGCCAGTGTGTGCTCGGTCATGTCCAACTCTCTGTGACCCCATGAACTGTCACCTCTGTCCATGGAATTCTCCAGGCAAGAATACTGGAGTGGGTTACCATTTCCTCCTCCAGGGGATCTTCCTGACCAAGGGATCAAACCCCTGTCTTCTTGTGTCTCCTGCACTGGCAGACAGATTCTTTACCACTGAGCCACCTGGGAAACCCATGGTGGTGGTTTAGTCGCTAAGTTGTGTCCAACTCTTGCAACCCCATGGACTATAGCCTGCCAAGCTCCTCTGTCCATGGGATTCTCCAGGCAAGAATACTGGAGTGGGTTGCCATTTCTTTCTCCAGGGGATCTTTCCAACCCAGGAATTGAACCTGGATCTCTTGCATTGCAGGCAGATTCATTACTGACTGAGCTACAATCAAACCCAAGGTATGGGAAGCCGATACCTGACAGTAAAGAGTCTTAATTAAGCCTTCTGTAAGATGGGCTTTTCCTTCATCCTGAATACTATGTTAAATGTTCTTTTCACTCCAAAGTTAGGGAAGGATGGCTACTGACCGATCACTTCAATCTTGTCTGCAGTCTCCATTTACACATTTAAATTCTTTTTCAAAATGTTCCCTTCTTTGATGGAAATGTTCTGGAATTAGATAGTGGCAAGGGTTGAACATAGTGAATATAGTAAAAACCACTGAATTGTACACTTTATTATTTTTCTAACTTTTAATTTTATATTGGAGTATAGCTGATTAACAATAGTGATAGTTTTAGGTGGACGGTAAAGGGACTCAGCCATACATATACATGTATCCATTCTCCAGACTCCCCTCCCATCCAGGCTGCCACATAACATTGAGTAGAGTTCCCTGTGCTATACAGTAGATCCTTGTTGGTTATCCATTTTAAATACAGCAGTGTGTGAATTGTATACTGTAAAATAGTAAGGATTCTTTTATGTGACTTATATTTTAATAAAATAAAAAAGAAAAAGCTTTGGTTAAAAAAAGCTCTTCCCTTCTGATATCTTTTTGGAGGCCTAACTTGATTTTGTCTCCCAGATCAATGTATGTGACCTGTGTTTCCATGTAAAACATTGCCCAAACCAGCATCCAGGGAAGACATTCTAGATCTGCAATCTGTGGAAATGTTTATCCCTAGTTTATAGATGGGGACCTGAGACAAAAAGAGGTGCCTGATCATCTCAGGATCACTCGGCTTCCAGACACCCACACAGAATTGATCAGACAGCACCAGCGGGATGGCTGCTGTAGGTGAACTGAACAGTGTTTGTCTTTAGAGTGTCCTCAACCTGCAGCCCGCCCTTGCTCTCTTTTATTTTTCCTTCCTCTGTTCAAATGTGCTCCTGAAAAGAATCTGGTTTACCATTGGCATGTATTTCAGACCAGGTACTACAAATCTCTGGGAGATTATTTTTTAATTAAAAAAAAAATTTTTTTTGGGGGGTGGTACTCTGTGGCATGTGGGATCTTAGTTCCCTGGCCAGGGATCAAACCCATGCCCCCTGTAGTGAAGCACAGAGTCTTAACCACTGTGCTGCCAGGGAAGTCCCTCTATGGAAAATTTAAAAACTTATCTGTATTTAGGAACTGGAAAGCATTGTTCCCTGTAGAGGAAAGGAGGCACTAACAAACTGCTGGGGAGCCTAGGGAGGGACTGGTCTGGGTCTTCCTCAGAGCTCTTCCAATGCTGCCACATCAATGTTATCTAGTCTGCTGCTGCTGCTGCTGCTAACTCGCTTCAGTCGTGTCCGACTCTGTGCGACCCCATAGACGGCAGCCCACCAGGCTCCCCTGTCCCTGGGATTCTCCAGGCAAGAACACTGGAGTGGGTTGCCATTTCTTTCTCCAATGCATGTAAGCAAAAAATGACAGTGAAGTCGCTCAGTCATGTCCAACTCTTAGCGACCCCATGGACTGTAGCCCATCAGGCTCCTCCATCCATCCAGTCTACTTCCACCTAAAGCCAAGTGTACATCTGAATAATGATTCTGTTCTTCCCTCCATCTATCAATGATGTTGACTCTGAGGCCTCACTGCTCAGTGTGCGCAATACTCCTATTGCATGAGGCCATGTGGTCAAAAGACCTGGTCTCTGACTTGAGTCTACCCACAGACTGCTTCCTTTTCATGAAGGAAGAAAAAGAAAGTGATCTTGGGATGTATTATATGGGAAACATCTGTAGATCCCTTCACATGGAGGCAGAATAAACACACGATCTAAAAATGTTCTCCAGAAAGGTCTGGCCAGAAGCACAGTGGCAGGTGTGGTAATTACATTTTCCCAGGAATACAAACTGTCAGTTACCACAGTGCTAAGCAGTAGCTGACAATTTTCTTCTTTGACCCAAAGATTTCTTGAAATTGCTTTTGATGGAATAAGACCAACATTAATTTCCTTTTAATGCACTTTATCTATCAATTGAAATGGAAGAAGAAAGCCATTGCCAGCTTTCATAGATGATAGATGATTTTCCCCTAGGACTCACGGATGTAAATGGAAAGGGAGAGTTGCAATACTCAGCATACATATTTTGAGGGCAAGATAAATATGATCAAAGCCCTGCTGGCTCACATGGACAGCTCTGCATCTCTGCCTGCAGGGCTCTCGTGTGTGTGTGTGTGTGTGTGTGTGTGTGTGTGTGTGTGTGTGTGTGTATGCCAGAAGGAAGTTGAGGGGGCCACCTCTTCACAACCTCTGTCCTATAACAGTTGCTTACCCCACCCCTCACCCCTGGAATAAAGTCATTTGAAATACGTAGCATCCAGAAGTGCTAAAATACACAGTGGGCCCAAGTAGCAGTGATTCAGCTCCATGAGGCCCTCAGCCAAAACAACAGTAAGAGAGCTGGGCTGCTTTCAGCATCATGGCAGCTCACCGTCTACACACCAAACCAATATCATAGAGGCCCAGGGGGCATTTGTACCCTCCTGTTTGCTGGAGGCCACTTTGGTAATTCAGCTCTTGAGGTTTCCTTTGAAGAGAGAGGAATGTGTACAAGTTGTGACAGTGAATTCAACATCCTCTCCTCAGCTGGCCTAAAGGGTCTATTTTCCAAAGTGATCCCATCTGACCTTTGGATAATGCTGGATTCAGTCCATCCCTCCCAGAGGACCTTACACTGGTAAGATGGTGGGGCCTCTGTCTAAATGCTCGGAACAAGAGTAGAACAGCCAGTTGGTTTTCTCACACAAGACTCTGAGTGGTACTCAGCCCACTCATGCTCCTATTTGATGCTTTTTAAAGGAGCAGATTCATGCTTGGTAATAAGCAGAAAGGAGATCTGTTATGCATTTTGCCATCTTTAAAAAGTCCCTGGATGAGGTTCTAAAATTTCATTGAAGGGAAATGTGTGTACAATATAGGGGAGGTAGAGCTCAGGTTTCTCTTTGAATTTCTACTTGAGAAGAATCAAAGAAACCTGAATGCCTTTAGCATTTTAACCTGGTTCATGAAATATGTGACAATCCAGTGTGTGTGTGTGTGTGTGTGTTTGCGTGTGTGAATGTGCTCATACTGGAGGGTACGATCAGTGCTTGACTACTCATATCTTGAAGTTGCTGATGCAATATGGCTTAAAGACTTGAAAATTTTCATCTATACAAATAATTTGTTCAAATTCAACAAAGTAGAAATGATTGGTAGAGTGAGGGGAGGTTAAAAGAATTCAGTGTGTAGAGCTAAGGAGAGTTGGGCTGTATATCCCCAGACAGGAATTTGCAGGATAGTTAAGAGGGCACCACCAAGAAGGAAATGGGCAGAAAGGAGTTGAGGAGCATCTTAGCGCAGGCTGCCATAACAAAATAATACAGACTGGATGGTTCCAACAATAGAAATGACTTTTCTTAGAGTTCTGGAAGATGGAAAGTCTAAGATTAAATTGTCAGCAGGTTCAGTTTCTGGTGAGAGCTCTTTCATGGCTTGCAGACTGCCAAATTTTTGCTGTGTGTTCACACGGCCTCTTATTATAAGAGCACTACCCCATAGGGTCAGGGCCCTGCCATTATGACCTTTTGTAGGCCCTATCTCCAAATACAGTCACATTTGGGGGTTAGGGCATCAACATATGAATTTGGAGGGGATGCAGTTCAGTCTATAGCAGAGTAGAAACTACAAGCAGTGGAACAGCCTCTAGGAAACTGTGGGGATGGTGACTCCATTCCAAGGAAAATAAAAGATCTAGTTCCACAATATGCTGGAGGAATAGGGAGAGCCTATTCCTGGCCCTTTGGAGATGTGAGGAAGGGGAGGGCAGACTAGAAGCTCTAGGTTGCTTGGAAACATCATTTGATGATTGCTTTAATCTGGTAACCTCTCTCTCTCCCTTCTAATGGAATACTAGTGTATTCTTATTAGATGGATAGAACTAGGTTAGGAAGGAAGAAAGGAAGAAGGAAAGAAGAAAGGGAGAAATTAAGAGCTAGTAGGACTGTGGGGTTGCAGCTACAATTCCCTAAGGGGGAAACGGAATGAGAGGCTGTATTTTCTCTTGATCATGCAGGCAGTCATTGGCAATTAGTTCTGGCCAGCAAAACTTCTGATATCATGACTCCAGGTGACTGTGTGCTAACCTATCTAGGAACAGAAATAGCATCATTATTTTTTTCTGCCTGTAGATTTTTTTTTTTTTTTGTCGTTTGATTTAAAGGCCAAAGGATATTCACTAGGCCACTGAGAATTAGAAAACCTTTATGAAATAATCATTAAAGTTTTGAATTGAATGTGTGATAGAGAGGAAAGCTGGGCTAATTTAAACCCCTACCAGATCTGTCTTAATGAGATAACATGAGATGTAAAAACTATAGCAGCAAAGACTTCTGTGGAAGTCATCACACCCAATGCTGTGAGCTCACTGACTGTCCTCTCCCTGCTGGCTGAATCAGGCCAAAGGGAACACAAAGAAATGCTCCTCTCTTACTATGATTATGTAGATCTCATGGGTTTTTCAAAACGGCATGTGGGTCAGGGCTTACTGGGTCCCCCTTTTGGTATCTTAAGAGAAAAATCTCCAGGCTTGTTAGATGCCATTGATCTTCTCACTCAGAAAAGTTAAAAGTAAATGAATATTCACAGCCCCATCACACTTTTACCCTGATTGCTAACCAGATCCTTGCCAAATTAGGCTGAAAAGAAAGCTGTGAAAATCTTGATCTTCCATTTTGAGACAATTACCAACCTTTACATTAAAGGCTCTATAAATATCTGTGAATTTATCATGGGGACACAAGATTGGTACATATCTTCAGGTGATCCTCTTCACTCAGCGTGTGTATTTAACATTTACATATAAAGTCTGTATCATTTATAATGACTGGTAAATTGGTAAATTAGTTGCTGTGATGGACAGAAGGAGGGGAAAGGAAACTCATCAGCCTGTGTCACATCATAGTAGAACACAAGGCTGGAATGTAGGTTCAACCCTTGTTGAAACCCAGCTGGTCTGACCTTGGGAAGGCTTTCCTCTCATTGAGTCTCAGGGTCTCTGACAGCTAATCCAGAGAATAAATTAATCTTTACTAAAGACCCATCCAATTTTGTGATTCTGTAATCATAAATATGATGATAAGATGCTCTTCTATACTTAGGCTGCCACCTGGAGAGTGCATTCTGCTTTTATTTCCCATTTTGGTGATGGAGAATTTGAAGTCAAACAAGGTTAAGAGAGGCCCAAAACAACTAGCGATGGAATCTAATCTCTAATTCAAGGCTTTGGATCCTAGCTTCTGCTGCACTTACTGCCATTTATGGCATCTGCTGGCATCATATTGGGCTATCCAAAATGCTATTCTGAATGACACCATTGGACAGAGATGTTACATTATTAAAATATTTTGTAGAGTCTTCTCAATGAGATTTATACTCCTAGACAGAGATCTTAGAAGCATATAAGGCGTATTATTTTATTTAGCTCCTATTACCAAAAAACGGAAGCAGTTTCACCAAACACATAGGGATAGCGATCTTAACATTCCAGGAGGAAAATCTAGGCAGAGAACTATGTGATAAGCACCCCCAAACTAATGCCTGGTGAAAATAAACTTCTCTTCCCTCTCCTTTCTTGATTTGAATTACGTTTTCTCTTCTATTTCTTTTTTTCTTTCCCATCTACCTGGTTCAAGGCAAACTGAGCCAGGTTTCCTAAACTTAAATCCAAAAGCTTCCTAATGGAGACATCATTTAATTCTCATGGCAACTCATTAGGTACAAACTATTATTATAGCCATTTTACTCATGAAACTAGGGGCACAGAGAGGTTGAAAAAATTGCTTAAAGTCAACACAATTGATAAATATGTGAAGTTGGAATTTTGATCAAGAAAGTCTGAAACCACTCAATGCATATGGGGTTTCTTTTTGGCCTGATAAAAATGTTCTAAAATGTATTGTTGGTGATGGCCGCACAACTCTGTAAATACACTAAAATCATTGAATTGTACACATTTAAATGGGTGCACTGTGTGGCATCTGAATTACATCTCAATAAAGTGTGTTAGTTGCTCAGTGGTGTCCAATTCTTTGCTACCCCATGGACTTTAGCCCTCCAGGTTCCTCTGTCCATATATCAATAAAGCTGTTAATTAAAAAAAAAAGTCTGAGGGGTGGTCCCAAGATGGCAGAGGAATAGGACGGGGAGACCACTTTCTCCCCCACAAATTAAAAGATCATTTGAATGCTGAGCAACCTCCACAAAACAACTGAACGCTGGCGAAGGACACCAGGCACTCAGAAAGGCAGTCCATTCTCTTTGAAAGAGGTAGGACAAAATATAAAAGACAAAAAGAGAGACAAAAGAGTTAGCGACAGAGACCAGTCCTGGGGAGGGAGTCGTGAAGAAGTTTCCAAAGAGCAGGAAACCCTCTCACTGGTGGGTCTGTGGGGAGTTTTGGAATTTCAGAGGGCAACATAACTGGGAGGAAAAAAACCCCCCACAGGATAGGCGCCTAACTGCAACTGCCAGCAGAGAAGTACCCCAGATGCTCGCATCCACCACCAGCGAGCAGGGGCTGGACACAGGCACGGGCAGCATCATCAGTCCTTAGGGTAAGGATTGGGCCTGAATGCCCTGAGGACAATCGGAGGGAGCTAACGTGAGATAGCAACCCAAACTGTGGGATCCCCAGAGAGGAAAAAAAAGAGAGAACTTTCCCTTGCCGGCTCACAGAACGAAGGATTGAATACCAAAAGAAAGCTAGCCGGCTGCGTACAGGACCCTCCCCTCCCCCACCAGAGGCCGCGAGGCAGGCGTGCAAAAGCCAGAGTTGGAAGGCAACGGACTGCTCCAATCTCCGTCCCAGAGACCGGCATCCTACACCAAACTGTGAGCAGGCTCCCAGTTGCTAACCACGTCTTCCTGGGATCCTGGACGGTTGACATTTGCCAGGAGGGTGTAAGCCTGAAATCAGCTCCCCAGAGTAGACACACAGCACACCTGAGAAGGTGCTCTCCTAGCGCACCTGGGAAACCAAGCAGCCGGGACTGGGGAGGTGATTAAGACACATGGCACATCTGGGACAGTGCTCTAGCCAAGCACCTGGTCACCTGAGCTGCTTGGACCCGGGAAGGACACAAAACACATGCCTAACCGAGTCTGTGCCCTTGAGGAGTATCCGAGAACCTAAACCTGAGCAGCTTAGACCTGGAAAGTGCATGAAACGCAGGGCACGCTTTGGATAGTGTCCTGCAGAGCACCCTGGAGCCTGAGCAGTGTAGACCAGAAAGCAACGTGCTTTCTGGGGCAGCACGTTGCTGTGAGCTGGGGCAAACTCAGTGTGGTCCAAACACTGCGAGCCCGCCCAACACATGCCAGCGATATTTGTTTGCATTGTTCCTCCCTCCCCACAACACAACTAAATAAATGAGTCTAAATAATTGACCACCTTCGCCCCCTTGTGACAGGGTGGAAATTAGACTCTGAGGAGACTGGCAAACAGGAAGTCAAAATGAAGAAGAGGGAACGGCTCTGGAAGTGACAGGTGCAACAGATTAAAATCCTGTAGTTAGCACTGACTAAGCATTGGAGGGAGCCTATAGACCTTGAATGGAGAAGGCAATGGCACCCCACTCCAGTACTCTTGCCTGGAAAATCCCATGGATGGAGGAGCCTGGTGGGCTGCAGTCCATGGGTTTGCTAAGAGTCGGACATGACTGAGCGACTTCCCTTTCACTTTTTCACTTTCATGCAATGGAGAAGGAAATGGCAACCCACTCCAGTGTTCTTGCCTGGAGAATCCCAGGGGCCAGAGAGCCTGGTGGGCTGACGTCTATGGGGTCACACAGAGTCTGACACGACTGAAGTAACTTAGCAGCAGCAGCAGCAGCATAGACCTTGAGAACAAGTACAGGCTGGAACAAGGAACTGTCTGAAACTGAACTGACCCCACATTGCCCACAACAGCTCTAGAGAAATTCCTAGATATATTTTTACTATTATCACTTTTTAATTTTTAAAAAAGTTCTTTATTACTCCTTTAATTTTAACTTTTATAACCTATTATTACCTTGAAAAAAAGACCCTATTTTAAAAGCAAATTTCATATATATATATATATATATATAATAATTTTTTGATTGATTTTGTTTTATAATTTTAATATTGTATTTTTGAGAGTCCAACCTCTACTCTAGATTTTTAATCTTTGCTTTTTAGTATTTGTTATCAGTTTTGTACCTTTAAGAATCTAATCTTCAGTATCCATTTTCACTTAGGGGTGTGATTACTGGCTTGATTGCTGTCTCCCCTTTTGACTCTCCCATTTCTCTCCCAGGTCACCTCTATCTCCTCCCTCACCCTTCTCTTTTCTACTTCATTCTGGGAATCTCTCTGGGTGTTCCAGGTTGTGGAGAACACTTAGGGAACTGATTATTGGCTAGATTGGTCTCTCCCCTTTTGATTCCCACTCTTCTCCCCCTGGTCACCCCTATCTCCCTCCTCCCTCTTCTCTTCTCTTTGTAACTCTGTGAATCTCTCTGGGTGTTACAGACTGCAGAGCACATAGGGAATTGATTACTGGCTAGATTGCTCTCTCCCCTTTTGACTCTCCCTATTCTCCTCCTGGTCACCTCTATCTCCCTCCTCCCTCTTCTCTTCTCCATGTAACTCTGTGAACCTCTCTGGGTGTCCCTCACTGTGGAGTATTGTTTTACCATTAACCTAGATGTTTTATCATCTGCGCTGTATGGATGGAGAAGTCTTGAGGCTACTGTAAGAATAAGAATGAAAGCAAGAGGCAGGAGGCTTAAATCCAAACCTTGAGAATATCAGAGAACTCCTGATTCTAGGGAACATTAATAGACAAGAGCTCATCCAAAAGCCTCCATACCTACACTGAAACCAAGCTTCGCCCAAGAGCCAACAAGTTCCAGAGCAAGACATACCAAGCTAATTCTCCAGCAAGGCAGGAACACAGCCCTGAGCATTAAAAGACAGGCTGCCCAAAGTCATACCAAACCTATAGACACCCCAAAACTCACTACTGGACACTTCATTGCACTCCAGAGAGAAGAGATCTAGCTCCACCCACCAGAACACAGATGCAAGCTCCCCTAACCAGGAAACCTTGACAAGCCACTAGTCCAATCCCACCCACAGGGAGCAGGCTCCACAATAAAGACAAACCACAAACTTCCAGCCTACATAAAGGGGACCTCAAACATAGCAATGTAAACAAAATGAAAAGGCAGAGAAATATTCATCACGTAAAGGAACATGATAAGTGCCCACCAAACCAAACAAATGAGGAGGAGATAGGGAGTCTACCTGGAAAATAATTCAGAATAACGATAGTGAAGATGATCCAAAACCTTGAAAACAAAATGGAGTTACAGATAAATATACTAGAGACAAGGATTGAGAGGATGCAAGAAATGTTTAACAAGGACCTAGAAGAAATAAATAAGAGTCAATCAATAATGAATAATGCAATAACTGAGATCAAAAACACTCTGGAGGGAACCAACAGTAGAATGACTGAGGGAGAAGAGAGGATAAGTGAGGTGGAAGATAGAATGGTGGAAATAAATGAAGCAGAGAGGAAAAAAGAAAAAAATAATTAAAAGACATAAGGACAACCTCAGAGACCTCTGGGACAATGTTAAATGCCCCAACATTCGGATCATAGGAGTACCAGAAGAAGAAGACAAAAAGAAAGGCCATGAGAAAATACTTGAGTAGATAATAGTTGAAAACTTCTCCAAAATGGGGAAGGAAATAGCCACCCAAGTCCAAGAAACCCAGAGAGTTCCAAACAGGGTAAATGCATGGCAAAACACCCCAAGACACATATTAATCAAACTAACAAAGATCAAACACAAAGAGCAAATATTAAAAGCAGCAAAGAAAAAGCAACAAATAACACACAAGGGGATCCCCATAAGGATAACAGCTGATCTTTCAATAGAAACTCTTCAGGCCAGAAGGGAATGGCAGGACATAATTAAAGTGATGAAAGAGAAAAACCTACACCCCAGATTACCATATACAGCAAGGGTCTCATTCAAATATGATGGAGAAATCAAAAGCTTTTGCTTTTACAGACAAGCAAAAGCTGAGAGAATTCAATACCACCAAACCAGCTCTTCAACAAATGCTAAAAGATATTCTCTAGACAGGAAACACAGAAAAGGTTTATAAACTTGAACACAAAACAAGAAAGTAAATGGCAGTGGGATAAGACTTACCAATAATTACCTTAATGTAAATGGGTTGAATGCCCCAACCAAAACACAAAGACTGGCTGAATGGATACAAAAATAAGACCCCTATATATGCTGTCTACAAGAGACTCACCTCAAAACAAGGGACACATACAGACTGAAAGTGAAGGGCTGGAAAATGATATTTCATGCAAATGTTGACCAAAAGAAAGCAGGAGTAGCAATACTCATATCAGATAAAACAGACTTTAAAACAAAGGCCATGAAAAGAGACAAAGAAGGACACTACATAATGATCAAAGGATCAATCCAAGAAGAAGATATAACAATTATAAATACATATTCACCCAACATAGGAGCACCACAATATGTAAGGCAAATGCTAACAAGTATGAAAGGGGAAATTAACAGTAACACAATAATGGTGGGATACATTAATACCCCACTCACACCTATGGATAGATCAACCAAACAGAAAATTAGCAAGGAAACACAAACTTTAAATGATACAATGGACCAGTTAGACCTAATTGATATCTATAGGACATTTCACCCCAAAACAAGGAGTTTCGCCTTTTTCTCAAGTGCACACAGAACATTCTCTAGGATAGATCACATTCTGGGCCATAAATCTAGCCTTCAGTTCAGTTCAGTTCAGTCGCTCAGTCGCTCAGTCGTGTCCGACTCTTCCTGACCCCATGAATCGCAGCACGCCAGGCCTCCCTGTCCATCACCAACTCCCGGAGTTCACTCAGACTCATGTCCATCGAGTCAGTGATGCCATCCAGCCATCTCATCCTCTGACATCCCCTTCTCCTCCTGCCCCCAATCCCTCCCAGCATCAGAGTCTTTTCCAATGAGTCAACTCTTCGCATGAGGTGGCCAAAGTACTGGAGTTTCAGCTTCAGCATCATTCCTTCCAAAGAAATCCCAGGGCTGATCTCCTTCAGAATGGACTTGTTGGATCTCCTTGCAGTCCAAGGGACTCTCAAGAGTCTTCTCCAACACCACAGTTCAAAAGCATCAATTCTTTGGAGCTCAGCCTTCTTCACAGTCCAACTCTCACATCCATACACGACTACAGGAAAAACCATAGCCTTGACTAGACGAACCTTTGTTGGCAAAGTAATGTCTCTGCTTTTGAATATGCTATCTAGGTTGGTCATAACTTTCCTTCCAAGGAGTAAGCGTCTTTTAATTTCATGGCTGCAGTCACTATCTGCAGTGAGTAAATTCAAAAAACTGAAATCATTTCAAGCATCTTTTCTGATCACAGTGTGGTAAGATTAGATGTCAACTACAGGAAAAAAAACACAAACATATGGATGCTAAACAACACGCTTCTGAATAACCAATAAATCATGGAAGAAATAAAAGAGGAAATCAAAATACGCATAGAAACAAATGAAAATGAAAACACAGCAACCCAAAACCTATGGGTTTCAGTAAAAGCACTGCTAAGGGGAAGGTTCATAGCATTACAAGCTTATCTAAAGAAACAAGAGAAAAATCAAATAAATAACCTAACTTTACACCTAAAGCAACTAGAAAAAGAAGAAATTAAGAACCCCAGTGTTAGTAGAAGGAAAGAAATCATAAAAAATAGGGCAGAAATAAATGAAAAATAAACAAGGAGACTATTGCAAAAATCAACAAAACTAAAAGCTGGTTCTTTGAGAAGATAAAATTGACAAGCCATTAGTCAGACTCATCAAGAAAAAAAGGGAGAAGAGTCAAATCAACAAAATTAGAAATGAAAATGGAGAAATCACAACAGACAACACAGAAATACAAAGGATCATAAGAGACTACTATCAGCAACTATATGCCAAAAAAATGGATAACTTGGAAGAAATGGATGAATTCTTAGAAAAGCATAACCTTCCACAACTGAACCAGGAAGAAATATAAAATCTTAACAGACCCATCACAAGCACAGAAATAGAAACTGTAATCAGAAATCTTCCAACAAACAAAAGCAGAGGACCATATGGCTTCACAGGTGAACTCTACCAAAAATTTAGAGAAGAGCTAACACCTATCCTACTCAAACTCTTCCAGAAAATTGCAGAGGAAGGTAAACTCCCAAACTCATTCTATGAGGCCACCATCACCCCAATACCAAAACCAGACAAATACGCCACAAAAAAAGTAAACTACAGGCCAATATCACTGATGAACATAGATGCAAAAATCCTCAACAAAATTCTAGCAAATAGAATCCAACAACATATTAAAAAGATCATACATCATGACCAAGTGGGCTTTATCCCAGGGATGCAAGGATTCTTAAATATTTGCAAATCAATCAATGTGATATAGCACATTAACAAATTGAAAGATGGAAACCATATGATTGTCTCAATTGATGCAGAGAAAGCCTTTGACAAAATTCAACATCCATTAATGACAAAAACTCTCCAAAAAGCAAGCATAGAAAGAACATACCTCAACATAATAAGAGCCATATATGATAAACCCAGAGCAAACATTATCCTCAATGGTGAAAAATCGAAAGCATTTCCCCTAAAGTCAGGAACAAGACAAGGGTGCCCACTCTCACCACTACTATTCAACATAATTTTGGAAGTTTTAGCCACAGCAATCAGAGAAGAAAAAGAAATAAAATGAATCCAGATTGGAAAAGAAGAAATAAAACTCTCACTGTTTGCAGATGACATGATCCTCTACATAGAAAACCCTAAAGACACCACCAGAAAATTACTAGAGCTCATCAATGAATATAGTAAAGTTTCAGGATATAAAATCAACACACAGAAATCCCTTGCAATCCTATACACTAACAATGAGAAAACAGAAAGAGAAATTAAAGAAACAATTCCATTCACCATTGCAACAAAAAGAATTAAATACTTAGGAATATATCTACCTAAAGAAACAAAAGACCTATATATAGAAAACTATAAAACACTGATGAAAGAAATCAAAGAGGACACAAATAAATGGAGAAATATACCATGTTCATGGATTGGAAGAATCAGTATAGTGAAAATGAGTATACTACCCAAAGCAATCTATGGATTTAATGCAACCCCTATTGAACTACCAATGGCATTTTCCAGAGAACTAGAACAAATAATTTCACAATTTGCATGGAAATACAAAAAAACCTTAAATAGCCAAAGCAATTTTGAGAAAGAAGAATGGAACTGGAGGAATCAACCTGCCTCTCTTCAGACTATACTACAAAGCTACAGTCATCAAGACAATATGGTACTGGAACAAAGACAGAAATATAGATCAATGGAAGAAAATAGAAAGCCCAGAGATAAATCCATGCACCTATAGAGGAGGCAAAAATATACAATGGAGAAAGGACAATCTCTTTAACAAGTGGTGCTGGGAAAACTGGTCAATCACCTGTAAAAGATTGAAACTAGAACACTTCCTAACACCATACACAAAAATAAACTCAAAATGGATTAAAGATCTAAATGTAAGACCAGAAACTATAAAACTCCTAGAGGAAAACAGGCAAAACACTCTCTGACCTAAATCACAGGAGGATCCTCTATGATCCACCTCCCAGAGTAATGGAAATAAAAGCAAAAATAAACAATGGGACCTAATTAAACTTACAGCTTTTGCACAATGAAGGAAACTATAAGCAAGGTGAAAAGACAGCCTTCAGAATGGGAAAAATAATAGCAAACGAAGCAACTGACAAAAAATTAATCTCAGAAATATATAAGCAGTTCCTGCAGCTCAATTCCAGAACAATAATGACCCGATTAAAAAAACGGGCCAAAGAACTAAACAGACATTTCTCCAGAGAAGACATACAGATGGCTAACAAACACATGAAAAGATGCTCAACATCACTCATTATCAGAGAAATACAAATCAAAACCACAATGAGGTATCATCTCACCCAGTCAGAATGGCTGCTATCAAAAAGTCTACAAACAATAAATGCTGGAGAGGGTGCAAAGAAAAGGGAACCCTCTTACACTGGTGGTGGGAATGCAAACTAATACAGCCACTATGGAGAACAGTGTGGAGATTCCTTAAGAAACTGGAAATAGAACTGCCATCAGTTCAGTTCAGTTCAGTCGCTCAGTTGTGTCTGGCTCTTTGCGTCCCCATGAATTGCAGCATGCCAGGCCTCCCTGTCCATCACCAACTCCCGGAGTTCACTCAAACTCATGTCCATCGAGTCGGTGATGCCATCCAGCCATGTCATCCTCTGTCGTCTCCTTCTCCTCCTGCCCCCAATCCCTCCCAGCATCAGAGTCTTTTCCAATGAGTCAACTCTTTGCATGAGGTGGCCAAAGTATTGGAGTTTCAGCTTTAGCATCAGTCCTTTCAAAGAACACCCAGGACTGACTTCCTTTAGAATGGACTGGTTGGATTTCCTTGCAGAACTGCCATACAACCCAGCAGTCCCGCTGCTGGGCATACACACTAAGGAAATCAGAATTGAAAGAGACACATGTACCCCAATGTTCATTGCAGCACTGTTTACAATAGCTAGGACATGAAAGCAAGCTAGATGTCCATCGGCAGATGAATGGATAAGAAAGCTGTGGTACATATACCCAATGGAATGTTACCTCAGCTATTAAAAAGAATGCATTTGAATCAGTTTTAATGAGGTGGATGAAACTGGAGCCTATTATACAGAGTGAAGTAAGTCAGAAAGAAAAACACCAATACAGTATATTAATGCATATATAGAGAATTTAGAAAGATGGTAACAATGACCCTATATGTGAGACAGCAGAAGAGACACAGATATAAAGAACAGACTTTTGGACTCTGTGGGAGAATGTGAGGGTGGGATTATTTGAGAGAATAGCACTGAAACATGTATATTAACTACCATATGTGAAATAGATCACCAGTCCAAGTTTGATGCATGAAACAGGGCACTCAAAGTCGGTGCCCTGGGACAACCCTGAGGGATGGGATGGGGAGGGAGGTGGGAGAGGGGTTCAGGATGGGGGACACATGTACACCCATGGCTGATTCATGTCAATGTATGTCAAAAACCACTACAATATTGCAAAGTAATTAGCCTCCAATTAAAATAAATAAATTTTTTAAAAAGTCTGAATGCAGTGACTATGCCATTAACTATTGCTGCTAAGTCACTTCAGTCGTGTCCGACTGTGCGACCCTATAGACGGCAGCCCACCAGGCTCCCCCGTCCCTGGGATTCTCCAGGCAAGAACACTGGAGTGGGTTGCCATTTCCTTCTCCAGTGCATGAAAATGAAAAGTGAAAGGGAGTTGCTCAGTCGTGTCCAACGCTCAGCGACCCCATGGACTGCAGCCTACCAGGCTCCTCCTTCCATGGGATTTTCCAGGCAAGAGTACTGGAGTAGGGTGCCATTGCCTTCTTCTTCTTCTCTTCTTAACTATTATGTGCCAATAAATGTGAAGCCAGATTTTAGACCAGGTCTGTTTGACTTAAACCCTATTGATCTTGACTACTAGGTCTTGACTACTACCTGTGATAAAGATGATGATGATCATAATAATGAAAACTATAGTAATGATTATTATAGCTGACATTTATTGGGTTTTTATAGTGAGCCAGCACTTGTCTAAATATTTAAATAAAGTTAACTCATTTAATCATCAAAAAATCCTCTGAGGTTGGTACTACTATTAGCCTCATTAAAAAACTAACTTCTATTCATATTTATAAATTGAAGAATGGAGAATTTATTTTTAAGTATTTTTAATTAAGATATAATTCACCTACCGTAAAATTTCCCTTTAAAATGTAAAATGTAGTGATTTTTAGTCTACCCATTATGTTGCACAACCATCACCACTCTATAATTCTAGAACATTTTCATTACTCCAAGAAGAAAGTCTGTGTGCATCAGCAGTTGTTCTCCATCTCCCCTGCCCTCTAGCTCCTGGCAATGACTAATCTATTTTCTGTCTCTATAGATTTGCCCTTTCTGAACATTTCATATAAAAGGAATCATACAATATGTATCCTTTCGTGTCTGGTTTCTTTCACTTGGAATAGAGAAAAACAGCTACTGTTTATTTGTTGCCATGACTACCACGTCCTAAGTGCTGTTATTGGGAGCTTTGTGTGCATTATCTCTAATTTTCCCAATAACTTTGTGTCAGAAACTGTTATCTTCATTTTAACGAGGAGACTTAGTCACAAAGCTGTACAGTAACTTGCATAAAGTGCAACAGCTCATAAATGTCAGAGTTAAAATGCAGACCTGGGTCTGTCTGTACCCAAATCCCTTACCCTTCATACTCCATCCCTCTGCCTCATGGTCACATGAATGTAGGCCAGTAATATGGTGGTCTTGAAAACAGAGAAAAGGAGTCAAATTAGCCTGTGGTGGTAGGAAGTATAGCCCTAAGCTCTACTGGACTCGGTACCTCATAGTGGGGTGGGGGTTAGGGGCATCTCCTCCCTCCCAAGCCTATGCTTTAGACGTCAGCAAATTTGTCTGCTGAAATCCTGCTTGACCTCTTCTCTCTGGAATGCCCTTGTGGCCCAAGCTGACGTGTAGATTGAAGAGCTGTAGGGTGGAATTTCTGTATTTCTTCATCGAGATTTGGGTTATGCATGGAATCATGATGAAGCAAGTCAAGACAAAGGGAAGGGGGAAAAAATCAACAGAATCTCTTCAAGCTTCCTCAAAGTCAGCCGCTTGGGCACATTTCCTTCTCAGATTCATTGACTGGGCATCAGTTACCCTTGTGTGGTTGGGCATTGAAGGCTGACGGCGCATATAAGCCACCAGAGAAGGTTTCCCCAATGGTTTGTTGCTTTTGACCTGTACTGACATTTTCTCCCAACATAAAGCTCTTTAGGGTGTGACCTGGAGGGATCTGGGGTAATGCACTTCAAAGAGAGAGGACTGGTTGATAAAGCTGAGATTTGCACTGTGCGGTGGTGATAACGATTCTTTGATGGCTTTGGAGGATTTCACATAAAAGAGAAAATTTATCTCAAAGAACAGACTCCAAGAATGTTTGAGCTAGAAGTGACTCTTAAGACTAAGTATTCAGCCCTTCTTTTTTTTTTTTTTTTTTTTTTTTAGAGACAAATATATTTACCAAGTCTAAAAAAAGAGTTTTGGCGTAAACAGTGCATGCCAATGGGAGAGCCCACAGGGGTCATGGTGCTCTAACTGCTTTACCTGGTTAAGCCCCAGTGATCCCCGAATTTCAGTGACACACAAACATATCAAATGGTGCTTGTATCATACACTCTTTTGGCCCTTCATGCTGCCACTTCACTGGCTCTCTCTGGTGAAAACATGCCCTCTGCAGGGTGTGTCTTTGTCACTTCCCAGAACACTGATGATAATGATGGCAATGACAATGACAACATCATCTCTGAAAACCTGGAGAGTGGTGGACATGACCTGTGCTCCAGTGATCTGCAAGGATGCCTTGGGGTATTAGACCCCCCAGATGCCCCCTCAAAGCCACTCATCTGGTATACTCCTTTCTCCCTCTAAAGGACCACCAGGGCAGCCTTACAGGGGGAGAGGAGAGAGTGTAGATCCATGAAGCAGAACCAAAATACTCACCACTATAATTAGCTCTCCCCATGGACCAGCTCCAAGAGCTCTTTTACTTATATACTGTACAAAAGCAGATGTTTATACTAACGCTCGTGGACAATGAAGAATTAAGTGGTGTTTTCCATGCTCTATATAAGAAAGCATAGAAATGGATACTGCTTTTTTAGAAATAGTGCCTTCCAAAAAAGTTTGTTTCAATGATTTGGAAAAGGCAGGTCCAAACAGCTCATTTTTTCAGACTGCTGAACTGATCTGCTGTTACTGCAGCTAGAGGCCTTTAAGAGTCACTGTTGAGTTGGCAGAGGAAGTGAGAAACTGGCAGGAAAGAGGGTGCTTTGTTTTTTTGATACTGGGGATAGTGTGTCTCAGGCTTTCCCTTTAAACGTTTATCTTGAAATAGTTTTAGACTTACCAAAAGGTCACGAAAACAGCAATTTCTGAATGCAACATGGATGGACCCAGAGATGATTATACTAAGTGAAGTAAGTCAGAAAGAGAAAGACAAAGACCATATGCTATCACTATGATAGCACTTACATGTGGAATCTAAAATATGTTACAAATGAAGTTATTTACAAAACAGACTCACCGACATAGAAAACAAACTTATGATTATCAAAGGGAAAAGGTGGTGGGGAGGGATAAATTAAGAGCTTGGGATTAGCAGATACAAACTACTATATATAAAATAGATTAACAACAAGGACCTATTGTATAGCATAGGGAACTATATTCAATATCTTGTAATAAACTATAATGGGAAAGAATATGAAAAAGAATACATATAAATATTTATATATATGAATCACTTTGCCGTACACCAGAAATTAACACAAAATTGTAAGTTAACTATACTTATATTTTTAAAAATTGCAAAGAGAATTAAGGTTTCTTTCCTCAAAATCTGTATCCCATTGCATCAACTATTAAAACAGTTTAAACTTAAATATATATAATCATAAAGGTTTTTAAAATATCAAAAAAGTAAAGCATTAACTTTGATACAATACTATTAACCACACTACAAAATTTCTCACGATTTTGTCAGTTTTTCCACTGTTCCAGGATCCAATCCCAGATTCCACATCACATCTGTTGCCTTAGTAACATCCTGTCTGTGTCACCTCCTTAGTTATCTCCTGTCTGTGACAGTTTCTCAGACTTTCCTTGCCTTTCATGCCCTTGACATTTCTGAAGAGTAGTGGTCAGGTATCTTGTAGAATGTCCCTCAATTTGGGCTTGTCTGTCACAGACTTAGAGACGGAACTTACGGTTGCTGGGGGCGGGAGAGGATGGGGGGACGGGATAGTTAGGGAGTTTGGGATGGACATGTGCACACTGGTATATTTAAAATGGATAACCAACAAGGACCCACTGGTATATTTAAATATACCCACTGGTATAACCAACAAGGATAACCAACAAGGATATACCAACCACTGGTATAACCAAATGGATAACCAACAAGGACCCACTGGTATATTTAAAATGGATAACCCACAAGGAGCACAGGAACTCTGCTCAATACAATGTGGCAGCCTGGATGGAAGGGTCATTTGGGGGAGAATGGATACATGTATATGTGTGGCTGAGTCTCTTTGCTGTCCACTTGAAACTATCACAACATTGTTTTTTCACTGGCTATACCCCAATATGGGCTTCACTGGTGGCTCAGATGGTAAAGAATCTGCCTGCAATGTGGGAGACCCAGGTTTGATCCCTGGGTCAGGAAGATCCCCTGGAGAAGAGCTTGGCCACCCACTCCTGTATTCTTGTCTGGAGAATTCCATGGACAGAGGAGCCTGGCAGGCCACAATCCATCAGGTCACAAAGAGTTGAACCTGACTGAGCAACTAACACTTTGACTTGTCATACTCCAATACAAAATAAAACGTTTAGAAAATTTTGAGTTTGTCTGGTGGTTTCTCATAATTAAAATAGAAACATCTCATGATTAGTTAGAAATAAGTTGAAGCTGGGGACCCCCTTATGAAAGGGAAATTACTTTTCTCTGGCATCCTTCACCTTCCCTCCAAGCTCTCTGTCCATCTCCAGTCCTCTTTTCTCTACCCTTACTGGGACCAAGATCTTCTGAGCACTTGCTTTGAGTCCAAACCCAATTGTGGAGGCATGGAGCACTGAGAAGAAAGGTGCCTTTTAAATTTTTCATTTTTTTTTTTTTCACATGTCCTCAAACTCTAAGAAGGAATTCCAATCTCCTACACTGAGACTATGTGGAGGCAGTACAATGCTCCTTTTGAAAAGATTTGAGCAGAGAGGCAGTTCCTCCTGCACCTGAAATTCATCATTACACAACTTATTGTATGAGAAACACTGAAGCCCCATCATCAAACTATCAAACTGCAATGTGTGTACTACATTTTGGGGAAGATTTCTGAAGTTGCCTCCTTCATTAGGTTATGTGGTTTCATCTCAAAGGTTCTGATATTTCTTTCTCTTGGTGGAGAGAGAAACAGTAACTCTGGTTTTTTTTGGAGTTTTGAGGGAGATGAGAAGTCTTATGAAATCATCAGTGTTGTAGCTTAGAACCTAATCCTTCCAATTGATGTCACTGGCTAAGATTTACCATCTTTTTTTGAACAAAGTTTGGGGATTTTTTTGTAGCTCTACTGAACATCAGTGCTAGAAGCAGATGCTGTTCACACTCCTGCCATTTTACAAGAGACCACTGAGACGACAGAAGGAAAAATAACCAATTACTCAATTAATGAAAGGTCTAGTGCCCATTTTCTATGTGCTCAGTTCTGTACTGGTTGGTATAAGGGTATATAGGTTTATAGAACATGGTCCCTACCCTTAAAAAAGCTTAAAGATCCAGCATGGGAGTGATTACCACTCCATTTAAAGTGGCAGTCAACAAGGCAGGATAATGTGTTATGGTGCTGATGTCATATAAGAATTAATAGACAACCCTGGCAGTCCAGTGGTTAAGTCTTCGCCTTTCAATGCAGGGGGTGAAAGTTTGATTCCTGATTGGGAAGCTATGATTCCATGTGCTTTGGGGCCAAAAAACATAAAATAGAAACGATATTGTAACATATTCAATAAAGACTTTAAAACATGGTCCTCTTAAAAAAAAATAGACAATTGCACTAAAAGCTTGAAAAGGCCTTAAAGGGGAAGGATCTTTAAAACTGAGCTGGATCTTTAACAATTGATAGATTTGGAGAGATTAAAAAGGCACACTGTGGAAGGCTCCCAAAAGCTAGGTAGAAAAGGTTGGAGTGTTGGGGGCACAAGAGAGGAGTAGTGTTTATAGATGTTCAATCATCCTGAGCATGCAGTAGGAGTCATTGCCAAGCAGGTGTGACATTTATTCTGGGCCTCCCAGAGGCAGTGCCAAAACACTGTGGTCCACTGGTGAGACAAGGCAAACTGCTGCGTGGAGCAAGTGAGAGACATTTTTCTTGGGGGGGGGGGCGGTGCGGAAATGTATCTCTGGGTGTTTTGGGTCAGCCAAAACCCCAAAGAGGAAGAGTGGTGCATCTCATCCCAGATCATTGAGCTCTTCTGCAAAATCTTGGTGTCTCTGACACCAAGTTTCTCACTTCTGGGGAGGGGGTGTCTGGTCCTGAAGACCCTGTGACTTGGGAGAACAAATCCTCTCTAAAAGAGCTCACATTGTAGACTTTGCTGATTAAAACTAGGGTCTCCAGAAAAGGAAACCCTCCTACACTGTTTTGAGAAATGTAAATTAGTGTAGCCATTATGGAAAATGGTATAGTGGTTCCTCAAAAATCTAAAAATAGAGTTGCTATATGATCCAGCAGTTGAACTCCTGGGCACATATCCGGAATTGTCAGAAACCCACTTTACTTTTTTGCATCTCAAATATTTGTCAAAAACCTTTGTATTCATGGAGTACACAAGGGCAATAAAAATATTGCAAACTAAAGAAACTTAAACATAATAGCGATGAAAATATGCACCACTTATTGAGTGCATATGCTATGACCCAGAGCTGAGCTGGATGCTCTACACATGATAAGCCCATGTCCCCTAAAAATCGCACAAGGTAAGAATTACTGAGTGTAATTTACAGGTGAGGAAACTAAGTTGCAGATGTGTGGAGCTAATAATGTTCAGGTCCTACAGATAGGAAATATTGGCAATGGGATCCTAACTTGAATTTCTTTGGTTTCAAATAGATGGTTCTCATTTTCACTCACTGAGTCCTGATCGTTCAAGTTGGTCTGGTTAAGAGGCTGTATTTATTTTCAGAAGCAATAGTCAGGCCATGAAGCCTTCCTTGTGTTCCTTTTTCAGAGTTGATTTTCAGAAATACATGAGGAAAACCTTCCCTTTTCAGCCACAGCCTGTTCAAGGACCAGTGGTAATTGACCTTTGGATTCCTTACCCTATGGACCAGATGTGAATCTAATCATCTGAAGAGTTCCTAAAATGAGATTTCATACTCTAAAACACACTTCTATCACAAAAACATACTTGTAAATATTTCAGATACTTATGCTTTGGAATTCAAAGGCAGTTTCAAAAACAGGTGTTCCAGAAATGGCTTTAGTACTGGTAACATCCTTGAGATCCTAAGATGACTGCTATAAAAATAAGCAAACCCATTTGGAAGTTGACTAGGCGACTAAAAACAAGATACAATCCCCTCCTTATCTCCGACTTCAACCAAGTTAGTATTCCACATCTGTAAAAGCAGTGGAGTGTAAATTGGTGTGTGTGTGTGTGTGTGTGTGTGTGTGTGTGGAGTGTCCTCCAACATAATAAACAACAGGAGACTGAGAAAGAGATGTGGACTTTTCCTCAGAATATTCTACCACCTGAGTTTCTTTGCCGTAAACCCACACCAAAGTTTTTTTTTCTGTTTTTAGATTGATAATCAATGACATTTCTTCCCATTTAAAAGTCCTTTGTTATGACCAGTGCTAATTCTCATGTTTGTAGGACATTTGCGTTGTTTATGATTTTAGCCCAGTTTTTATTGGTGTTAGTTTTTTTTTCCCTCTATAGACTTCTTTATGTCATAATGACATCAACCTTTTTCCATATTTGCTCCAAGTAATTTCCCCTCAGTTTTCTCTCTGGCTTTCAACTGTCTTCATAATGGTGTGGTGGGTATTGCTATTTTCCACCTAAATTTGTTCTCCCATTTTCCATAGTCTAGTATAGTTGGGCATGTGGCTACCTAGCTAGGGACTGATGTTCTACCCCTCCTGCAGTTAAATGGAGTCATATTGCTAACTCCTGGCCAAGGGAATGCGAGCAGAAGTCATGGTTGCCATTGTCTGACCAGGTCTTTAAAACAGTGGAAGTGCTTCCTTCCTATACTTCCCTGTGCTTTCCCGCTGGAAATCCAAATGTTAGACCAAAGGTTTTTAACCTTTACGTTTTGCTCTGGTCAATGTGGCAATGGGAGTAGGGGGAGGTCAAGCCCCATCTACACAGACTCTCACTAGCTGTGGACAGTAGGCCCAGGAGGACCTATAGGGAACCCAGAAAGCTCTTGTAGGGCAACTTAAAAACCACTGCTGAGATAATTCATTAGGTTTCTTAGTGATTTTTTTTCCCATGAAAGATTCCTTGTGTACCAGCTCCTACACTGTTGGGCTTCAGTTTCCTTATCTACAAATGAATCTCTAAGGTCTCCTCAAATTCTAATAATCTGGATTCCTAGTGTTCTCTAATGACCAGGACTGAACAGAGAGGGTGAGAAATCTTTGCTGACAGATCTCCCCATACAGGGTTTCAACCCATTCCTGGTGGGAGCTGAGGGGCATGCTCTGTGGAGTTGAAATGCACCATCTTTCCTCGTGGTTCCCCTCCTCCTGGCCGCATCTAATGGTAAACAACAGCTGATGCCACTGGGCACAGGTGTCTTCAGCAAGTTCCCTGTTGTGTTCTATTGCTTTGGAATTGCTCAACTGATGTACATGTGTTTCGTGCCTTGGCTCATTTCACTCATTCATGACAAAGATGGCAACTCCTGACAAGTTAACAGAATGTAGTTAAAATCACTGCAAGTTATGCAACACATTCAGCAAGTATTTGCCTAGCAGAGATTACATGTTTAGGAGGCAAGAGCAACAAGAGGAGTTGAAAAATCAAAGTTCTGCCCGCACTGTAACCTCTAATATGCTAGATGACCTGGAGCAAGTTATGCTGTCTGGCACCAGTTTCTTCTTTAAAATATTCAAGGTTGGGCTAGATAAGCCTTAAAGCCTTGCTTCTGAAATTCCTTTGATCTCTTTACTGCATTAAATACAGAAGTATAGAAAAAGATGTAGCTTAGAAAAAGTAACATCATACATATCCCTGTTCCTGAAGAGGGGTAGAGAATCAGTTTGAAAGGCATATTGGGACTACATAGTGAATGGCCTCAAAAGACAACTGAAGATGTTTGGGTGTTACCTCATTGCCAAGGGGAATCACTGAAGGTTTTAGACTAGGGCAGTAGGGCTGAGGAAAGTTCTAGATAAGAGAAAAATATATCGCCAGGAAGAAAGGGTAATAAGAACAGTATGGAATGAATCAGGAAGGTCTTCTTGGCAGACTCTAAAAGATTTCAACTGTACCTCTTCTGTTTTCATAGATTCATTTGTTTTGCTGTTAATAATGTTGCATTGAATATCATGATTTTTT
Source organism: Bos taurus (assembly GCF_002263795.3). Lineage (NCBI taxonomy): Eukaryota > Metazoa > Chordata > Mammalia > Artiodactyla > Bovidae > Bos > Bos taurus. The sequence continues at coordinate 87,466,876 of NC_037357.1, forward strand.
TAATCTGAAAAAAATTCCCAAGAAGGATGAAGGATCCTTTTTTCCTCCTTACTACTTTTTTGGGGAGGATAAATGATAAATTTTCTCAAAGAGGAAGAGCCATTCAGTATAATGCTGCTGGTTTTGCTCCCCTTAGGGAAGTAGGGATTCTAGAGTCAGAGTGCTCCAGCTACTTTATGGGACTCAGTGAAGTTCAAGGGATAAAATAAAGTGATCTGCTTGACATTTTTTTCATAGGAATAAGGTTATTGACAGTTTCTAAAATAAAATCTGGCTCTACCAGACTGTTCACTCTTTCTATGCCTCCATTTTCTCATCTGAGCTAATGAAAGTACCTAACTTACAGGGTTATGAGGATTCAATAATGTAATTTTTAAAAGTGGGACTTTCTATCGTTCAATAAATGCTGATGAGAAAATAGTTTCATTGTTTATAAAAAAGTCAATAATAAATGCAAGCTTTCAGGATATTTCATACCTTAAGGCAGAATAAATCTCAGATGAGTTAACAATAAATATATTTTTTTAAGACACTGAATATATAAAGCATCTTTGCTAACTGAGAAGAAAAAGTATAGAAAAATGGGCTAGAGACACAGACAGTTCACCAAATACAAACAGTTATTATGTTGAGCACATAGCCCTTTAACTTGTAAGTGTCACTTCTAAGGCAGTGGAGATGTCATGAGGGTGTACTTATAGGACTTCATTCTTAAATATTAACAGTATACACTGTGGAATTATGAATGAACTTTTTTATTGATTTGTACCTTCTCAATCCTCCTCTTCTTCTAACAATAAATATTACTTGTCTTGTATAGTAGTTCTTTTTTTTTTTTTCTTTTAAAGAAAAGTGGTCCTAGACAAATGGTGAAAATAAAGAGGTTTTGCTTCACTTTATGAAATGTTTCCTTTTCCACACCACCCCTTCCCTCCTGCCAGTCCAATTCTCCACGTGGTTTTAATGATTCGGCCCCAATTCTTAGGCACATTTGGTTCCTAACCCAAGTCACATGCAATTTCACCATCCTTCAGCCACTGTGGTACCTCTTAACTTTTATTAACTGCTTCTAGTACTCGTTGCTATTGGCTAAAAGGAGTGGATGTAGTTATATGAGGCAATCTCCATTGGGCTATAGATAAGCTAGAAGAGTCAGTCTCTGCTGATGATGGAAAGGTGGTCAGTTGTCTCATCTTTACAGAGGAAAGGTGGCACTGTGCATTATGATTAAGTGACTCACATGTCCTGAGTAAGATGGCATGCTTCCACAGGGAGGCACAAGGGAAATCCCTGGTATTCCTGACAGCACCCTCCATGGCAACACGCTTGGAGGTCATGGCAAGTCTATTACAGTAGTCTCTCCAGCTGAGCTCTAGTGCAGCCTCGCAATTCCTGAGCACAGTGCTTTATCCTAGCTCCTCAAAGTATCATCTTACCTTGTTAGAGATGCAAGGTCTCAGGCTCCACACCAAATTTACTGAATCAGATTCTGGGCTTCATGTTTGGGAAGTCTTGCAGAGGATACAGCTGTGGCAGAGAATTATCTAAATATAACCCAATTTCCCACTGCATTATTTTGCCAAGCATGCTTTGATGAAGTCTTGCTTGCTTGCTCAGTCGTGTCCAACTCTTTGTGACCCCATGGACTGTAGCCTGCCAGGCTCCTCTGTCCATGGAATTTTCCAGCAAGAGGACTTGAGCAGGTTGCCATTTCCTGCTCTGGGGGATCTTCCCCACCCGGGGATCTAACCTGAGTCTCCTGCATTGGTAGGCAAATTCTTTACCACTGAGCCACCTGGGAAGCCCACAGTTTGTATTAAATCACCTAGGATATTTATTACAAAAGCTCATTTCCAGGTTCCTTCTGAGAACTCAGGATGATGTCAGGAATCTGTCTTTTTAAACAACTGCCCCCAGAGAATTTTTAAATGTAAACTGGATGGGGTGGGGTGTTCAGATCTAACCTGGCTGCCCACTGGAAAGCAGTGCTTTCCTTCTAACATATGGGACAGGGGTTGGGGTGTCCTTAGGTATATGCTGATAAAGCTCTTGGTCTCCCTGAGGATAGGCCAAAGCATACATTATCCAGTGTGTGCTGCAGTCCATGGGGTCACAAAGAGTTGGACACAACTTAGTGACTGAACAACAGCAATGACAACTGTAACATAATGATAATCACACTTGACTTGATAAATCACTGCGAAGGTTCCATTAAAAACTGTATTTAAAGCTCCTGATTCACAGTAGGCATTTGAACTTTTGTGTCTATTGCTGTATATTATTATTTCCATTTATTCATCATTCTGAATATATGATAAATAATAAAAATTAATTAATAGATAATATTGAGTGTTAATGATATACCAGGCACTATGTGAAGCATCTTTTTTTCAAATTTATTCTTGACAACACTACTGGGGTGATAGTATTACTCTCTTTGTTTGACAGATAAAGGAAAATTGAAACATGGGGAGGGGCCAAATGTTCTGAAGGTCTTTAAGCCTGAACACTGTCAAATATTCCAGGCATCATGTGAGCTTGTGAAAGTCTCTCAATCGTGTCTGACTCTTTGCGAATCCATGGACTATACAGTCCATGGAATTCTCCAGGACAGAATACTGGAGTGGGTAGCTGTTCCCTTCTCCAGGGGATCTTCCCAACCCAGGGATTGAACCCAGGTCTCCATTATTTCAGGTGGATTCTTTACCAGCTGAGCCACGAGGGAAGCCCTGTGAGCTAAGTGGTGAAGGAAAATGATGTATGAGACAAGGTTGGGGAATAAAATTATATGAAGTATCCAGAAGTTTCAAGGGGGTATACAGATAATGTCATAAACTTTCAAAGGAAGAAGAGATCACTTTCAAGTTCAATGATCAGGGCAGATATCATGAAGGAGGCATTTCTTAAATGTACTCTTGAAAGATGTAAGAGTCCTGGTACAAAAAGACTGAATGTTACTACATGGAAAGGATAAAGCTCTTAAATAGGATCTGGCACGGAGAAAATGCTCAGTAAATATCAGCTATTATAATGTACCTCTAATTACTGTTACTATTATTAGTACCATTACCCTTCAGGGAGAAACAGAGAGAAGAGAGAGCGAATGAGCTTATAATGTATATAGTAAGGGCTTCTACAGAAGCTACATGATGGGTACAAATTCACTAACCTCACCTCACCTAGTATTCATCTGTCTCTCCATGAGGTCATTCTGAGAAAATTCATTAAAAAAAGTACATTTTAGATATGAGTGCCCTCCCCCTGGCAAGCCAGTTTGTTCACTATCCAAAAAGACCATGAGAGGTGGGTGTGATGTGACTTTTTATAAACTTAGCCACGTCTTCCTGCCTAGACCATGTAGGTGATTACATGGAGGTAGTATCTGACTGCTTCTTTCAGTCCATGCCCTGGGATTGAGGGTCACATCCAGAGTCTAGAGGGTCATAGGAGCCCCTCTGAACTGCTTTGTGGAGATCACCTTTCCGGAAATTTGTTCTGTGTCTCCTGATGTCAGTCAGAGTGGATCCCCATCTCTCTGGGGATGAATGGGCATGATCTCCTTATCTTGCCCTCAAATGTTGGGGGCCCATCTCACCTCAAGCCTCACTGACATCTCAAATAATCCAGGACTTGTGGGTTTTGGAGCTGGACAGCCCTCATGTCAAAGCCTGGAGCTCTCAAGACCTGGTTGTATATCCTTGAGTAAGTCACTTTTCTTCTCTGAGTCTCAGTAAAATGCCCATCTTTGAAGGTATCTATGCATCTTAGTGATGTATGCCGAGTGTCTGGCTTCTGGCCACTTTACACAAGAATTTTCTGAGCATCTGCCATGTGTCCCAGTACTGTTTGTTCTAGGTGATGGGGATACCACAGAGAACAAAACCAATAGGGTCACAAATTTCATAGGTTAGACCAGTATGTGTATAGCACATCAGAGGGTAGCAAGTACTACATAGAAAAATAAGACTGGGTCGGGGAAAGGGCATATTGAGGGATTTTTTGTTCGTGTGCCTGCATGCTCAGTCGTGTCCGACTCTTTGTGACCCTATGGACTGTAGCCGCCAGGCTCCTCTGTCCATGGGATTTTTCAGGCAAGAATATTGGAGTGGGTTGCCATTTCCTCCTCCAGGGGATCTTCCCGGCCTAGGGATCAAACCCACGTCTCGTGTGTCTCCTGCACTTGCAGGTGGGTTTTTTTACCAGCAGAAGTCCCATACTGAGGGGTGGAGGGATGTATTTGAGGTGGACAGGGAAGGCCTCACTGATAGTTCGTTTGAATGGAGACAACAGGGAAGTGATTCTAGAGAGAGTCACGCTCTGACTTCAGGGTTTTTATCCTAGATTCTTCCCCTGCCTGGGACACTCAGCCACCAGAGAGCTCCCTGACTGAGTCCCTAACCTCATTCAAGTTTCTCTGCTCCACACTTCCTTCCTGGTGAGGCCTTCTCAGACACTCCCTTTTGGAAAATTGTTGCACACCACAGCCAGTCTCTCCCTCCTCACCTTATTTAATTTCTTTCCATAATATTCATTACCACCTATACAATCAGTTCAGTTCAGTCACTCAGTCATGTCCGACTCTCCACGATCCCATGAACTGCAGCATGCCAGGCCTCCCTATCCATTACCAACTGCTGGAGTCTACCCAAACCCATGTCCATTGAGTCAGTGATGCCATCCAACTATCTCAGCCCCTGTTGTCCCCTTCTCCTCCTGCCCTCAATCTTTCCCAGCATCAGGGTCTTCTCAAATGAGTCAGCTCTTTGCATCAGGTGGCCAAAGTATTGAAGTTTCAGCTTCAACATCAGTCCCTCCAATGAACACCCAGGACTGATCTCCTTTAGGATGGACCGGTTGGATCTCCTTGCAGTCCAAGGGACTCTCAAGAGTCTTCTCCAACACCACAGTTCAAAAGCATCAATTCTTTGGTGCTCAGCTTTCTTTATAGTCCAACTCTCACATCCATACATGACCACTGGAAAAACCATAGCCTTGACTAGACGGACCTTTGTTGACAAAGAAATGTCTCTGCTTTTTAATATGCTGTCTAGCTTGGTCATAACTTTCCTTCCAAGGAGTAAGCGCCTTTTAATTTCATGGCTACAATCACATCTGCAGTGATTTTGGAGCCCAAAAAAGTAAAGTCAGCCACTGTTTCCCCATCTATTTGCCATGAAGTGATGGGACCGGATGCCACCTATATAATAAATATCATTTTTATTATGTACTGATTTAATGCCTGTCTCTAAAAGAGAGGTTGGCAGAGCATAGCCCATAGGCCCAAAGTGGCCCACTGCCTGTCTTTGTAGAAAAAGATTTACTGTAACATAGCCAAGTCCATTCATTTGCATACAGTCTTGTGGCTACTTTCCCACTACAACAGTAGAGTTGAGCAGTTGTGCCAGAGACCGTATGACCCATTTAACTTAAACTATTTATGACCCACTTAGCTTAAACTATTTGCTATCTGGCCCTTTACAGAAGAAGTTGGCTGACCCCTGTTCTAGCATATAGGCCCTATAGAAGCAGGAACTTTGTTTTATTTATAGCTGTCTTCCAGGTCCTGGCACAGTGCTTGACATATAGAAGGGCCTCAATTAATATTAACTTACTGAGTGAGTGAATGAATGTAGGAGAAGAATGATTAGAATAACTAGAAAACTAGGCCAGGCTCGAGTCAGATCTTGAATGCTGTGCTAAAAGGGTTTGGTTATTCTCTGATGGTGGTGAGGGTGTCCTACAAGGAGGAGAGTGAGGGAAGCTCTCCAGGTTTTGTGAGTGAAAAGGTTAAACAGCTGTTTCTACCATAAGATTGCTATTATTCATGACAGCATGGTTAGAGACATCCTGTATAAAGAACGGGCACGTGGGCAACATTTATGGACATTTGGTACTATTATTCTAGGCAGAATAGAGGTTAAGGGCAGGATATCCAGGGTCACAAAGTATATGAATCCTGCTTCCCCCACAGACTAGCTGTAAAACTGAAGTTATTAGTTGCTCAGTCGTGTCCCACTCTTTGCAACCCCATAAGCTGTAGCCTGCCAGGCTCCTATTTCCATGGGATTTCACAAAAAGAATACTGGAGTGGGTTGCTGTTTCCTTCTCCAGGGGATCTTCCCAACCCAGGAATCAAACCCAGGTCTCCTGCATTGTAGGCAGATTCTTTACCATCTGAGCCACGATCTGTAGAGCCTGAAAAATTTAATGAACTCCTCTACAACTTCAGTATTCCTCATCTTTAAAATGGAATATTAACAGACCCACTCTCATTGAGTTGTTTGTGGATTTAAGAGGTCAATTATGTAAAGTGTTTGGATTGGTATCTGGTACATAGGAAAGTCTTCATGAATATTAGCTTATATTACTGATTCTCCATTAACAACTCTCCATGATGCTCCCTCCCATGTGTGTATTATTGCATGTGTGTGTGCTTGGTCACACCCAACTCTTTTGTAACCCCAATGGACTGGGGTCTGCCAGGCTCCTCAGTGGGATTTTTCAGGCAAGCATACCTGGAAAATCTTCCTCCTCCAGGGTCCAGGGCATCTTCCCCTCCCAGGGATCGAAACTGCATCTCCTACATTTCCTTCATTGGCAGGTAGCTTCTCTTCCACTTCCCCACCACAGTGTATAATGTAGTACAGTAAAGACTTTAACCTCACTCAAAGAGAGGTCTGGGCTTCCCTGAGAGCTCAGCTGGTAAAGAATCCACCTGCAATACAGGAGACCCCAGTTCAATTCCTGGATCGGGAAGATCCCCTGGAGAAGGGATAGACTACCCACTCCATTCTGGGCTTCGCTGGTGGCTCAGATGGTAAAGAATCTGCCTGCAATGTGGGAAATCTGGGTTTGGTCCCTGGTTTGGGAAGATCCTCTGGAGAAGGGAACAGCTACCCACTCCAGTATTCTTGCCTGGAGAATTCCATGGACAAAGGAGCCTGGCAGGTGACACTTCATGGGGTCGCAGAGTCGGACACAACTAAGCGACTTTCACTTATCTTACTTACCACTTAAAGAGAGGTTTGGACTTTGCCCTTGGCTTCTGGAAGATAATATCTGCGTCTTAGAATGTCATGTGTGATAGGAATGTCTTTGTTCTCTTGGGAGTCTTGGCCTAGACAGATAGTAACTATGTGATTTAGAGTGGGGACTTGGAGACACACTGAGAGTGTGATTTAGGGTGGGGACTTGGTCCAGCTAGATAATAACAATATGATGAACAGGATATACAGTGGGGACTCTGAGCCACACCAACAACATAATGAAGGGTGGGGGCTTTGGGTCATGCAAACCTTGACCTCATGGGGGGTGGAAACTGAGGTCAGCCATGGGGACAGGCAGCTGTGCCTACATGATGGAGACCCACTGAAGGTACTAGACACCAAGGCTTTCTGGTTGGCAACACTCCATGCTGTTGTCACACATCAATGCCAAGAGAGTAACACTCTTGATTCCATGAAAAGAGGACAACTGGAAACTCTGCACTTGGTTTCCTCCTGGATCCTGCCCCATTCATCTCTTCCATTAGTCGATTTTCATTTCAGTCTATGTCCTTTACCTGTAGCCATGGCATAACAGCTTTCAGTAAGCTCTATGAGTCCTTCCAACAAATGACTGAAACTGTGGTTTGGGAAATGCCCTGAATTTGCATTTGCTGTTAGCGACAGTGGTTCTGTGTGGACTGTTCCCTCTAACTTCACAGTTGGCTATCTTTTGGCAAATATGAAAAGTGGGGACCTCCTTATGCCCCAGGTCTCTTCCTTACTTGCTCCTTGTCCCCACAAATCCTCTCCAGGAGACCTACACCCTCCTCAGCCTCTCTGTCTCTGAAGCTGACACAGGGACCAGGACCACCACCTCATCCAGGGGTACCATCTCCTAGGAGCTGTATGTGTGTGGGTGTGTTAGTTGCTCAACTGTGTCTCAGTCTTTGTGATCCCACAGACTGTAGCCCACCAGGCTCTTCTGTCCATAGGATTCTCCAGGCAAGAACACTGGAGTGGGTTGCCATTCCCTTCTTCAGAGGATCTTCCTGACTTAGGGATTGAACCCAGGTCTCTTGCATTGCAGGCAGATTCTTAACCATTTGAGCCACCAGGGAAGCCCCATAGGAGCCACGGGACTCAGCATTTCTGACAGGAATGGGGATCTGGGAGGGAGGAAGATACATGTTTTCCTTCTTTTCTAGAACTATGTGGTGAATGCCCCTTTACTATTACTGTGGCCTCACACTGGGGCCACAGAAGTGAACAGACAGGGCCTACACTAAGAGGAGTTAGGTTCCTATCCTGAGGGGAAGAAAAACACATCAATATACAATAATGACAATAATCATAATATTAAAATTAACAAGACAGTTTGATCCTTCCATTCTTGTGCACACAGCTCTGTGCACATATGCGTTTCTTCAGGACACATTCCTAGAAGTGGAATTGCTGAGTCAAGGTAGTCATTTGTTCAACAGACAGCTAATGAGCACGTACTATGTACGAAGCACTGTTCTAGGCTGTGGATAAGTGTTTTTCTCTTGGGTGTGAGGTCCCTGAGCTCTTAGCAGTTATTTCTCTGGAGTATAGTAAGGACCCTGAGCTGCTTGAGGATGTCTGTTCAGAGTTTGCAGTGTTTAAATGGTTATGAGGGCTGTGTCATTGGTATGTCATTTCTGAATGCTTTGGGAGTCTGTGTCCTGAGGTGTGAAGTCTCTGGGCTATTTGGGGGATTGTTCCTCCAGTGGATGAGGCCTCTGAGATCTTTTTCAGAATATGAGGTTTCTTTTCTTCCCACCTTTATTGAGATACAATCAACATATAATATTGTATAATTTTAAGGTATGTAACATGCTGATTTAATACATTTATATTTTGCAAAATGATTACCATCATAGTGTTAGCTAATACTTCCATCCCATCATATAGTTAGCATTTCTTTTTTATGGTGAGAACATTTAAGATCTGCTCTCTTAGAAACTTTCAAGTTTATGACAGTATTATTAACTACTATCACCATGGTATACATTAGATCTCCAGAAACTGTTCATCTTATAACTGGAAGTTTGTATTCTTTGACCAACCTCTACCTACCACCCTCACCCCTAGTAACCACCATTGTACTCTCTTTGTCTCTGAGTTTGGCTTTTTTAGGTACCACATATGTGATATCATGGGCTTTCCTGATAGCTCAGTTGGTAAAGAATCTGCCTGCAATGCAGGCGATCCCAGTTCGATTCCTGGGTTAGGAAGATCTGCTGGAGAAGGGATAGGCTACCCACTCCAGTATTCCTGGACTTCCCTTGTGGCTCAGCTGGTAAAGAATCTACCTGTAATGCAGGAGACCTGGGTTCAATCTCTGGGTTGGGAAGATTCCTTGGAGAAGGAAAATGTTACCCACTCTAGTATTCTGGCCTGGAGAATTCCATAGACTGTATAGTCCATGGGGTTGCAAAGAGTCAGACACAACTGAGCAAGTTTCACTTTCACTTTCATGTGATATTATACAGTATTTGTCTTTCTCCGACTTATTTTTCTTAGCATAATGCCCTCAAGGTCCATCCAAGTTGTTGCAAATGGCAGGGTTTCCTTCTCTCTTATGGCTGAATGCTTTCTTTTTATCTATCTATCTTTTTACCTATCTATCTATGACATCTTATTATCTATTCATCCAACGATGAACACTTAAGTTGTTTCCATATCTTGGCCATTGTCAATAATGCAATAATTGAACACAGGGGTGCATGTTTAAGATCCTATTTTCATTTCCTTTGGATAAATACCCAGAGTAGGACTGCTGGATCATATAGTGTTTTTTTAACTTGCTTTTTGGCCCTGCCAAGTGGCATGCAGAATATTCGTTCCCTGACCAGGGACTGAACCCATGCCCCTTGCATTGGGAATTTGGAATCTTAACCACTGGACCACGGGGGAAGTTCCCGTTTGGTAGTTTTACTTTGAATTTTTTGAGAAAACTCAATACTGTTTTCCACAGTGGCTGCACCAATTGACATTCTCACCAGCAGTGCACAAGAGTTCTTTTTTCTCTACCTCTTTCTCTTAACCTCTCCAACGCTTGTTAACTCTTTAATTTTTTTGATAGCCATTCTAATAGGTGTGAGGTGCTATCTTCTTGTGGTTTTGATTTCTCAGCTCGTGAGGTTTCTAAACAGTTCTGGGGTTTGTTTTTTAGTGTGTGAGGTCTTTGAGTTCCTTGAGCGTCTTTGTCCCTGGTTATAATGTTTTTAAGCTTTTTGGAGGTCTGAATGCTAGATGTTAGATCTCTGCATTCCTGGGGAGTCTGTATCATGATGTGTCTAAGCTGTTGGCAGGTATGTGTTCATATACAAGATATCTGGCTATTTGGGATTCTGTATCCTGGGCTTCCCAGGTGGCACTAGTGGTAAAGAATCTGCCTGCCAATACAGGGGACACGAGAGAAGTAGGTTTAATCCCTGGGTTGGGAAGATTCCCTGGAGTAGGAAATGGTGACCCACTCTAGTATTCCTCCCTGGAGAATCCCATGGACAGAGGAACCCAGCGGGCTAAGTCCATGGGGTAACATAGAGTTGGACACAACTGAGTGACTGAGCACACACATCCTGGGCTTAGGGTTTCCTAGCTATTTCGTGTTCTCCGTGTGTATGATTGGAGGTCTCTGGACTCTGCTGGTTCTGTATTCAGGATTTGTGGTCTCTGAACTCAGAGTGTGAGTTCTCTGAGATGTTTATTGTTGTTCAGTCGCTCAGCTGTGTCTGACTATTTGAGACCCCATGAATTACAGCACACCAGGCTTCCCTGTCCCTCACCATCTCCTGGAGCTTGCTCAAACTCATGTCCTTTGAGTCAGTGATGCCATCCAACCATCTTGTCCTTTGTCAGTCCCTTCTTCTCCTGCCTTCAATCTTTCCCAGCATCAGGGTCTTTTCTAATGAGTCAAACCTTGAAATGTTTAGGGGTCTATGTCAATGTGTGAGATCTATTAGCTGGTTACTTCTTGTTTTTGAGGGCCCTCAACTGGTTGACTGACTCCCAGGGTACGTATTCTTGGGGTATGATCTGTGAGATAGTTTTGGACATGGTGTCTAGGATAGGTCTCTGCAGGTCTCTGAGATGTTTTGGTATCTATTTTCAGAACGTGAGTCTCTGAGGTATTTGGGAGAGTCTGCATCCAGAGTTTGATGTTTCTGAACACTTGGGTATCTGTGTTTGATGGGGTGAATTCCTGGAGCCATTTGGAGGTCTCTGTTTATGAACTATGTGGGCATCTTTGTCCAGAGTATGAGCTCTCTGAGCAGTTTGGGGGTCTGTGTTTCAGGCATAAGTTTTCTGAGCACTTTTGAGGGTACTCATCTCAGAATATAAGGTCTCTAAGTTTATTGTAGAATGTTTAATGCTGTTTGCTGCTTGGGATTTGTGCTTAGGAGTGAGATCTCTGGACTCTTTGGTGGTATGTGCTTCAATGTATCAGTGTGAAGTATTTCAAAGTTTGTGTTCAGGGTGTGAAGTATCTAAACTCTTTAAAGGTCTGTGTACCAAGTTTGAATCTATGGTATTTGGGGTTCTGTATTCAGTGTGTGAGGTCTCTGAACTCATTAAGGGTGTGTGTTTCAAAGTTTGAGTCTGAAGCATTTCCAGTCTGTGTTTAAGGGTATGAGGCCTCTGAAATTGTTGAAGATGTTTGTCCCAAGGTTTGAGTCGAATGTATTCGGGGTTTGAGTTCAGGATCTGAGATTTTAAACACTTGAATGATCTCTATTGTAAGGTCTAAGTTTGAGGTAATGGGGGATATTTGTTCAGGATGTATGGTCTCTGAAATATCTGAGTGTCTGTTTCTTGGGGTTTGAATATAGCATACCTGGGGGTCTCTTAGAGCATGAGGTCCCTGAACTATCAGAGTTTTGGTGACAAGGTTTGAATTGGAGGTATTTGCAGTCTGTGTTCAGGCTGTGAAGTCTCTGAACTTTTAGGGGGTCTTTGTCCCAAGATTTTAGTGTACATTATTTGAGGCCACTGTTTAGGATATGAGGTCCTTGAATTTTTGGAGGGTTAAGTCTGATTTGAGTTGTGTCTAGGGTGTGCAATATTTGAATTTTTAGAGTGTCTGTGTTCCAAGTTTGGGTTGGAGGTATTTGGGATTTGACTTCAGAGTGTAAGACTCTTGCTTTTTAAGGGTCTTTATTCCAAGTTTTCAAGGTCTGTATTTTGAAGTACTTAGAAGTTTGTGTTCAGAGTGCTAGGTTTCTGAACGCATTAATATAGACTCTGAACTTCGTCTATATTCCAATGTTTCAGTTTGAGGTCTTTTGGGGTCTATGACTGGAGTATGAAATCTTTGACTTTGTGATCCAAGGTTTGAGTCTGAGACATTTGGGCATTTCTATTCAGGGTATAAAATATCTGAACCCTTTGAGGATGTGTGTCCCAACTGTTTTGTCTAAGTTTTTGGAGGTTTGTGTTCAGAATATGAGGTCTTTACATGCTCTGAAGGTCTGAGTATCAAGGTTTGGATTTGAGGTATTTAACAGTCAATATTTAATGGTGTGATGTCTCTGAAAACATTGACAGTCTGTTTTAAGGTTTGAGTGTTGTATCTGGTGGTCAGGTGTGCGGTTTCTAAACTTTTAAGGGGTCACCAAAGTTTTATGAGTCAGTTATTTGGTGGCATTTTTCAGAGTGTGAGGTGAATTTGTAGGTTTCTGTGCCCCAGTATGTGAGTCTGAGGTATTTAGGGGTCTGTAGTCAAGGTGTGAGATCTCTGAACTTTTAGAGGGTCATTGTATCAAGTTTTCACTGTGAGTTATTTGGGTTCTGTGTTCAGGATTAGAGGTCTCTGTTCTATTTGAAGGTCTTTGTTTCAATTTTTGAGTCTGAGGTATTTGGGAGTCCTTTTCAAGGTGTGTTGTGTTTGAACCCATTGAGCATTGTATCCAAAAGCCTTAATCTGAGGTATTCAGGTTCAGTGTTCAGGGTGAGACATCTCTGAGTTTTTAGAGATTCTTTTGTTTCAAGGTTTTTAGTATGAATTACTTAACGTTTGAGGTTAGTGATTTTTTTCGAGGATCTCTGTCCCAAGTTTGGGTCAGTGGTATTTGTGGTCTTTGTTTAGGCTGTGGTGTCTGAATTCACTGAGAGTCTGTTTTATAAGGTTTGAGTCTGAGGAACTTGGGAGGACAGAATTCTAGTCATGAGGCCTCTCAATTGCATGAGGATCTGACTTTTAGTATTTGAGTTTGAGGCATTCTGGGATCTATATTCAGGGTGTATGACCTCTGATCTATTGAGGCTCTGTGTCCCAAGGGCTGAGTTTGTAGTGTTTGGTGGTCTGTTCAGAGTGTTAGTTCTCAGAACTCTTAGAGAATCTTGGTTTTAATGTTTCAACCTGAGATATTTAGGAATTTGTGCTCAGGGTGTGTGGACTCTATATGTATTGAGACTTATGCCCTAAGGTTGAAGACGAGAAGGCTGGGTGTCAGTATTCAAGATGTCAGGTCTCTGGATCTTTTACTATGTCCTAGTATCAGAGTCTGAGGTGTTTGTGGGACAGTGTTCAGGTTGTTTGGTTTCTCAAATCTTTGAGGGTCGATATTTTAATGTTTGAGTCTGGCATACGGGGATCTGTTTTCAGGGTAAGAGGTCTCTGAACTATTGGGGTTCTGTGCCCTGTAAGTCTGTAGTTTTGGGGATCTTTTTCAAAGTGTTAGGTCTGACTGAACTCTACAAATCTGGGTTTTGTTGCTTGAGCCTGAGATTTGGAGAGCTGTGTTCAGGGTATATGGTCCTTGACTCTTTGAGCCCTAAACTTTCAATCTCAGGTACTTGGTTGGGGGTGGGGGTGGTCATTGTTCGGTATGTGAAGTCTCTGAACTTTTCATATCTTTTCCTTAAGGTTTTAGCATGAGGTTTCTGGGGTCACTGTTCAGGATTTGTGGTCTCTAAATTGTTTTTGGCTGCGGTGGGTCTGCATTGCTTTGTGCGGGCTTTCTCTAGTTGTGACCAGCAGCGGCTACTCTTGGTTGCAGTGCACAGGCTTCTCTTGTTGAGGAGCACAGGCGCAGTAGTTGTGGCTCGTGGACTGTGGAGCATGGGTTTAGTTGCTCGGCGGCATGTGGAATCTTCCCAGACCAGGGATCTAACCCATGCCCCCTGCACTGACAGGTGGATTCTTATCCACTGGACCACCATGGAAGTCCCATGGTCTCTGAATTTTTAGAGGGTCGGTGTCCCAAAGTTTGAATCTATGATATTTGGGACTCTGTGTTCAGGATGTAAGTCTCTGAAATAATTGAGTGTATTTCCAAGTTTTGAGTCTGAGGTAATGTGGGTTCTTCAAGGTGTAATGACTGAAGTTTTAGGGTCTGTGCCACAAGACTAAGCTGGGATCTGAGTTCAGGGTGTGAGGTCTGTAAACTCTTTGTAGGTCTATGTGCCGAGATTTGAGTCTCAGTATTTGGGGATTTGTTTTTTAAGGTGTGAGGTTTCTGAACTCTGATCATTTCTGTCTCACAGTTTCAGTCTAAAGTATTTGTGCTCTGTTTTCATGGTGTAAGGTCGTTGAGTTCACTGAGGGATTTTGTTCCAAAGTTTGAGCCTTAAGAATTTTGTGGTGTATGTTCAGGGTGTGATGTCTCTGAAGTCTCTAAGGTCTATGTCACAACTCTGTATAAGTCAGAGATATTTAGGGATTTGTTTTCAAGGTTTGCTGTTTCTGCATTCTCTGAGGCTTTGTGTCCCAAGGCATGAAGTGAGGTAATGAGGATCTGTGTTTGGAGCCTGAGGTATCTCAACTCCTTAAGCATGTCTCAATATTTGAGCCTGAGGGAATCTGTTCAAGGTGAAGTCTCTGAAATCTTTGAAGTCTATGTTTTAAAGTTCAATTCTGAGGTACCTGTGAGTCATGTTCAGAGTCTGAGGTGTCTAAACTTTTAAATAGTCTTAATCCCAATATTTGAGCCTGAGGTATTGTGGGTCCATATTCAGGGTGTGATGTTTCTGAATTCTTTGGTAGCATGTGTCCCAATAATTGAACCTGAAATATTTGGGGGACCTCTGTTCAGGGTTTGAGGTCTCTGAACTCTTTGAGGGTCTAAAAGTCCCAAGGTTTATATCTGGAGGTCTCTATTCCAATTTCTGAGTCTGAAGTACTTGGGGTCCATATTCAGGGTGTGTTTTGTTTAAGTTCATTGAGGTCTGTGGTTTTCTTTAATTGGAGAATTGCTTTACAATGTTGTGTAAAACATACAACAATGTGAATCAGTCATAATCAACTGTGTATCACCTTCCTCTTGAGCCTCTCTCCCCCTCCCATCCCACCCCTCCAAGAGCCTGTTATACAGAGTGAAGTAAGTCAGAAAAACAAATATAGTGTATTAATGCATATATATGGAATCTAGAAAAATAGTACCAATGAACCTATTTTATCGGAGAAGGCAGTGGCACCCCACTCCAGTACTCTTGCCTGGAAAATCCCATGGACGGAGGAGCCTGGTAGGCTGCAGTCCATGGGGTCGCTAAGAGTCGGACACGACTGAGCAACTTCCCTTTCACTTTTCACTTTCATGCATTGGAGAAGGAAATGGCAACCCACTCCAGTATTCTTGCCTGGAGAATCCCAGGGACAGAGGAGCCTAGTGGGCTGCTGTCTATGGGGTCGCACAGAGTTGGACACGACTGAAGCGACTTAGCAGCAGCAGAACCTATTTATAGGGGAGGTCTGTGTTCTAATGTTTGAGTCTGAGGTATGTGGGAATGAGTTTCAGGGAATGAGGGTCTCTGAATTTTTATAAGGCCTTTGTTCCAAAATTTTAGCATGAATTATTTGGTGCTTGTATTAAGGATATGAAGTCTATGATTTTTAGAGGGCCTCTTTTTCACTTTTTGGCTGGTGCTATTTGTGGGGTGTGTTCAGAGTATGAGTCTCTGCACTTACTGAGGGTTTATGTTCCAAGGTTTGAATGTGAGGTATTTGGGGGTCTATGTTTAGTTTTTGAGAGCTCCAGTATCTTTGAGGGTCTATATTTTAATATTTGAGTCCAATATATTTGGGGATTTGGGCTTCTCTGGTGGCTCAGATAGTAAAGAATCTGCCTGCAATGCAGGAGACCTGGGTTTGATCCCTGGGTTGGGAAGATCCCCTGGATAAGGAAATGGCGAACCATTCCAGTATTCTTGCCTAGAGAATTCTATGGACTGAGTAGCCTGGTGGGCTATAGTCCACAGGGTCACAAAGAGTCAGACACAACTGAGTGACTAACACTTTCATTTAGGGTGTGAGGTCTCTGAACTGTTGAGGTTCTGTGTTCCATGCTATGTGTCTGTAGCATTTTGGGGTCTTTCTCAGTGTGTTAGGGTCTCTGAATTCTGGAGGATCTGGGATTAATGTTTGAAGCATTTGTGGTCTGTGTTCAGGGTGTGAAATTTCTGAATTGTTTGAGGGTGTGTCCCAAGGTATGATTTTGATGTATTTGGGGTCCATGTTCAGAATTTCAAGTCTGTGACATTGCAGAGGTTATGTATTCCAATATTTGGGTTGATACATGTATGTGGGTATTTGAGTTGATAATATATGTTGTCCGTGTTCAGGGTGTGAGTTCTCTGAACTTTTGGAAGGTCTGAGTCCCAAGGCTTGAATCTGAGGTTTTTGTGTATTTGTATTTACGGGGTGAGTCCTCTGGTCTTTTCAAGGGTCAGCATTCCAAGGTTTTCATTTGAAGTATTTGGTTATCTGTGCTCAACCAGATGTGAGTGAGTCCTCTGAGTTGTTTGAGGGCCTGTGTTCCAAGTTTTGAATATGAGTTACTTGGGGGCCTGTTTTCAGTGTGTAAAGTCCGTGAAATCCTGTGGTCTAATCCAGTCCGTCATCTGTGGTCTAACGTTTTAGATATTCTGGGCCTGTATTTGGGGTGTGAGATCTCTGAGTTTATTAGTTGTCTGAGTCTCTGGACTGATTGAGTGTGAGGTCTTTGAGCTGCATGGGAGTCTTTCAGGCTGTATAGAGTTCTGTGTCTAGGATGTACGATCTATTTACTGTTTGGTGGTCTGATTCCAAGGGTGTGAGTTCCGTGGCTTTCAGAGGTTTTGAGTTCAGGGTGTGGATTCTCTGAGTTCTTTTTTTGGAGGGGTGGTCTGTATAAAGGGATCTAAACTATAAGGGTGCACTGTGAATATTTGTTGGTCTGTTTTCCAACGTATGTTGTCTGTGGCTGTGGATCTGCACCCCAAGATATGAGGTATCTAAACTTTCGGTGAGTCGGTTCTGCATATTAGGTTTTTGAGATTTTTGGAGGTTTGTTCTGAGGGTGTGAGGTCCCTGAATTCTTCAGTGTTCTGTGTTCAGACCATGAACCCTCTTGAGCTGCTCAAATGTCTGTGCCCCAACTATCACAGGGCAGCTTGGATGGAGTGGCATGCTTGGGTAGCTCTCTGAGGCCTTTGGGAATCTGTGTCCAGGATTTTAGGTCTCTGACCTATTGAAAGGTCTTCACCCAGGCTCAGAGGAACTCACTGGGGATCTGTTCTCCAGATTGTGAGGTCTGGGGATAACTAGGGGCCTTTATCCTTAGAGTTAAATGGCCTATCTCTAAGAGTGTGTTTGTCCAGATGTGAGGTTTCTGAGCTATTTGGGTGTGTATGTATGACATAGAGTGTGATGTTAGCAGGTTGCTTGAGGGCCTCTTCCAGGATATGAAGACTCTTAACTGTTGGCACTTTCCATCCTGTGTGTAAAGTCTGTCAGCTGTTTAGGGGCCTGTGTCCAGTCCCAGGTGTGTGGTCTCTGTGATATCTGTGGATCTGCAGCCTCAATGTGAGGTCTACAGGGGAATCTCTGCTTCCATAGTGTGAAGTTTCTAAGCTGTTTCCGGGTCCTTATCTCAAAATTTGAGGTCTAGAAGCTGTTTTGGGGTCTAAATTGAGAACACAAAGTTCTTTGTCTTCAGCTCTTGACTGACAATATCTTCATGACAATCATCTCCTCACTGCTCTGCGACATCTCAGTTGCCTTAACCTTTAAGAACCTACCATCCTCATTTTTCACTCAGAGAAATCCACACTCTCCTTAGAGTGATTATTCTGAGAATTAAGCATGAACAAGTTTGTGAAGTCCCAGGCAGACAGCCTCAGGACCTGACTGGTTTTCACCGACGAGGGTCCCTTAATTATGTTTCCCCCACCCTCACCTCTCTCTTGAATAGATCAGCACTCATAGGTCTGTAGGACAAGTTTTCCTTAGTGTAGGCGAAAGCTCTTCCTTGCCCTTCTGAAGGACAGCTGTGTTTGCCCAGCAGGTGGTTTTCCCTCTCCACCCTGTCCTGGCCCACATCCATCCGTTCACTCATCTGGGGATAGCCCATGCCCTCTTCTGATAATTCCTGTGGCCCAGTCAGGGTAGGAATAAGGGTGTCCAGTGGACTCAAGAACAGTCCTGTGCTGGGGCCTGAGCAGGGATTTATGTGTGGATTTTATATTCTTGTAGCATGACCTGGGGTTCTTTTGTTTCATCAGGTTGATGTTAGAGCTAAAATAATGACAATAATTTGGATAGGTAATAAACTTATACATACATTGTATAAAACACATATGTACCTATATCTGGAAAAAACTATCAATTCAAAAAGATACATGCACCCCTATGTTCACAGCAACACTATTCACAATAGCCAGGACATGGAAAAAACTTAAATGTCCATGAGCAGATGAATGGATAAAGATGTGGCACACATCAATATATACAGTGAAATAGCCATAAAAAAGAATGAAATAATGCCATTTGCAGCAACACGGCTGCAACTAAATATTATCATAGTAAGTGAAGTCAGAAAGAGAAAGACAAATACCATATGATACAACATATGTGGAATCTAAAATATGACATGAACTCATTTACGAAATAGAAAGATTCACACACATAGAGAACAGGTTTGTGTTTGCCGAGGAGGAGGGGCGTGGGGGAGGTGTGGACTGGGAGTTTGGGATTAGCAGATGCAAATTATTATGTAAAGGATGGATAAACAACAAGGTCCTACTGTATAGCACAGGGAACTACATTCAATGTCCTGTGATAAACCATAACAGAAAAGAATATGAAAAAGAGTAGGTATACATATTAATATATATGTATAACTGAATCACTTTGCTGTATAGCAGAAATTAACACAACACTATACTTTAATAAATTTTTAAAAAGCACAAATACATCAAAAGAGAGGATAGTAAAAATAAGCTTTCTTTCCCTGACTGCTGTTAATGGCAACCAGTTTCTTGTGGTTTCTCTCCTGAGATGGCCTCTGCACACACTAGGGTGTGCATACACGTTACCACCCACTCCCACTCTACTTTGTCCCCAAGTGGACTGTCCTTTGGTTTCATTTAACAATGAATGAGGATTGTGCCCCAACAGCACCCAACAATGCCTTGGAGACTGTCTCAACAGCCCACATGAAAATCTCCTCCCACTGCCCCCTACACTGTGAAGATGAAAATACATCATTTGTTTGTCAGGCCCCATGCCTGAACAAGTAGGTTATCTCCTATCTACTGTGACAATGACAGCAATCAGATTAATATCATTGTGAGTTTTGATCTGAGAGGGGAATCTTTGAGCCCAGGGTCTTTTGTGGAAATGTGGCCACGTGAGGTCATAAAAGCAGGCCCAACTCTGATGCCAGGAGACTTCAAGATGATAAGAGCATGAAATAAAAGTTTGGGGGTGCTCTCTGCATTTGGCTGAATGCCAGACTGGTCAGGGCAGGGAGAGAAAACCATCCAGGCTCTGAGGGACAAGGGGCTTGTGTTGGGTCTCTCAGAAGGTGGGGATGATCCAAGTAAACTACACCTCCCCAATTCCTGTAGATGTTATTCCTGGCTTATAAAAGTAGAGACCCCTAGACCTGGGACCTGTCTCACACAAAGGTATGACCTTGAGTGACAAGACATTACTATTCTTGGAGGAGTTGGTGAGGACTCAGGTAAACCGGGAGGCCCTCTCCATGCAGCCCCCAGGGGCTGGCTCTGCGGGGAGGGTCACCCCTGTGAGGAAGGCTGTGTCTCAGAACATGCTGGTCAGAGAAGGTTTATGTGGGTGTCCATGTTTGTCCATACCCCCAGCCATGCCTCCTTTCCCATTTGCCTGCCATAGCCTGTGCCAGTCCCCAGGTCTAGAGCTACATAGAGCAGCGATTTTCTGGGGCCTTCCTCACAGTTCCCCAGCCCCCAAAGGTTTTAATGGACCCAGTCCTGGCCTCTGGGTCTCATTATTCCCATCTCTAGAGCAGGCACAACCCACCAATGTGTCTCACTCATGTCTGCCCTCCTTCTCCACTCAGGTTTAGGCCCTGGACTTCTGAGATAATCCCTGATCTCAAGTGACGTGCTTCATGTTCTTACTGGTAAAAGGGCCAGACAAGTCCTCCTCTAGTGGGTCATCCTACAGAAATCTCATCTTTGTTGGCTGGCCCTAAAACACCTGGCCTTTATCTAGGGCTGAGAGTAGAAGGGAGGTGGGAAAATAAAACATGTTTAAGGGGACAGTAAGGGATGATGTGAGATACTGTATATTTTATTTGGGGTGATCATGAAGAGACTCTAGGATGAGGTTTAGTTTAAACAGGAACCCCCTCCCCCACCAAAGACTAAGGAATGAGCCAAGTGCAAGGCTGTGTGGACTAGACACAGGGCCCAGGCAGCGCAAAGGCTCTGAAGCTTGACTGCCTTGGGGCAGGAATACTGGATTCCTCTTTTGGCTCCAGATTTGAGTCCTATGTATGCAAGGGGCTCTGAACCACATCCCAGGAAGTTCTGAGACCAAGGAATGAAAACTTGGCCTTTGATTTCAACAAAACATTCAGGGTTCAGGACAATTCATTTCCAGGTGCTAGAATAGCAAAACAGCAACCGACAGTCAGTCCAGGGTGTGTGAGGGTTGATGTGGATAGAGGACTCCACTGAGTTACTGGAAAGGGAGCTGCAGATGTGGGGGACACAGGGAGGAAACAATCCACTGGGGGGAGGGACTGCATTGGATCTGTAAACTGTAGGTCAGAGAGCAGGGGAGTTAACACTATCCCTGATGGGGATGGGAATCTGAAAACCCCATCCTCCCAGACTCCATGTGGGCTCTAGGCAGACACCCACTTTCCAGTTTTAAAAAAATATATATTTTATTTAAGTATAGTTGACTTACAACGCTGCATTAATTTCTGCTGTATGACAAAGTGATTCAGTTTTATATATATATGCATTACTTTCTGCTGTATGAAAAAGTGATTCAGTTATATATATATATACATCATTTTTAATATTTTTTCCACTATCATAGAATATTGAATATAGTTCCTGGTGTTATACAGTAGGACCTTGTTGTTTAGCCCACTCTCCAGCTTTGGTGTCCTCTTTCTCTGTGGCCTCCATCATGGATCTCAGTACCCACGGTCCTGTTTGTCTACTTTGAATTGGCCTGAAGACTATGAGTCCTTGGGAAGACATTGGCCCTGGAATGAGTGGAACAGGAATCAAGATCCTTCCTGGGCTCTGATTGATCCTAACGAACTTCCACATCCCAGTTCTGCCCAGTTGCAGGGGATTTCTAGAAAGCCCACCCCACCCCACCCCCACATCTCACCCTTTCCTTCAACTGCTATGCTTTCATTGGCTACTGATTTGGTGCAGGTGCCTTGGTTGCTGCGCCAGCTGTCAGCACTAAGGAGGTGAGGCTTCAGCACAGGAGTGTGATGAGAGCTAGAACCTATCTTGGAGCATTTGTGATCTTCTATAAATGACATTATACCAGACTCTTCCCTGCCCTCTTCTCCCTGAAGGGATTGGCTTGTTCAGTCAACTGTGTCCCTGCTCTAGTGACAGGGACTGACCTGTGTGAGCTCCTGTAGTTTTGTTTCCCATTCACCTCTAATCTCAGTCAGAAGCACAGTGGGCACCTCTGACCCCAGTCAGTCATCCTTGAAGTGCATTCATGCATTCAACCATTCTTTTCTTTACTCAAAACTAAAATTGGATTTGTTTTCTGGAAGAACTCTGCAAAAGTCACTTCATTAAACAGGAATCCTGTCCTGGTGGGATAAGCACAGAAGGTAGCCCAGGGTTCTTATCCCAGGACACAGAGCCAAGGGAAGTGAGCTTGTAACAGCTGAGTGGATGTGGGTGGGGGATGTGAGAGTGTGAGGGACAGGGGAACAGGGATGAGGAGGGGAAGAAGCAATAAAGGCAGAAAGAGAAGTCAAGAGACATCAGAATAAAAGCTCAGACCCATTGATGTTTAATATGTTTATTATTAAGGGATATGTTTAGCAATGAATAGCAAAAGCCTACAAGGAAATAAAGGGGATCAGTGTCACGTTACCCTGAAATATGCTGCTTTGGTATGAGAATTATTTTGAACTGAAAGGAATCTGAGTTTCTGAAATCTCCTATCTGCTTCAAATCAGAGCCTTTCTAAAGAACTCAAAAGAACTCTGTGGTAATAAATACCCTCCTTAGAAGCAACTTTTATCTTCTCTGGGAGAAGTCCACATCCAACATTGTCACAAGACTATTATATCTCCCATCTATTCTCCTAAGGGCCCATTTATCGTTCCAAAAAGTCATTTGTTTTTCTGAAAGTTCCCTTTCTCCATCTCCCTTTCCCCTCCTAAGTTAGGTATACAGACTCCAAATTCTAACTGCCACCTTTGAGTTACTCATTGTTGAGTGCTCCCATGGGTTTTGGATGGCGGTGTTAGTAGCTTCTGTTTGTTTTTTCTTGTTAGTAGTCTGTCTTTTGCCAGTCTAATTTGCAGGGCTCCAGGTGAAGAACCTAAGAGAGGGAAGACAAAAAGTTTTCCTTCTCCCACAGAAACTACACCATATATTACATGGTATTCTTGAGTGTGAAACTCTGGATAGTTTTCCAGAAACAATTTTTCCCAGTTTCATGACTTCCTTGTATTTTCTTAGTTTACATTAATTATCCCTTGTTCTGTTTACAATTAAAATGGATAAGAAAGCTATGGTACATATACACAATGGAGTATTACTCAGCCATTAAAAAGAATACATTTGAATCAGTTCTAATGAGGTGGATGAAACTGGAGCCTATTATACAGAGTGAAGTAAGCCAGAAAGAAAAACACCAATACAGTATACTAACGCATATATATGGAATTTAGAAAGATGGTAACGACAACCCTGTATGCGAGACAGCAAAAGAGACACTGATGTATAGAACAGTCTTTTGGACTCTGTGGGAGAGGGAGAGGGTGGGATGATTTGGGAGAATGGCATTGAAACATGTATAATATCATATACGAAATGAGTCACCAGTCCAGGTTTGATGCACAATACTGGATGCTTGGGGCTGGTCCACTGGGACGACCCAGAGGGATGGTATGGGGAGGGAGAAGGGAGGAGGGTTCAGGATGGAGAACACGTGTATACCTGTGGCGGATTCATTTTGATATATGGCAAAACCAATACAATATTGTAAAGTTAAAAAATAAAATAAAAATTAAATTAAAAAAAAAAACCTATTTTTTTCTTTAAGGTTCGTTCTCCTAGCCCTCTAAATATTTCAGGGTAGCAAATTGTTTTGACATCTTTGTCAGGTTAGAAATCAGTGAGTGACCGGGGAAGTACTAACAGAAAAAAAAAAATATTTTAGATGCAATACTGACTGCTGGTGGGGTAAGGACTGCAGAGGGGATAGAAGGTCAGCAGAAGCCTGTTGAGTGTTCTGGAAAATGCCAGGGCAGTATAGGCAAAACACAGGTCCCTAAGGAGAGGCTGAACACTGTCAAGATAAGTGTCTTTATTAAGGCTTCCTAGACGTTCCCCCAGTTTGGGCTCTAGGGGCTCATTTGATAAGGCTGTGGTACACATGAGGCACTACTGCTTGTGAGCAACGCTGAGATCAGTAAGCCTCACCCAGAGCACTTTTTACTTTCTGGGCAATGCTGAGAACGTGATCACTTGCATCATTTTTCTTGATTTCTAGAAGGATATAGATTGAGAAAGGAAAAATAGGAAATCAATATGTAGTGAAATAGACCCAATTCTCCCTCCAGTATCAGTAAAGCCATAAGTATAAAGTGAAATATGATACCGGTTGTTGTAGCAATGAGTTATCAATGATAGGATTTTATTTGATCACTCTAAAGAGAAACATGGAAGTGAATACAAATGTGAGAAAACAACACATTTAGGGGAAAACAAACTAAAACAAACTCAGCAGACTATTAAACTATTTTGGCAAAGGGAGAGAGAGTAACAGATACTTTGGACTAAGTGGAAGCAGTGGGCATGAATAGAGGTAGGTCTTTTGACAGGTATTTTGAAAGTGAAATGGACAGACCTCAGCAAGCATTTGGACTTGGGGTGAAGGAGAGGGAGGTGTACAACGTTGAGACCAGGTTTCTGTGTTGGGTAATAAGATGGGTGATGGTGCCTTTTGTTGATATGGAGAATACTACATGAGAACTATTTTGTAAAGAACTCCAAAATAAGAATTTTTCTCAAAGGACTTATGGTCTAAATGGAAGTTGAGATGAAGGATTTCTTTCATGTAACCTATAGTTACAAATGTAACCTATAGTTACATTTCCCTGTGAGTTTGCGACCCTGTTCCTCTAAGTTCCTAAAATCCCCAATCTTACACAGCCCTGCAATGCCAGTATTTTTAGTATATGCCTCTCCCTTATAAATACACACACAGGTAACACATAAATATGGCCTAATGCAAAAGCTTCAAATAATATCTAAGTGTATGGACCACATTGGGTCATCATCACCCACTCCATTCTTCCTCACCTCAGAGGTGAAAACTGGTTCAGTTACGGTTGTTTCACTCTACATGTTTTTCTCTGCACTCGTATATCACACATGCACACACATACACACAAGGTCCCAGTATGAGCATTACTGACGGGTACCCCAATAATAGTCTGTCATGAAGAAATCCTCCCAGCTAGTACAGATCTGTCCTTCTCATTCTGTTGTGCATGTCACTTGTGCCCCATGGTATAGTATGAAGCTCCACCATTCATTTACCCTCCAAGTGCATTGGCTATTACTAGACATTTAATGTTTTTACAGGTTGTTTTCTCCTTTGGTCTTGTGCACACAGCTCTCTGTTTGTGTGTGTGAGCATTTATTATACATTCTTAGAAGTAGGATTTCTTGGTCAAAGAGCTCAATCATTCAGTATACCCTTACTGAGCACCTACTGTATGGGTAGAGATTGTTCTAGGATTAGGGAAACATCAGTGAACAAAACAGACAAATATCCCTAAGGGTGGAGTGACCATTTTTTAATTTTGATGGATGCTGCCACATTGTTGTCTCTGGGAAGTAAATGCCTCTTTACTGCTATTCTAAATACCAATCCAAGTTTGAGGTTTCTGCAGTGGATAAAAAATATTCAGATAATCCAAAAGAAGGCAGGGAAGGGGGAAGAGAATAGATAAACAAGCAAACAAAACAAAACCAAGAGGGGACAAACAGAACAAACTCCTTTCCTGATAATCTGATAGCCCTAAAAACAACCATGTCAATTATTTCATTAAATGTTAGTGGTATAAACAATTCAATTAAAATATAGGTACACAGAATAGATAAAAAGGCCCTATTACATGCTACACACAAGGGCCATACTTTAAAGATATAGAAAGTTTAAAAGTAAATGAATTGAAAAAGTTACATTATGCAGACAAAAAACATAAGGATGGAGTGGCTATTATAAATCAGATAAAGTAAACTTGAAGAAAATATTACTGCAGATAAAAGAGAAATAAATGTGTAAGCATCTAATCATAAAGCTTCAATATACACGAAGCAAAAATTGACAAAAAAATTCATAGTAGGAAATTTTAATACTTTCTTCAGTTGATAGAATGACTGGATGAAAAAAAAATCAGTACAGACACAGAAGGTTTGAATACCACTATCAACCACCTAGACCTATTTGACATCTACAAATGTCCACCCAACAACTGCAGAATATATACTTCCTTTTAAGTGCACACTGTAAATTTCATCTTGATAGACCATAGACTGACCTTTAAAGCATATCTCAATAAATCTTAAAGGACCAAGCAAGATCATACAGATTGTATGATTACAGTTGAGTTATATTACAAATCAATTATAATGTGATATACTGGAAACTCCCAAATATCTGGAGGTCACACACCATACTTTTAAATGATTCAGGGATCAAAGATGAAATCACAAGGGAAATTACAAAATATTTTCAGCCAAATGACAAAGTAGAATTCCTTTAGTTCATGGAATTGAACTAAAGGAATGCTTAGAGGGTGATTTTTTTTTTATTAAAAAAAAATTGATATACATGTGTTCCCCATCCTGAACCCTCCTCCCTCCGCCCTCTCCGTACCATCCCTCTGGGTCGTCCCAGTGCACCAGCCCCAAGCATCCAGTATCGTGTATCGAACCTGGACTGGCAACTCGTTTCTTACATGATATTTTACATGTTTCAATGTCATTCTCCCAAATCTTCCCACCCTCTCCCTCTCCCACAGAGTCCAAAAGACTGTTCTATACATCAGTGTCTCTTTTGCTGTCTCGTACACCGGGTTATTGTTACCATCTTCCTAAATTCCATATATATGCGTTAGTATACTGTATTTATGTTTTTCCTTCTGGCTTACTTCACTCTGTATAATAGGCTCCAGTTTCATCCACCTCATTAGAACTGATTCAAATGTATTCTTTTTAATGGCTGAGTAATACTCCATTGTGTATATGTACCACAGCTTTCTTATCCATTCATCTGCTGATGGACATCTAGGTTGCTTCCATGTCCTGGCTATTATAAACAGTGCTGCGATGAACATTGGGGTACACGTGTCTCTTTCTCTTCTGGTTTCCTCAGTGTGTATGCCCAGCAGTGGGATTGCTGGATCATAAGGCAGTTCTATTTCCAGTTTTTTAAGGAATCTCCACACTGTTCTCCATAGTGGCTATACTAGTTTGCATTCCCACCAACAGTGTAAGAGGGTTCCCTTTTCTCCACACCCTCTCCAGCATTTATTACTTGTAGACTTTTGGATCGCAGCCATTCTGACTGGCGTGAAATGGTACCTCATAGTGGTTTTGATTAGATTTGATTAGATAGAGGGTGATTTATAGCTTTAAATTATAATATTAGGAAAGAAGTACATAAAATCAATGACCCAAGGTTTCCCCTTAAGAAACTAGAAAAGAAAGAGCAAAGCTAATACCTGGTAAGTAGAAGGAAGGAAATAATGAAGACCAGAAATCAACTGCATTGAAAATAGACAGTAGAGAAAATTAACAAAGCCAACATTCCAATCTTAGAAAAGATAAAACTGACAAACCTCTTGAACAAGAGAGGAAACAAATCACTGATATCAGGAACATACATACAGTTATCAACAGGGATCCTACAGACATTAAAAGGATAATAAGAAAACAGAATGAATAATTTTCAGCCAACAAATTTGACAACATAGATAGAATGGGTGGAGGGAGAAGTCGAACTGTGATGCAGGTCCAATTACTGCCATGGTTGTCTCCTTGGAGAGTTCTTGAATGACCCATCAGAGTTATCCCAGGTTGGGTCTAGATGGTCACACCTTTATACTCCCTTACTGATCAGTCATTAAATGTGGGCCACCTGGGAAAAGAGTGTGACCTTGAGTGAAGCAGCTCTCTGCAGCTGGACAATCCCTGAAGAGGCTGACAGCTGTCTGCCAAAAGCAGCTGAGGAACTAAGCCCTGCTCTGGGAGGGGGATCTGGGTGATGTGTCACAGTGTCCACCACAGACCCTTTAAGAAACACTTCTTTTCAAACCAGATCAACACTGTCAGTGACATGATAGAGTGGATTGAAGTAAAGAGGATTAAAGGCATGATGACTTATTAGAAAAATGGACGAAAAAAATAACAGCATTAATATCTACCACCCATTGTGGGTCAGGCACCATGGTATGTATCAAAAGATACTGAGAGAAGATATCCCTGTTCCTGCCCTCAGTGGGAGGAGGCACAGCAGACAGCATGAAATGAAGTCTCACATGAAATATGTGTTCTGATAATGCCACCAGAGTGAAGAAGGGTAAGCAATTCAGTCTGCTTTTGGCTAGAGGTGGGGTGTGTGTGTATATGTGAGTGGGGTGATTTTCCAAAAAAGCTTTAGGTAACATTTTCTAGCATCTATAAGACCAAGGTTTTGTACAGAATGTGGTATTTGAGGTGTTCTTTAAACATAGTCCTGATTTTTTAAAAATGCACTCAGAATTAAGAGTATAATTTGGTTTGGAAAAATATGATATACACAAGAGGTCTTCTAAAACAACTACTAATGGAAGACATATCTGTGTTACTGTAAACAATATATTTTTCCCAGAAACACTTTTCCTGTCAATTATGTGCTGAATTTTAAAAAACAACCATTACAATAGCTTCAGGACAAACATTTTCTTTTCTTGGAAGATATACTGGAAATCTATAATAAGCAAGGTTCATTCAAGATATTTTAATTTATAGACCCTACATTGGAAATGTGCTTATGATATAAAAAAATGAAGTTCCTTCTACCCCTTGGCTCTCAATAGGAGATGGCACTTCATTTAGTTATCTCAGATATACATCTTGGAACACAGAATCCCAAAGAATTCAGAGATCTCATTCCTGAACACAGATCCCCTCACATTCAACTCCATGTTCAAGCCACAAATATCAAAGACTCTATCTTAAAACACAAATACTCAATAAGTTTAAAGGCCTTGTATCTTGACATGAACTCCCAAATACCTCAGATTAGAAACTTAGAAGACAGACACCCAAAGACACCTCACATGCTAAATTTAGACTCCAAAAACCTCAGAAGCAAACTTGGGGCAAAACCCCTGAAAGCGTTCAGATACCTCCTACATTGAATTATTTCATACCCAAATCTTGGAACACAGACTTTCAAAGACTTCAGACCACACATCCTGAATACAAAACCCCAAATGCCTCAGACTCAAATCCTGGTGTACAGATCCTCTAAAAGTTCAGAGATTCACCTTCAACAGAGTCTTTAAATACCTCAGACTCAAACCTTGGAAGGGGCTTTAAATGAGGTCATAAACCTCATTTCCTAAAAACAGATCCCAAATTACCTCAGAATCAATTATTGGAACACAGAATCCAAAAGAGCTCAGAAAATTCACATTCAATATACACCCCCTAAACCTCAGAATCAAACCTTGGAATACAGACTAAGATTTGTTCAGAAGTATTACATACTAAAAACAGACCACCAAAGGCCTCAGACTCAAACCTTAGGACAGACCCTCAAAGAGTTCAGGTACTACATGTTATTACTTCAGACTTCCAGTTATGCAGAATTGAAACCTTGGGATGTGACAAAGGTGTTTACAAGATTCAGAGACCTCACACTCTGAATAAAGACACCTCAACAACTCAGATTCAAACTTTGAGACACACACCATCACAGATTTCAGTGATCTCCCAACCTGAAAACAGATTCCCAAATACCTCAGAATCAAACTTTGTCTTTTAAATTTAAAAAAAATTTATTTATTTTAAACTGGAAGATAACTGCTTTGCAATATTGTGTTGGTCTCTGTCATACATCAACATGAATCAGCCACAGGTATACATATTTCCTCTCCCTCTTGAACAGGTATACATATTTCCTCTCCCTCTTGAACAGGTATACATATTTCCTCTCCCTCTTGAACCTCCCTCCCACTTCCCACCCCCCTAGGTTGTCACTGAGCACTGGGTTTGAGCTCCCTGCCTCATACAGAAAATTCCCACTGGTTATCTATTTTACATGTGGTAATGTATAAGTTTCAGAGCTACTCTCTCAACTTGTCCCACCCTCTCCTTTGGAATACAGACTCTCAAAGATATCAGAACCCTCATACCCTGAGTGCAGACTCAACAAATACCTTAGATTCAAACCTGGGACAGAGATCCTCTAAAAGTTGTGAGAGTAATACTCTGAACACAGTTCCAAAATATCTCAGATTTAAATCTTGGAAAGGGCCCTAAATGAGTTCAGAAAACTCACCCCTTGAAAATTCCCCAATTACCTTAGAATCAAACCTTGGAACACAGACCATGAGAAAATTCACACTTTACACCCTGAAATCAAACTGCCAAATAACTCAAACTCAAATCTTGAGTCTCGAAGATTTGAGAGGTCACACCCTGAAAAGAGATCCCTAGTTACCTAAACCTCAAACTTTAAGAATGTAGTTCTCAAATAACTTACAGACCTCACTTCCTTAGCCAAACTCTCAATAACCTCACACTCATCCTTTGGAACACAGGCCCCTAAAGAGTTCAGAGAAATCATATCCCAGATACAGACTCACAGTTATCTTAGTCTCAAACACTGGGACAAAACATCACAGATTTCTGGGACTTTACACTCTCAAATATCTAAGATTCCAATATTGAGATAAAAACCATCTAAAAGTTCAGATTCCCAAATATCTCCAACTTAAACCTTACGAAACAGACCCCATCAAATTCCAAGTGCTTCACTGCTTGACCACTGTACCCAAATACCCCAGATTCATACCTTGGAACAGAGGGTGCAAACATTCAGAGACCTTATACTCTGAACACAGAAACAAATACATCCAACTCAAAGCTTAGGATACAGACCCTGAAGCGATGAAGAGAACCCACACCCTGAACACAAATCTCCATATACTACACACCCAAATCTTGAAACACAGACCCTCAAAGTATTCAGAGACCTTTACCTTTAGCCAGACAAATACCTCAGACTCCAACTTTGGAACACAGGCTGTCAAGGAGTTCATAGACCTTATACATTGAACACTGAATGCCAGATACCTGGGAATAAATCCCTGAAAAACAGGTTGTCAATGAGTTCAGAGACCATATGCACTGAACACGGATTCCCCCATTACCTAAAACTTTGGTCAAAGATCATCAAAGTGTTGAGAAACTTCTAATTCTGAATGCATCCACCAAAATGTCACAATAAAACCTTGGGAAAAACACACTGAAAGAGTTCAGAGACTTCTCATCTGAATGTAGACCTCAGAAACCTTCAGATTCAATCCTGGAACACATGGGTGCATGCTAAATCACTTCAGTCATGTCTGACTCTCTGTGACCCTGTGGACTGTGGCCTGCCAAGGTCCTCTGTCCAGGGGATTCTCCAGGCAAGAATACTGGAGTGGGTTGCCATGGCCTCCTCCAGGGGATCTTCCTGACCCAGGGATCAAATCCACATCTGTTATGTCTCCTGCATTAGTAGGCAGGTTCATATACAATGAATTAAGATACTTCCTACTCCCTGAATACAGAATCCCAAATACCTCTGATTCAAAATTTGGAACAAAGGCCTACAAAGAATTTAGAGACTTCACATCCTCAACACACAACCCCCCAAAAGCCACACACTCAAATTTTAGAACACAGATCCTCAAAGAGTTCAGAGATCTCACATTTCAAGCACAGACCCTGAACACCTCAGACTCCAACCTGAGAACACAAACTACAGTGTTCTACAGTCTTACAACCTGAAGAAACATTTCCAAATACCTGAGACACAATATTTGAAACTGAGGCCCTCAAAGAGTTCACAGACCTCACACCCAGAACACAATTTCCAAATACCTCAGAATCAAATTTTGTGACAAAATTCTCAAGGAGATCAGAAACCTAAAAACCCAAACGCAGAGTCCCCTCAAATACCTGAGATTTAAATTTGGGTCATCAAAACTTAATGAGTTCAGAGACTACACTGACTGAACACAGAACCCAAATGTCTCAGATTCGAACTTTAAACCACAGATCTTAAAACAGTTGTGAGTGCTTATACCTTGAACACAGATCCTGACACCAGAGACTCAATATACTGAACATAGATGCTCAAAGGGTTGAGAGACCTGACATCTTAAACACAGACCTGCACATGCATCAGTTTGAAATCTTAGGACACAGACCTCAAAGGCTTTAAAAATGACTTTAAAGATGGCGGGGATCATTCTAAGACAAAGGCCTTCAAGGAATCAGAGACCATGTACACACCCTCAAAGACTCTGACCTTGCAACACAGACCCTCAACTGAGTTCAGAGACCTCATGTCCTAAAAACAGATTCCCAAATTTATCAGTTAAATCACAGACTTTCGAAGGGTTCAGGGACATCACAGTCTAAACACGGATTGTCACATATGCCAGACTCAAATCTTAGAACACCGGTCTTCAAAAAATTCCAAGGGACTCCCCAAATGTAGATCCTAACACAGATCTGTAAATATTGTACATGAGACTTTACACCCTAATATGGGTCTGCAAATACACCAAGCTCAGATTCTTAGGACACAGATTCTCAAAGAGGTCAAAGACCTCATACTATGCAAAAAGTCCCCTACGTATACGCCTCAGACTCAATCCTGCAAAAAAAAAAAAAAAAAGAACTTCAAAGAGTCAGAGACTCTCACTCTAACACCTACCTCCAAATATCATATCTCAGGTCTTGTAACAGAGATACAGAGATGCTTAAAGAGTTCAGGGCGCTCACATCCTGAATACAGATGCCTAAACAGCTCAGATTCAAAATTTGTATGACAGGCCCTTAATGATTTCAGAGACCTCACATCCTAAATACACATTCCCTAAATACATTCATTAAAACTTTAATATACAGAACCTCAAAGAGTTCAGAAATCACAGTTTAAACACAGACTCCCAAACTTCAGACTTAAACCCTGGGACACAAAACCTCAAAAAGATCAAAGGTCCCACACCCTGAACTGATACATCCAAAAACTCATTTGCAAATTTAGGGTGCAGACTCTGAAAGAATTTAGAGATTGCCTGCCTCAAACACCTCAGACCAAAACCTTGAGAAATATACCCTCAATGAGTTCATAGAGTACACATCCTGAACATAGAATCCAAAATACTTTAGGCTCATATATTGATAGACAGATTCTTAATGAGATAAGGACCCTCACACCCTGAATTCAGAACCCCAAATGCATAAGATTCAATCTTGGAACACAGATATGCAAAGATTTCAGAGACTTCACAATCTGGACCTTTATGTCTGTACCCTAAATACTTCACACCCAAACCTTGGACACAGGTTTGTGTCTCTAAAATTTCAGAGATCTAATGTGTTGAAACCAGACTACCAAATGTATCAGGCTCAATCCTCACAAAAGACTCTAAAATTTCATATACCTCACACCTTGAACAATGACAACCAATACCTCCAGCTCAACACAGGCTCTACAAGATTTCAGAGACTTCTAGCTTGAACACAAATCCCCAGACACTACTGACTCAACACTTGGAACACAGACCATCAAAGAGTTCAGAGACCTCACATCTTGGATACATACCCCCAAGAGCTCACACTCCAACTTGAAACATACATACTCTAAAATTCAGAGATGCCCACCTGAATACATACTATCCACTGCCTCAATGGGACACACATCCTCAAGGTGTTCAGAACCTAACTAACGCTCTGCAGATCAGACTAAAATCTTGAAATGGAGACAAGATTATAGAGACTGAACACAGACCTCCCATTATTTCAGACTCAAACTTGGAATACAGATCATCAATGTGTCTGGAGACCTCAAATCATGAACTCACACCCTTATACATCAGAATCAAACACTGGGACAAACACCCTCAAAGAGGTCACAGGTCAGAGATCTCTCATCCTGACCACAAACCCCCAAATATGTCAGGTTCAAACCTTCGTGCATAGACAATAAGTTCACACACTCCTCACTCCTTGAAAACAGACCTGCAAATAACTGATTTACATGCTGGAACATAAACCCTCAAAGAATTCAGAAACTTAACATCCTAAACATAAATCCTCCAAATGCTACAAACTCAGATTTTCATACACGGACACCCAAAGAGTTCAGAAAACTCACACCCTGAGCAAAGAGCCAAAGAGCTTCAGAAGAAAACTTAGTACACAAATTCTCAAAAATTTCAAAGACCTCTCTCTCACCTTGAACACTGACTCAAACACCTCAGACTCCAACCTGGGAATACGGACTCTGCAAGAGTTCTGTGACCACTCAACCTGTTCACACACCTCTAAACACCTCAGAAACAATATTTGGAACCCAATTCGTCAAGTGTTCATAGTCCTCAGACCCAAAACATAAACTTCCAACCTTTCAGACTCAAATGTTGTGACACAAAGCCTGAAAGAATCCTGAAGATCTCTCAACTGAACACAGACCAGAAATAACTCAGATTCATATTTTGGTCACAGTCCCTCACAAGTTGAAAGACCCCACTATTGCTCATAGAACCCATAAAACTTATATTCAAATACGAAAACACAGGCCTTAAAGATTTGTGAATGTTTACACCCTAAACAAAACCCCAAACACCCCATACTCAAACGCGGGGACACAGACTCTCAACGAGTTCAAAGACCTTACTCAGACCCCAGATACCTCAGACTTAATTCTATGAAAAAAAGAACTTCAAAGAGTTCAGAGACTTCATACTTTGAACCTGAACTCCAAAATACTTCAGATTCAAACCTTGGAGCCTAGATACTTAATAAGTTCATACTCTGCTCACTTCATGAATACAGTCCTACAAATACCTCAAGAGTCAAACCCTGAAACACAGGCCCTCAAATAAGTCAGAGGCTTCTCACCCTAAATATAAATTCTCAAACACCACAACTCAAACATTGGAACAGAGAACCTCCAAGAGTTCAGAGACCTCATACTCTGAAGAGAGACACTAAAACCTCTGGATCAAACTTAGGACAAAAACCTTAAAAAAGTTCCCAGACCTCGCACTCTGAACACTGACCTAAACACGTCAGATGCTAACCTTGGAACAGAAAGCCTGACAGAGTTCTGCGTCTTACAGCTTGAATGTGCGTGTGTGAGTGCGTAGTTGCTTAGTTATGTCCGACTCTTTGCGACCCCATGGACTGTAACCTGCAAGGCTCCTCTGTCCCTGGGATTTCCCAGGCAAGAATACTGGAGTGGGTTGCTATTTCCTACTCCAGGGGATATTCCCAACCCAGGGATTGAACCCACGTCTCCTGCATCTCCTACACTGGCAGGCAGATTCTTTATCACTGAGCCACCTGGGAAGTAACTTGAATACATGCCTTAAAATATATCAGTTGTAATATTTGGAATGCAGACCTTCTAGAGTTCACAGACTTCACATCCAGAACAGGGATTTCCAAACACCTCTGACTCCAATCTTGTGACACAAATGTTCAAAGAATACAGAGATCTCACACCCTAAACCTAGAATCCATATGCTTTGTATTTAGATATTAAAACATAGACCCTAAGATATCTGTAAATGCTTATTATGAATACAGATTCCAAATACCTCAGACTCAAATCTTGTAACACATGCCCTCAATGACTTTGGAGACCAAAACCCTAAATGAAGAACCACAAATACATCGAACTCAGAATTTTATGTCACACTCAAAGAGTTCAAGACCTCAAACTCTAAATACAGAACACAAAATAACTCAGACTCAACCCTATGAAAAAAAAAAAACCTTCAAAAACTCAGTGATCTCACACTCTGAACACAGACCCCCAAATAATTTGCATTTGAACATTAGAGCACACTTAATTAGTTCAGAGACCTCTCACTCTCTGCTCAGAGACCCCCACACACATTTGATTCTAAGGCTGGAACACAGGCCCTCAAAATTTCAGAGGTTTTTATATCCTGAAGATAAATACCTAAAAACCATACACACAGATCTTGGAGCACCAATCCTCTAAAAGTCTAGAGATGTCACACTCTGAACTTAGATACTAAAAGAAACTTAAGAAGCAAATTTAGGAAACAAATCCTCAAAGAGGTCAGACACCTCCAACCTTGAAAAGAAACCCCAAATATCTCATACTACAACCTTGGAACACATATCATGAGAGTGCTCTGTGTCATCACAACTGAGCACAT